>NC_045582.1:1818912-2137695 GCF_009819795.1 Aythya fuligula
GGGGGGGGTCGACCCCAAAAAAATAAATATGGGGGGGCTCGACCCCAAAAAATAAATAGGGGGGGGTCGAAAAGCCCTAAAAAATAAATCTGGGGGGGCTCGACCCCCCCAAAAAATCTGGGGGGGGGGGGTCGACCCCGCTTGGTGCTTTTTATCTGGGGGGGGCGTTGGGTATCTCGGCCGGGGGGGGGACCCCATTTTGGGTGCCGGGGGGGGGAAATCTCCGCCGTGAAGGGGTAGCGGGGGGGGGGTTGGGGATGAGTGAGTCGTGGGGGGGTCCCCAGGAGCCGTGCCCCCCCCCCCCAGCCCCCCGGGGGTGTCACCTGGAGGGCGGCGTTGTCCAAGACGTCCATTTGGATGTCCTGCGCGGCGCTGCGGGGGGGGCGCGCCATGCCCCCCTCCCGCACCATGGAGCTCGGCCTCCGCCGCACCGGGCCCCGAGGCGACGGTTTTGGTTTTTTTTTTTTGGGGGGGGGACACAGGAGGAGGAGGAGGAGGAAGGATGAGGAAGGAGGAGGAAGGAGGAGTGTTGTTATGGGGGGGGGGGCAATGAAAAGGGGGGGGGGGGGGGCCGGGCAACGGCTTTGCCTCCGCCCCGGCCGCTCCCACAGTGGTGGAGGGATGAGGGGATGCGGTGCCCCCCCCCCCACATACACACACAGCAAGGCACTCCTCCCCACGGGGGGGGGGGAGAGGAGGAGGAGGAGGAACCCCCCCCAGGAAAAAAATGGAGATATGTGGATAGGGTTTGACCCCCCCCCCAACAAAAATAAATAAATAAATAAATAAATATATATATATATGGCTTAACCCCCCCCCAGTAAAAATAAATATACATATATATATTATTTAACCCCCCCAGGAAAATGATAATAATAATAATAAAATATATATATATATATATATATATATATATATACATGGCTTACCCCCCCCCAGTAAAAATCAATATACGTATATATTGTTTACCCCCCCCGGTAAAAAATAAATAAATAAATAAATATGTGGCTCACCCCCCCCAGTAAATATCAATATTATTTAACCCCCCCAGGAAAAAAAAAATATAAATAAATATATATATATATATATATGTGGCTTATGCCCCCCAGTAAAAATAAATATACATATATATATTGTTTAACCCCCCCCCAGTAAAAAAAATGTATGTATATATGGCTTAACCCCTCCCCCCCAAATAAATAAATATATATATGGTTTAACCCCTCCCCAGCAAAAAATAATAAAAATATATATATAGCTTAACCCCCCCAGTAATAAATAAATAAATAAATATCTTACACCCCCCCCCTAAAAATAAATATGTGTATATATGGCTTAACCCCCCCAGTACGAATAAATATATATATGTATATGGTTTACCCCCCCCCCCAGTAAAAAAAATTAAATATATATATATGGCTTAACCCCCCCCCAGTAAAAATAAACAAATAAATAAATATCGTAACCCCCTCCCCCCTAAAAATAAATATATATATATATGTGGTTTGGGGGAGGGGGGGGCGCAGCCTGCAGCAGATTTGCTCGCGGGGGGGGGGGTCACTATAAAATAAAATAAAATAAAATAAAATAAAATAAAATAAAATAAAATAAAATAATAAAGGGGGGGGCACCAGCCCTGGGTGGGAGCTGGGGGGGGCGAGATGGTGGCAGGGCCTAGGCTAGGGGGGGGGCTGTGGGGGCTTTGGGGGGCTGGGGGGGGGTCTGTGAGGGCGGTGGGGGGGTTATGGGGGCTGTGGGGGGCCATGGGGAGCTGTGAGGGCTGGGGGGGTGCTGGGGGGGCTCCAGGGGGGCTGTGTGGGGGGTTGTGGGGGGGCCTGTGAGGCCTGTGTGGGGGCTCTGGGGGGCTGTGGGGGGCCTGTGAGGGCTGTGGGGGGGCTGTGGGGGTCTGGGGGGGGCTGTTGGGGGCCTGTGGGGCCTCTGGGGGGGGCGTGTGAGGTCTATAGGGGACTGGGGGGGGTTGTGGGCGTCTATGGGGGGCTGTGGGGGCTCCAGGGGACTTGGGGGGGCACTGGGGGGCTGCGGGGGCCCTTGGGGGGGGGCTGTGGGGAGTCTGTGGGGTGCTGTGGGGTCTGTAGGGGACTGGGGGGGGCTCTGGGGGTCTATGGGGGGGCTGTGGGGTCTGTAGGGGACTGGGGGGGGGGCTTTGGGGTCTCGGCCCCGCCCCGCCGCGTTTTGCTGCGGGACCCCGGTGGCGGCAGCCCGCGTTCATCCGTGTTTATTGACATTTTTCTCGTGTTTTTCCCCCAAAAGCAACCCCAAACCCACCGCCCCCGGCTCCTCTCCTCGCGCCATCTGCCGCCCGGGATGGGGGTTCGGAGAGGGGCCGGGGGGGGGGGCTCCGGGACCCCCCCCATTACCGGGACCCCCCCCCCCCAAGTCCCGGAGACCGCCCCCCCCCATTACCGGGACCCCCCCATCCCCAGGACTTCCAGTCCCGGAGACCCCCCCAACCCCGGGACCCCCCACCACTGGAGACCCCCCCCCCAGTTCCGGGACCCCCCACCACCACCGGGAGACCTCCCCCCAGTACCGGAGACCCCCCCCCCCGGTACCGGGGACCCCCCCCCAGCACCGGAACCCCCCCCCCGACCACCGTAGCCCCCCCCCAGCCAGTTCAACGCCCCCCCCGCGGTGAGCACCGAGACACCGGCACTGAGCTCCGGCTCCCGGTACACCGGGGGGGGGTCAACCGGTACCGGGAGCCCCCCTCCCCATCTCCCCGGGATATTAACGGGGGCGAGCCCTGCCCGGTGCCCGGTGCCCGGTGCCCGGTGCCCGGTGCCCGGTGCCCGGTGCCCGGTGCCCGGTGCCCGGTGCCCGGTGCCCGGTGCCCGGTGCCCGGTGCCCGGTGCCCGGTGCCCGGTGCCCGGTGCCCCCCACGTGCTGCCCACGCCTCCTCACTGCGCATGCGCCGCGCTCTTCCCCCTCCCCCCTCCCTTCTCCTCTCCCCACACCGCGCAGGCTCTTTTCGGACCGTACCACCCCGCGGGGAGGAAAGGGGGGGGGAAGCGTTGATTTCTCCCCATCCCCACGCCGCGAGAGGGCTTTGTCGGCCTCACACCGCTTCTTCCACTCGTGAAAAATCCGCGGAGGTTCCTAGATCCCGTCTCGGAGCCTGACGGAGCGGCGGAGAGGCAGAGGGGGGGGCGGCGGGGTGGTACGATCCGGTCGCTGTGGGCGCGGCGCGAGGCCCCGCCCCTCTCTTTCAGCCCGGCCGCCGCCATGAGGTGAGCGCCGCGCGGCTCCGGGGGGGGGCCCCCGCCGGGATGGGGCTCGGGGGGGGGCCGGTACCGTCCGTGGGGCTTCACCGGGATCCTAGGAAGGGAGCGGGGAGGGTTTGGGGAGGGCTTGGGGGGAGCGGAGCGCGGCTGGGCCCCGCGGGGGCGGCTGCGGCCTGCTCGGGGCTCGGGGGTGGGGGGGGGCAAGATGGCGGCCGGGGCATGGGGAGGGGGAGAAATGGCGGCGGGGGGGGGGGGATGGGGTGAGGATGGGGGTGAGGGGTCCTGAGAGGGGTTTGGGGGGGGATCCGAGGGGTTGAGGGGGGTCTGAGTGGACCTGAGAGGGCTCGGGGGGGTCGCTCAGGGTCCTGAGGGGGGATTGGGGGGGGCGCTGAGGGGGTTGAGGGGGGTTCCAGGGTCCTGAGGGGGGGTTGGGAGGGGGCTGAGGGGGCCTGAAGGGGCTCAGGGGTCCCTTAGGGTGACCTGAGGGGGCTCGGGGGGATGTGACCGGCGTAAGGGGGGTGAGGGAGGCTTGGGGGGATCTGAGGGGGGTTTAGGGATGCCAGAGGGGGACTCGAGGGTCTCTCGGGGTAGGCTCATGGGGTTGAGGGGGCTCTGGGGGTTCCCAAGGGGGGCTCAGGGGGTCCCTCCAGCTGCTGAGCTGCCCCCCTGCCTGCCCGCAGTATGCTCCGGCTGCAGAAGAGGCTGGCCTCCAGCGTCCTGCGCTGTGGCAAGAAGAAGGTCTGGCTGGATCCCAATGAGACCAACGAGATCGCCAATGCCAACTCACGTAAGGGGGCCTGGGGCATCTCCCTCGAGGGAAAGGGGGGCGTCGGGTGGGCCAGGTGGGGATTTGTGAGCTGCTCACTAGCAGGGGTGGTGGCCCGGGTACAATTCTGACATCTGGGCAGCTGCCGTGTGCTGTAGGGTGGAATCCCATCACCAGCAGGATTTGCAGAGCTCCCCCATCACGTTCACAGGAATGTGGTGCCCGGCAGGGCCTTGTGGCATGCTCAGTCCATGTTTTTCTCCGGGATGACAAACGAGGGAAAAATGGGATGGGGAGAGGGGAAAGAGCACCTCCACAGCCCCTCTGTGGTGCTGGAGTCACGGCTGGCTTGTCCGTATCCCAGTTGATTGTGGTTTCTGTTAGTCCCTAAGATGCTGAATGCGTTTATCCCTTCCTCCCTCCAGGTCAGCAGATCAGGAAGCTGATCAAGGATGGGCTCATCATCCGCAAGCCCGTGACCGTTCATTCCCGTGCCCGCTGCAGGAAGAACACCTTGGCCCGCCGGAAGGGCAGGCACATGGGCATCGGTGAGTGCTGAGGGAAACGGTCGATTTTTGTGGTCCTTGGCACACCTGCAGGCTTGTATTGAGCAAAATTCTGCAAAGATCTTGCTGCAGAGTTCATTCTGTGTTAGCAGAGGGGGATTAAATGCCAGTGGGAGCGTTGTGCCTGCCTGGCAGCAGCCTGGTGGCGTTCTCACCTCATTTCCTCCCCCCCCCAGGTAAGAGGAAGGGTACGGCCAACGCTCGGATGCCCGAGAAGGTGACCTGGATGAGGAGGATGCGGATCCTGAGGCGCCTGCTCCGCAGATACAGGGAGTCCAAGAAGATCGACCGCCACATGTGAGCCTTTTGGGGGCACATCCCCGGCCTTCCCTGTGCCCTCCCCACTCCGGGCAGCTTTACAGGCGGCTCCTGGGCGTGGAGCTTGCTGATGGAAACAAATCTTCTGTAGAAAACCTGCTGGGAAGGGTGTGAGGCACCTGGAAGCTGCTGTGGTTGGACCCCTGGGCAGCCTCTCACGCTTCCTTCTGCTCCCGCAGGTACCACAGCCTGTACCTGAAGGTGAAGGGCAACGTGTTCAAGAACAAACGCATCCTGATGGAGCACATCCACAAGCTGAAGGCGGACAAAGCTCGCAAGAAGCTCCTGGCGTAAGTGCTGCTGAGCTGCTGAGCTCCCGCCTGCGAGCTGCGAGAGGGGTTTTTGTGGAAATAACCGCGGGCTGGTAAATTCAGGGGGCTCCTCCTGAATTGGTGGAGCTGTTGGGAGCCCTGGGGAGGAATCAGAAGGGAGCAGGGTGATCCTGGCAGAGCTGTCTGCTCCCTGCCGACCCTGCTTAGGTAGAGAATGATGACAGGGCAAGCACGAGGTGATATTTTACCATAAATCCTGAGGCAGATGGGATTTAAAGAACAAAGCTGCTGTCTTTAACTCGTCCTCTAGTGAGGATGAGAGCCGTGAGGGCTTGGGGAAGGTCAGACCTCCTCAGGGAGCTGCCCTGCTCCTACCAGCACTAAAGAGGGGACAGGGCCAGCGCTGACGGCCTCCTGGGGGCTCTTTGGGGTTTTCCACCTTCAGCATTTTCCTTCCTCGCAGCGACCAGGCCGAGGCTCGCAGGTCCAAGACCAAGGAGGCTCGGAAGCGCCGCGAGGAGCGCCTGCAGGCCAAGAAGGAGGAGATCATCAAAACCCTCTCCAAGGAGGAGGAGACCAAGAAGTGAGCGCCGCCTGGGCTGTGTACGTAGAGTTTTGCAGCCCCCGGGGTCGAATAAAACACCTAAAACACCGCTTCCACAGCTGCTGTGCCTTGGCTGGCTCCCTGGGGGGCGTCCAGAGCTGGAGGGGGGGGCTGGGAAGGGCTGGGGGTGAACTGGGAAGGGCTAAGGGTGAAGGGGGCTGCAGTGTCCCCATCTCCCTGACCCAGTTGGGGCTCCCAGCACAGGCTGGGAGTGCTTGGGGGCACCAAAAGGGGCCCTGATGGACCCGCCCCCCCCAAAACGTGACGGTGCCCCCCCCAGAGCAGTGGGGGGGGGCACAGAGCAGCTGGAGGTGGGGGCAGGGAGCTCTCGGCCTCCATTTAATAGCCCCAAATGCAGCTCCTGGGGGTGTGGGAGGGGGGAGGCAGCAAGCTGGGGGGGCCACTTAGGGGGGGGCACAGCCCTGGTGCACCACCCAAACCCCCCCCTTTTCTGTTCCCCCCCCCCCCCATGGTCACGAACTGGTCACGAGAGCCCTGAGCTCATGCTGGTGCTGGGCCAACCCCGTGGGGGGGGGGCTGAGGGGAGGGGATATGCAAATCCAAGCTTGCTCATTGGCTGTTATCCACACGGGGGGGCAGGGCTTGGACCTCCCCCAGGCGATACACGTGGGGGGGCAGCACCCATGGGACCCCCCCAATCCGCAGTCAGCCCCCACAACAAGGCCCCATTGCCCTCATTGACTCCCGGGGGTGCTCGATGCTGCTGCCCCCTCCCTTTCATGGCCCCCCCCCCCCCAAAAAAAATACACCAAATCCGGGCCCAAATGCCCCCCCTGGTACTTAATGCCCCCCAAAAAAGGGCCCTGAGCCCCCCCCAGCACCCCTCACCCCTCCAGAGCAGCCCTAAGAGGGTCGGGACCTTTGTCGAGAGCCCCCAGTGCCCCCACCCCGCAGCCCCCAGCCCTGTTTATTCCAATTCCCCCCCCCCGCCCCCCATTTCTCCCTAGAGAGGCGCTCCCCCCGGTAAGGCGAGGCTTGGAAAATGGTGTTTATTGGTACTTTATATAAATACAAACACCGGGGAGAGTCCATGGAGACACAACCGCCTGCAGGACGCTGCGCGCCGCCCCCCTTCCCCCCCCCCCGCCCGAAAAACACCACCAAAGGGAACGGAGGAGGCTTTGGGTTCAGGATTCGGGCCTTTTTTCCCCAAAAAAAAAACCTGCTACGAGGCAGCCGCAGCCCGCTCTCGGCTCCTCCTGGCTCAGCACCCCCCCACCCAAAAAATAAAAAATTAAACCAGAGCAGGGAACGCTGTGGGGGGGAGGGGGGGGTGCGGAAGGTGCTTTGGGTAAAATTTGGAGGATTTGGGTAAATGGCAGCGACTGCGAGCAGCTGGGGAGGGAGCTGACAGCTGCCCCCCCCCCGCAGGCTCCGTTAAACACACACCGGGGGGGGGAAAAAGGCCGGGTTATAGGGGGCTGGTGGCCCTCAGCGACCTTCGGAACAGCCTCAGAGCAAGCCCCCGGCCCTAAAGGAGCCCTGGGGACCCCAAAAGCTGCTCCCCACAGCGGGACTCCAGCAGGAGGGGGGAGCCCCCGATTTAAGACGTGCTCCTGGCTACGCTTTCCCCAAACCCTGCCCCGGTACCCCCTCGGCCGATCTCCCCCTTTGAAGCACCAGGGTCAATTCTGCCTGAAACACCCCAAAAGCGGCTGCTGTGGGCACCCCCTGGGCTGGCAGATGGAAAAACCTCTTTTTCACCTCTTTTTCACCTCTTTTTCACCTCCTTTTTCACCTCCTTTCACTCCTTTCATCCTTCACTTACCTGCAGAAGATGCCGAAGGGAGAAAAACGCCCGGCCCTGGGTGCCCACGACCCCGGGCACGGCCCCGCTGCGTTACGGGGTCCTTGGCTCCCGGCCGGGGCAGGGAGCAGCAGCCCCGAATTCCCTACTTCGCTTTTTGTAGGGGGGGGAAAAGGGGGGAAAGGAGAGGCGGAGCGGGGGACTTACGGTCACCGGAACGGGCTCTAACTCGTCCCCCTACATCGAGGGGGATTTCTCACCCCTGGGGTAAAACCTGAAATGCAAAACAAACGCAGCCAGCCTCTGGGTAAAACAGGCTGAGGAGCGCAGCTGGTTTAGGGTGGAAAAACCTTAAAAACCTTCCCAAAGGGTCGCTTCAGGCTCCCAGTGACGGGGAAAAAAAAAAAAAAAAAAGCTCAGATTGTTTCCATGACTTTCATTTGGTGAATCTCAGAAGGGCTGAATTACAGAGCGGGAGGGGGAGAAAAAAAAAAAGAGCAGGGTGTGGGAAGGGTAAAACAAAACAAAAAAAAAGAACAAAACTGAGCCTGACGTTACAGACTTGGAGCTACATCACAACAACCTAGGGAGGTGCTGAGCCGGGTGCTGCCGAGCACGGAGGCGGCAAACCTTCGACGTGAGCGTGCCCGGCCGGGAAGGGGAAGCAGAGGAGCACGAGGGAGCTGCGCTGGCTCGTCCCCTCGCTGAAAAACGGACACGGAACTCGTTGGGGTTTTCTTTTCCTGTTTTTTTTTTTGTTTGTTTGTTTTCCTTCCCCCTCCTGGCCAGCGGATGCAGGGTTCAAGCACGATCCGTCCTCTCCCTCTCCCTGTTTCCGAGGGCTGCAGTCACCGCTCCAACCTCCTCCTCCTCCTCAGCAAACAAAGTCCGTTGGGCTTCCCAAAAGCCTCCTCTCCGCAGCGCTTTTGTCCGAGCATGCCCAGCAGGAATGGTTCCGAGTTCTCCCAAAGCCACCTACAGAAAAAAAAAAAGCCGAGGGCTCCAGCTCCGGGAGGGCGCGGAGAGTTCAGCGGTTCGCTGGAGCAGGTGGGGGGGGTGCGGATGGATGCGGATGGGTGGCTACAGGGTGGGGGGGCCTGGCGCCGTGGCCCCGCTCACTGGCCCCTTGCGAATGACTCTGGGATCGCTTTCCTCGAGGGTTCTGGTGTCCACCGTGACTCTGGGGGTGTCATTAAATACTCAGTCCGCGAGGCCGGCCGCCGCCGCCGTCATAGGATGATGCAGCATCTGCAGAAGCGCTGCCTGCTGCCCCCCACCGACGGGGGGGGGGTCACGGGCGCGAAGTAGGCATGGACTTTGATGTTGGGGAGGTGGGTCTGCAACGACAAGCACAGCACAGCCCGCGGGGTAAAAACGGGATTTTTATATTAAAAAAAAAAAAAAAAAAAACTCCTTCGGTTCAATGCTGTGATTTCCACAAACGGCGGATTGGCAAATTCTGGTAGCAGAAAACAGCTGCAGGGAGGGGGAACTGGTGACACCCCTTCCTCTGCATTAATCCCGCACTGAATTCGGGGAACAGAACAGCTCTGCTCCGACCTCGTGCACTCTGCAAACCAGCCCGGACTCCTATCCCTCTCTAATGGATGAGGAAACTGAGGCACGGGGCTCAGGGTGCCTCAGACGGCCCCACGGCTACCGACAGAGCTGCTCCGGCTCCTCGCCCACCCAAACGGCCCCGTAGCAATTACCAAAAAAAAATCAAAAACAAAACAAAAAAAGACACAGCAATTACATTTCTCCCTGACCAGCCAGCATCCAGCCCCACTCAAGCTTCCGAGCACAGGAGCACAACTAATTCTATTAATTTGGTAGGTGATTGACCTCAATATTTTCAGACCAAGCACCAGACCACGAGGAACCTACAGCCTCAGCCCCTCCAGACAAAGCGACCAAGTCACAGCCCTGGCCGTGCTTTTATTAACGACTATTACTAGTATTAATTTTTACCCTGAGTCTCTTGATCCCCGCCCGCGTGATCTGCTGGCAGTCGTACAGTTCTATCCTCTCCAGGCTGTGGCAGCTTTTCAGGTGCTCCAGGGAGGCGTCGGTGATCAGGGGGCAGTTGTCCAGCTCGATCACCTCCAGGCGGTCGTGCGCGCAGGCGCCGTTTCCCAGGTGGCGGATCCCGTCGTCCGTGATCAGCTCGCAGTGGGACAAGCTCTGCACCCAAACGGAGGCGGTCAGCGGCCCCTGCCACCAGCAGCCACCAGCAAAACGCCCTGCCTGGGGGGTTTGGGCCAGGGTTTGTAGGTGCAACACCCGCGGGTTTGCCCCACGGGTGCTCTCCGTGTGCTGGAGGCACCCCTGGAGTCCCAGGGGGGGAAGGTGAGGGGAAAGGATCTCAGGACAGCAAATGCTCACTGCAAGGGAACAGAAAAATGCCTCTGCTGTTGAAGAAGCCCCCTCTGTAAAACCTATGGCCCCCCACATCACAGGCAGGACCCTGGCGCTGGGTGTAAGCAGCAGCAACAATGCAGCATCACCAATGCTTGGTGCTTTTTTGGGCTGCACGCTGCAGCTTCTGGAGGAGGAAGAGGGCTTGGAAGAGGGCTTGGTCTAGGAGAGGGCACCAGCCTGCTGCTTTTCACAGGGGCACAGGTTATTGTGGGCCCAGCTCCTTGTTCCAGGGGCTGCAGGCTCCTCTCCCACACGGTTACCGACAGCCTGCCTCGTGGACAGATTCTGCTAAGCGTGTTGAGGAAAACCAGAGGCTGCTGTCAGGAGAATTCAGTGTCCTCCAGCTCATTTTCAGGCAGCTGTGGGTGCCTGGCACACGATTCATGCTAGCAGTAGGGGAGGGACAATAGGTTCTCCGGGGTCAAGTTTCTAGCTGAATTCTTCCAAGACTTCGCAACACATCAGTGAAGTCAGAGAGACAAATAAATCCCCGCAGGCAGGGCTCGAAATCCCTTTGTCTGTGGGAAGAAAATACTCAAAGTCTCACTTATAACACTCACCAGAACCTGAAGCCGCGGACAGTGTATGGAGAGCTGGATGAGCGTACTGTCTGTTATCTGGAAAAGAGAAAAGCTTTTCAGGTCGGACGCTTGGCACAAGGACTTTTTACCCCTCTACCAAAGACCAACTGCAAATTTCTGCCTAATCTGTGACCATGTTCGACACAGGCATCGTCCTGAGTGCCTCAGGACCCATCTCCTGCGTGACCAGGCTCCAGAGGTACGCATTTCTCTGCTCCCTTACACAACTCAACTCGTGTCCTTCAAGGACTGCCGGGGCACTGGCGCTGCTGCTGTTCTGAGCCTCCTGGAGCAGCTCTTGTGAAGCAGGCGGGCAGAAACACGACGACTCCTAAACGTTTGTCTCTGAAGTACAAGGAGGTGTTCAAAGCCCTTCCACCAGCTCCGTGCACTGAGCTGTTCGTTATTTCTTCGGGAAGAAAGCGCCTCGGCACAACGGGTTTCTCATTTAAGGCCTTCAGAGGGAACTTGCTGCGCTGCCTTTATTCGGTGCAGCCCAAGGACACAGCCCAATTTTTCTTCTTCCTTTTTGGGTTAACTTTGAATGGCTTCCTGTCTGGACTACTGTCGTTTCCTCCTACGACCTCCTGAATTTCTGCCCCGTAAACGCCAGGAAGCACCGAGCGCTGGGGTCGCTTTGTTCTCATCGCAGGAAGCAAAACCCAGGGACCTCAGTCAGCTCCAAATCCGTCCTTAAGGCTGGAAATTTTTCCTGGGGTCCTGAGTAACTTCAAGGATTTTTCCCTGTCAAGGTAACCAGCTTATGGCACATCCCTACAGGACAGCACAGCCCTGGAACTAAGGAGGACATCTGCAGGATAGGGATGTCCACAGACAACAACATCCAGCTCGTTACACTGCACCCCACTGCCTTTGAGGAAGGCTAAGACTAGAACGGGCACCCTGGTTTTATTTCAAGTTGTTTCCATGTCCCTTGTACAGAATTCACCGCTGTTCCAACAATCTGCTGTTTTTCTCCATGAAAATAAAAACAACCGACCCAATTTCCTTTATTCCTAGCAGTATTATACGGCACAAAGCTTCCCTACATGCAAAGATTTTATTCTGGGACTTTATCTTGTATTGTGTGAGTTATGACCTTTGACACATGACCTCCTAGACACATCTCACTGCTATTAAAGATCTATTTTATTACCCTTACAGTAGCATTTATTGCTATGAAATACAAACAAAGGATTACACTACAAAGTCAACGCTTTCTTGTCCAAAGATAGCTGATCTTTTTCCTCAGGATCCTAAATCAAGCTCCCATTTGGAGCCAACTTGCTGCTTTTTCACTATCTTTCCACACCACTGTGATTGTGCTAAAAAACAAACAAACAAACAAAAAAAACAAGTAACTGCCAGAGGTGGCACCTCCTACCTGGACGCACTCTTCTAGGTCCATTTTTTCAAGCTCGTGGCAGTTCTGGGAACAAGCAGAGGACCAAACACAAAAGTCAGTGTGAAGTTTAGACAGCAAACACAAAGACGTCTACAAGACAGACAGCCCTTTTTAGCAACAAACGTTTTTCTCTGTGAAACAATGGGATGGAAAAGAAATTCTGCTGTTTCTTTATGAACACCACCAAACAGTAAGGGAATCTAGCAATTTCACTCATTTAAACACACTGAGATTTTTATTTTTTTTTAAATTATAGAAAGTAAAGGGGTTTAAATGCAGGGTCAGTTGTACAGAACACAGATTAATCTAGGACAAACATTCAATTTTGTTGCTCCCAAGTATTTAACATTTCGCTTAGTTCAGATGCAAGTCCTCTGAGGTGTGTGGGTCAGGACAATGCTTAAGATACCAGAAATTATGTACAACCTGGCTTCCATCCACACTTCAAGAGGAAAAGCATTACAACACTCGAGAGACAAGGGTGCTGTTCGTTCATATCCATCACGAAAAGAAAGCAAAGATACTTGAGGGAGAGTGGAAACGAGCACTTACCCTAGCTAGAGTAGTAAAGCCCACATCTGTTAGCTGAGAACACCTTGCAACTTCTAATATTCTGCACAGAAAGAATTGATAATAATCATGGTGGAGTCGTTTTGCTTTTCAGAGTTTCATTAAAAGCTTCCAGCAACCCAGAAAAGCCTGCCCCCGTTTAGGCTGTGCTCTCTGAGGATGATCTGCACAGAGCAGCCACCCTCTACACCTGAGCGTAGGTCACAGGAGAAGAAAAGGAGAAGTCAGGCCAAAGGGGAACTCCAAGGCTCGCTCAGTCCGTGCCTGCTACGAGGCAGGGCAGGTCTGGTCTGACAAATGTTGGACTAAGGAGCTCAAAAAAGCCCCCAGTGCTCTGGTTTCTACCCCAAACGCAGAGCTCATCATGAGAAGTGTGCAATACAAGTCAGGAGGCACCACAACCCACCAGAGGGACGCTGAAATAAAATATTTAACGCCTCGACAGAAGAGCTTCAGGTCTTCTCTGCTGTGCCAGCAGACAGGCTTTCTTACTGCAGCTCTGCAGGGGTTTGCTTCACAGCACTAACATTTATCTGCCTTTAGAGAAAGGCAAACCAATTTTCCCCAATCCATGTGGAACTCCGGCTGAACACACACAGAAACGGCCTGAACTGAAGCCACGTTTTGCCATCCCCTTTCCCAACCAGTTTCCATGTACTCGCACCCTGCACTTTACACCACGATTCTTTCAAGGAGCTTATTGTGGGAAATAGATGCTCCCCCCCCCCGTGTATTTTATGCTAATTACTAGAGGCCACCCAGCTCTTACAGATGCCAGATTAAAACCATCTCTTCTTCCTGCACCTGGCCATTTTCTGAATTATAGCAAAATGTTCCTGGAAAAACTTGTCCTGATTAAAAAAATATATCTTTAAGTAAAAAGCAAGCTAGATGCTGGAAGCCCACCCTTTTGAGCGAAAGCACAAATTCCATCTGCTATAAAATCACTGTGAAAATCCTGCCAGCATCACACGTTACGAGGAAACAATATTGTCTAAATGCATTTTCAGTTCTCAGTACTGAAGTAACCTAACCTCAGCTGTTTTCCACAAAAAGCAGAAGGAAAATACACAATGGTTTGGAGTGAGGCTGCTGCAAACGAGTGCCCTGGCAGCACAGACAGCCGTGGCACGGAGCTCTCCTCCCAGCCTTTTGTCCCCTTGTGTTTGTTCCTAAACTTGAGGGATTTTTTGGGGGGTACACCCACGGTCACCTCGCAGCACAGCAGTAACAAAGCAGCTCCAGCACGGCATGACCGTGTCCCCAGGACCCTCTGCTCACACGCAGGGGTCACCAAAGCTCAGGGACCCGCCGAGAGCTTACCTCAGCCTGGGGCAGTTCTGTCCCAGGGCGTTCAGGATGGCGTCAGTGATGTTACAGCAGCCCGAGGCACACAGGGATTGCAGCTTGTGGCACCCTCTGCATATCGTGATGAGCCCGTCGTCTGTGATTTGCTACGAGAGAGACAAGGACAGCATCACAGGCCGTGACACAGGAGGGGGAAGAGCAACGTGCTGCGCGTTTTCCTCTCAGATTTCCAACCAGGAACTTAACCGAGGCCAAATTCTGCTTCTTTCAACCCACAAACGCGTTTTGGGACTACCACGTGAGAAGTAAGAGCCCACCTCGCAGCCCAGACCCTGCCAAACTCACACCACAGCAACTCCAGCAGCCTGGCTGGGTCCCCAGACACCGAGGGTCCCTCTCATCCCACGTGCTCTGCTCACGGGGCCGGGGCTGCAGCGTAGGGCCCAGCCCCACAGCCCCCAGGGGCCTTGCCCACCTCCCTGGGAGAGGGCCAGGACTGCCCATCCCCACTGCATTGGACCCACTGTGGGATATTACACCCAAAGAACCCGCTTCGGTTTTATTTGGGGCATAAATACGCATTTTTGGCACTGCAGAGCAACTGGTCCTGAGCAGGGAAATCACCCCTCTTGGTTCAGTGTGGGGAGAGCTGGGAGGAAGCTGGCAGGAAGGCCACGCAGGCATTCCAGCCCCCTGGAAAGAATTTCTCCAGCTAGTCCTGCAAGGGAGTTCAGAAGCCCCGCGGGCAGGGCAAGGAGACAAAGCTGAGGAGCTGAATGCAGTGACACTGTTTCGGGGGCTTATTCAACATTGCCGAGCACTCCCAGAAAGCTGGTTTTCATCAACTGTTTTTTTTTAAGAGTCTCGTAAATTTACAACTGCCCTGGCTGCAGAGATGATGTTTCTGGGATTGAGCGCGTTCTGCGTGGTTCTGCTTGGGGATGGCCTCAAAACACAGGCGGGAAGTCACGGGGCAGGTTACTTACTAAGCACGTCTGAAGGTTTAAAGTCACCAGTTCAGGACAATGCGCGCCGATATATTTGAGAGCTTCATCCTCAAGCTGGAAAAAAAAAAAATTCAGAGGCTGAAACAACCTGTTAAATACTTGAAACAGTCTTCAAAAGGAAGCTTTGAGAACAATAAAACGTCTGTGGTTGGGACAGCTGTGGGGGAGGAGGGCGATGCAGTCTCAAAATGCGCAGCAGCAGGCGCGTGCCATTTTGTACATCCCAGGAACAGAGTTCAAAGACCCACAACACCAAGTTACTGATTTAGAGAAGGGCTGATCCGATCAAACGTGTGATTAACAGAGCAAGTCGTGAAGTCAGAAAGTCTTTACGGGAATTAAGGCGACGCTTCACTAGCGAGGGCCCACGAGGACCTGCTTTCACACTGCAACAGCAGGGCTCTCAAAAAAGATGAAGTATTATTTCAACATGAGGAGCACAAACACATCCACGTTGCTTTCTGATGATAAAAAAAAAAAAAAAGCTTGCTATTCTTAAATCTATAAGAACAGATGGCAAATAATTGATAACAAGGATGTACTACCATCAATATTACTCATGACTCTATAAATTACTAGAAACTCAAGCTGTTTCCATGACCTGAATCCTCAAAATAGGCTGAGATTGTTATTATCTTTAATCAAGCCATTTTGACAGCTGTGTATACCCACTTCACATGTTAAAAAAAACACAACAGCAATAAACATTTAACGAAAATTGCCCACTATTGCCCTTACGGCTGGGCTTGCTCAGGCACCCAAGGGTATCACTTCCATTTTGCACACACAATGTGTTGCTGCTCTGCCCATCACCCAACCCTTTTAGGACTTTGTGTCCTTGCAGAAAAGAAATGTGCTTTTTTGTCTGATAAAAACATATAGCTGTTTGTCTATAGGCAGCAGACGAAAATGGCACTAAGTGACTCATTCCTAAGGAATGCCCGCCCCCCAAAAATAAATCCAAACCAAACAAGCGCTGATGGTGTCTGGGGACGAGCACCCAGCAGATGAGAGCGACCAGCTGCCAGGTCCACCTTGGGGCTCCTCAGCTCTCGGCAGCCTCTGGGCCACAGCTTTCAGCCCCTGCAGGGTCAGCTTTCCTCCCTTCCTCTCCTTTTTCAAAAGCAAGATTCGGAGATGCAGCTTTGCTCTTTTCTAGCCTGATCTGTCTGCGTTAAAAAGACTGCACCCCAACTAAGAAATGAGGATTGGTCCCCACGTTCTTTGTGAAAGGGCTTTGCAAGCTCTTGCTCACTGAGAGACTAATGCCCAAGGCTGATGTTCCCTGTGCCCCAGCTCACAATGAATACAGCTCCTTAGTAGAGATGTAGTGCGAATGTTTCCCTGTATTACACTTTCCAGTGATTCACCAGACAAGGAACTGAAGTATGATTAAAGGAAATTAAGTCTAAATATCAAAAAGGGAGCAAACCAGCTTTCAGCTGTGAGAGCTGGCATGCCATTTACGTATCCCAAAGAAAAGCAGCACGGGCTCTGCAGCCTCTTCAAAACGTACTGCTGTGGCTCAGGAGCTACACGAGGGAATAGTATTATGCTCCTGGCTGGCTGCAGAAGTATTTCCAAGGAGTCCCAAACACGGGGATTTCTCTGACCAGCCGGAAGGTCCAAATGACCCGGCAAGGCAATTCTATCACCGCTGCAAATGAAAGCCCTGTCGTGCTTTCTAAAATTTTCTGAGCCTTCAAAACCAGATGGGTCTAGCCACGGATAATCAACTTATCTTTTCTTTAGAAAAAAGAAAATAAAAGTTTGCTCAGTGTGCTCCCGATGGGGGGGAAGAAGAATGGTTCTACAGCTAGATAGGCAATTAGTTCGCTGTCCCACTGCTCACGCTGAGCTCCGGCTATTAAAGAATTTCCAAAAAAAAAAAAAAAAAAAGCAGTTAACCTCCACCAGACAGACCGTGAATAATTGCAGCAATGCAACATTTCTGGGAAGAGAAAACCCCACAGTGCTTCATCCCCAAACACTTGGTTGCAGCAGCCATGAACCAGCTGCTGTGGCTCGCTGGAGCACCGCGGAGCCGTACCTGCGTGCAGCCCTTCAGGAACAGGGCTTTGAGCCCCCCGCAGCCTCGCACCAGGGCCTGGATGCCATCCTTCGTCACTTGGTCGCACCAGGAGATATTCAGCTGTTCCAGCAGCGGGCACCCCTCGCTTGGGAGGCGAAAGGAAAAGCGTGTGGCAGCTTTTTTGCTTTACAAGGACATCCCGCTTCGAGGCAGAACTAGGAATTCCCCAGTTTTGGGACCCACAGGAGCACTGGTGAACACCCACACCCCACGGGGAACGCTTCCTCGTCAAACACCTCCAGGTGTGAGCAGCTTTCCAGAGGCACTGTCAGGAGCTCTAGAGCAGGGCATCAGGAGGGCAAAACAAGGCCAGCGTACCCCCTTCTGGGCACCTCCCCGTCCTACACACACAGTTTATGCACTTTCTGGACCCAAACACAACCAAACTGCCCACAGCCAGAGCCAAAAATCAGGCTGCTCTCCATGCTGCCTCTGACTTTCCAGATCTAACTCTGCATTTACAAATAGCTGCCAGCAGGAGTAACACTCAGTGCAATTGGCAATCAAGAAATATAGATGCTATCAGGTATTTAAGATAGCTGCAGCACAAATTTGACCATTTGAAATTAGAGACAGGGATGAAGACCCTCAAGGGAAGAAAAAACAAGCTCAAAGTACTTTAACACAGCCACAAAAATAACAAAACCATTAATTTTTTTTTTTTAAATCCATGTTTTTCTGTTGGTACCTAGGTGAACCCGCATTTTTTCCCCCGTGATACAGCTTTCCTTTTATTTTTTTTCTGCTGGGATACCACTTGAAATTTTTATTTATTTATTTTTTTTTAAAGCTCGGCCTCCATCGTTACCTTCAGTGTTTTTTTTTTGCCTCCTTTCCTCTGTCCCAATATCTTCCCACCAATGTCTGTCTTTCCCTTCCTTTTCTAGATTACTTGGCAATTCCATTTAGCAGATTTAAGCAGTTACAAGTCTCCTAAGCAGTTTGAAAAGACAAATAGTCACATGCTGGTGTTCACCTTCTGGCTACGTAAACACTACGTATGCAGTGGTACACTTACAGTGCAGAAGCTGGCTGTTAGCAAACCAACATTTAAAAAAGACAAACTAAGCCTTTTTTTTTTTTTTCTCCCTACACCCCCAATCCCTCCTCCATGACTTCAATTCAACGTAATGCTTCTGCTGCAAATAATCGCCAGGATGGATACAAACAAGTTTAAGGGCAGCTCTTATTGCATCCTCCTCCCCTGTCTCTGCAAACCAGGAGGCACAACGTGAACACTGAGCTCTGCTGGGGGATGCCTGAACTCTAAGCACGGTTAAACCTCAGCCTACTTCAGTCTCCTCCAAGGCACACAAGGAACACGGGGCTGCAGCGGGTCACACTACCTGGAATCAACGGGCAAAAGTCAACGTTGTCAACTCCTACCTCAGTGCTTTCAGGGACATGTTGGTTATGGAAGTGCAGGAAGCCAAATCAAGGTGCCTGAGCTTAGAGCAGAACTTACTGAGGCTGGTACACGTACTGGAAGAGAACACATGAGAGACTCTGACATGACAGGCATATTCAAAGCCGTATGCATTTCATACGACACCCATTATATTACCTGCTGCATGCACAAGCCTGGCCTTCCCTTCAAAAAGGAAGCTGAGAATATATCCCCCTTTCCCCCCCGAAAAGGGGGATAACAGTGGAAACAGAAGAGATCATTACTCACGCGTCTGTGATCTTGGTACAGCCATTCAGGTTCAATACTTCAATATTTCTGCAGTTCTGTGCAAATGTCCTTTATTGAATGAAAGGCAAAACACTGTACTTGTCAGGCAATACATTTCCAGGCGTTCTACTGCATTTAACACATCAGATAAAATTTTATAAAATGGTCTCAGGCAAAATAAACAAAAAGTAACCTCACGGTGCCCTGTATCTTGCCCTGGGATTTCACCGAATGGAAATAAATTCATAGATTTCCCAGCCCAAAGGCAAAAGTTTGTGATTTAGCAGCAATTACTGCTTAGCCTGTAGCAGCAGCTGGTATTATTTTAATGAAAACAACCAGCGAGCAAAGTTAAGGAACGATAAAGGTTGCTTCTGTGTTACTGCTCTCAGTGTTTTAAGTCAGGCACAGGCTAAAGATCTCAGTTCCAAAGCGTTTGTGCCTATCAGCCCTCCGTGGCTGGAGAGGCTGAATCACTCTCTACTTTACTTTTAGGAGCAGAAGCGAGCTGTGCCTTTACCTTAATGCGTTGTCTCCCACTCCTAGGCAGCCACGCAGGCTCAGCTTCCTCAAGAACCCCCCGCATCTCTTGGAAATGTTCTCCACTACTCGGCCCTGTTGGAGACAGAAAGAGCTACGTGAAAATCCAGAAGAACCCCAAGTGACTTCAGCATTCAAAAAGCTGAATTCAAACTTCTAACAACAACAGTTTGTTATTCTAGGTCAGACATTGCCACGGAAACAAAAAGTGCCACGGTGATAATCTAAGGCAGGGAGAGGGGAAATTATTCAGCTTCTGAAGATGGAGAGAAAAGGCACCTACGGCTGGAGGAGGCGAGTTCAGGCTGGCAGCTGAGGATTTCCTCCAGCCCAGAGCCCTGGATGTTGATGCAGACTACCCAAGCAGATGGAAAGCAGTACTGCGAATGGATACACCTCAATTTCTATTCAAAATGGAGCTGAGACACAGCTAGCCCACCAGTTTTCCCCTTGCAGAAAAGGGATCCAAACTTTTGTGTTCAACAGATCTGGAGAATGGATTTCCCACCCCCCAACATTTGCAATTGGTGGAAGGCTGCAAAGACCCTAGGACAAGTTAGCATGTAGCCAGGTATTTCTGACTGAACAAAAGCCACTGAGAGCATCAGTAGCAGCGTCCAGGAATTGCACCACCTTCCCCTCCACTTTATTCCACGGTTGCTTATCACACACCAGGAACCCCTCTCAGTTCGTCAAGGCAGCATTTAAGCCCCCTGTAGGGCCAAGGATGTTTTCCTTCTCCCTTCTTCCAACCAAAATAAGTAAGAATCACAAATCAGCAGGCTGGGCACCACGTAATACCACGACTGAAGGAGGGCCACCAGCCCCACCAGAGCTCTGGGGGGGCTCCTGCCAACACCACAGGCCCTGGGGGGCAGTGGGAACAACCGAAAGCCTGACCTGCATGGAAGGGCTGGAGGGTTCCCGAGCAGCAGGCGTACCTTTGTGATTCCTCTGGCCAGCCTACGAAGTCACACGCTTGAACGAGAAGGTTTGAATAAGTCCCATTATAAATGCAATTTACGTCAGCTGCTGGATTTGCATTGCTTTAAAGCAAGAACATTTAGGACATCGGGAGGCCTGGCGGGTGCTCGGAGGTTAGGTGCAACACACCACGGCACCTCCCTTTGAAAGGGGAGGCTGGGACTCGTGGAAGAACACACATTTGATGTGGAAACCATGCAAAAAGCAGTCATGAAGAGCAGGTGGGGCTGTGCCCGCAGCACTCTGCTCTCCCTCCTACACAGACCGAGTGGATCAGCTCCAGCCACGCTTCCTGCTAGACCGGGCACCTCTGGCTGTGCTGCACCTCCGTGCAAGGTATTGGCACACCTCCGGCACGTCCAGGGCACGGTAGGAGATCAGTGCCTGTTATCAGATCAGTATCTGTTATCAACACCACCAGCATCACACCGTGTGCTTCCTGCGAGGAGTCCCAGCCCGGCCAGACTTCAGGCAGGCAGAAGTCACCCAGCGTCACGGGGTGGTGACTTTATCTGGGCATCTCGCTTAGATGGCAGGAAGGTTTTAACTCCCTCCTCCACAAAAACTGAGTGCTTCCCTCCAGTTCCCACAAGGTGTGCGTCTTCAGCCATCGCCTGCTTCACGTCTACAGTACGTGGAACGATGTGCTCTCTATCTCCCGCCTCCAAAACAGTTCAAAGAGCAAATGAATATTGTGAGAAACCAAATATTCTGGTAAGAAACAAGCTTCTCGTAACTTTGTTTTGTTCTCTTATCCTGATAAATGAAATTTCAGCTTTTAGATGACAGCAGCATCCCTTCCTGTCGGCGCTAACTAGACCGCATCTGACAGATTTAGAAAGGCTGCCACGAAGCACTGCCAAAGCTGCATCTTTTAGGAACAACTCTGCCCCTGGTGCCCCTGAATCCTCCACATTTACACCGCATTTCTCTATATTAAAAACAGATGGGAAAAGAGAGATGTTGCAGGCCACGTTTCAAGAGACATTCAGAGTCTTAGTCCAGGTCAGTGCCGTGATAGGATTTTTGTTTTTTGAGTCAAAGGAAAAGCAGCCTGAGTTCTGCTCTGCATTACTAATTTTCCTCAATACACCTATTTACTTATTCCTGCTTTTAGAACACGTGCATGTAAAACCTCTCCATTACTATCTTTAAGTCTTGATACAGATATGTAATTCTGTCCATTTTCAAAAGCTGAATGGATTGCCAAGACTTTAAAGACTCCCTGAAGCTAAGAAGAACTGAAATTAATGATTTCTATCTCCAGGGAAGGTAGAAGGGGTTACGCTGGGAGTATTAATCCATCCTAGGCTGTAATTACATTTTAACAAGAAAAAATGGGTTTGTATGTCGCTTAATTATACCTCAATATCCCTCTGGAAATCAAACAGGTCAATTCGCTGCCAGTTACTGCCATCCAGGGCCAGAACATTCCATGCCTTTATCAGGGGAAAAAATGTAAACGTGTTGTTAATATGTAAAAAAAAAAACCACCAGTGGGGACCTAGTCACAGTTCGTTCCATTCAGAAACAACATTTTGTCTCGGGGGAAAACCCAACAAGTGATTAGGGCCGATAAGGAAGGATCCCATCAGAGGTGGGGGAGGCTGGCACCCTGCACACCTTCTCCTACCTCCAGCAGGAAAAGGTGCTCAAGGCCCTCACTGATCAGTGCTACGTCCCCCAGACAAATTCAGAGCCTTGTAAGATGCCCAGGTGAAGCATCCAGCTCCCGAGAGCCGTGCATCACTGCTGCAGTACCTCTGACTTAGAGTGGGTTTTGGTTTGTTAAGCAGGCAGGGGTGGACAAATCAATAAATAAAAAATAATTTTAAAAAACCCTCTCATATCGCTATATTGCTTATGATACAAATGAGAACTGGGAATTGAATTTTTTTTTTTTTGTGCCTTAATAAATCAAGGTTTTCAACAGAGTTGAAAACAGCTGTCAATACTGTACGTGAAGTTTTAATTGCATCATCAAAGCAAACAGCTGAGTCTCGTAACAGCCGTGAGTCCATCGTTATGAAAGAGTGTGCACATGCAGGCATGTTCCTGTATGACACCTATGACAAGCACTGAGCCACATCTCCAGCACAACATATAACTAGTTCTTGTGCAAGTCACGCAGGGACTTAGAGCAGCTCACAGAACTGAGTGGTGATGGACTTTCTGCGTTTGCAACCTCATTACAGGTGCTTGTTTTAACGCCTGGTTATTGGCGAGGGGAAGCTCCAGTGGAGGAGAAACCCACCAGCAGGTGCAAGCTGTAACCCTGCGTGTTTTTATGTCTAATGGAGGGATCTCTGCATACAAAAACGGGCTGTCAGTGCTGGAGCAGTGACCTTCAGCTGGAAGAGCTTTCATCGGAAGATCTGCGTTATTCTGAGAACATGGGACCGTAACCACACTGCTTGGACATCACGGGGCTTTTAAAAATGCAATTAAAAATGTTTAAGCATGTTGCATTTTGTATTTTTGTATGATCTTAGTGACGAGCCAGTTATGGTTCGGGTTTGACCTGAACCAGGTTCTGTCAGGATGAAGCACCTGAACACATCTGACAGCTTTAGGTGGCTGGGCCTGCAGGTGGAGTTTTCCCAAGCGAATTATCCAAGCTGGGTCTCGCTACCTGAATCCCACAGAACTACGAGATACTTAAGGAAAAAAACAGTGTAAACAAGACACTCCTTTTTCCTTCTACACTTGTATCAGCTAAATCCAAGTAGGAAAGTAAATGCTCGTTGACTGTGCAAGTATCCTTGTGAATCAAAATTTCTTTGCTTTCAACAAAAAACCAAGGAAGTTTTAGACTCATCCACACATCACAGCTGAAGCTCAGTGTAGGCCTCCTGTACAAAGCCCAGGTTGTTGGAAGAGCTCTGTCCCTTTCAGTCTGCTCAGGGCCTTGGGTGCCGTTAAAATGTGTTCCAGCTTTGATTTCAGCAGCCATCAGAAGTTTCTGGCATCCCCCTTTAGTACGGGACACTAAATAACAATAGTTGAAACATCCTGTGCACAAAGCTCCCCTGTACAAATCCCCCAGGTCTCAAATGCCAGGGAGGGCTGGAGGCGAGAGCCGTGACAGTCCCACAAACCACGAACAACCACCAGCAAGGAGGAAGGTTCTTACCCTGGAGACCTGAGCACAGCGACACAGAGTGACCACATCCAGGAAGGAGAAAATTCTGCAACAGAAAGAAAGACACCTTTTGGTTATCCACATCTACAACAAAGGGAACGTGAAAAAAAAAAAAAAAAAGGAAAAACAATGGGAAAAAAAAAAAAGGGCTGGAGACAGCAAAACTTCTTTGCAAATCAGTCGAAAGCTGAACGGTGAAAAGAAGTGCAAACCTAGCAGTTAACGAATGAAAGCAGAGACACTGATGTACTGGGAGCGCTGACCTTACACCCCGCAGCGTTCAGTGAACAGGATGAGCAGGCACTGAAGCAGATGGGTGCAGGCATCGTACAGCTTAACACCAGTTGGGTCAGGATAGGGCTGAATAAAGTCACTTTTGGCTGTGCTGGCTCCTCCCTGACATGAGAGTAGTGTTGGTGTGCTCTGTGCTCCACCAGCCCTCTTTGCTACGCATGCTCCTCTGCTGGGCACACCCCGAGCTCTGGCCACCACCCCAAATTGCTGGCCTGCTCACTTGGGAGTTTGGCAGTGAGACTTGGCAGTGCCAGAGCAGGGTAAGACATCGATGCGTTTATCTCAGGCACCTCCACCTGAAAGCACAAAGTACCGTGCCCATTGAAAGCTCCCAGATCTGTATCAATCACGTATCTTTATCAATATGTCTTTATCAATAGTATCGTTTTATGGTGTACCGTTATTCGGTCGCATGTCAAAAACAGAAAAGGCCAAGTGGTGAGTGGAAAGCTAGCAAAGCTTCATTCTCTGTGACAGCAGTTATAAAGCCATAGGATGCAATGTTTTTGGAAGGAAAATCACAGAATTATAGAATCATTAAGGCTGGAAAAGATCTCCACACACCTCCCCACAAGGTGGTGGGCTTGGGAGGGTGAACAAAAGCTCTCCCACGTCCTCAGGAGAGCTGCCTGTGCTGGAAGAGCCTCTCTGGAAGAGATGCTGCCAGCAGCGAGCTCTTTGAGACCCAAATGCCCTGCACTAACGCTTACTGAAACTCTCCTGCTGAAGAGGAAAGCCGCACGAGGTGCTCATCTACCCAGATATTCACAAAGAAGGCATCTGAATAAACAGCACAGGGGCTGATAAAGCTGGGGGGAGAGCGCTGGGAACAACAAACACGGTGTGCACACAGACAAACTGCACTTTGTCCCAGAGATAAAGGAGGAGGATCACCTCGGCTCCTGCTACGGACCTGGGAGGCAGCACGCACGTTAACATGCCGTGCACATCCACAGCCACAAAGTAGATTCCCAAATTTGAGGAGAGGACAGAAGCCAGACTGAGGTGACGTTGTAGGGTGCAACCATGCGATTTCCGACCTAGCAGGTAGCCACAGAGCACTTCAGATACATCCGCAGATCCCCGCTCACTTCTCACTGCCTAGGAACAAGCCTTCCCTTGAAATAAACGTTATTTATGTCTGCATGTATGCAAGAGCTGAGGATTTATTTAGCACAATATGAATGAACAACAATACAAGGAAAGCCTGGGGAAGTGAGAGAAGCTGGGGAAAATTCCTACTTTTACCCTGGATTCCCAGCACAGGAGCTCAGAAACCACCTCCATGGGAACAGTGGCTAAGTCAATAACTAGGTACACTTCTACATTTTCATTAAAATCGCTTTCTCTGTGGAAATCCCAGGCTATTAATAACCCCCTCATCCCTCTGTCAGGGCCAAATTCTTTTCTGTTTCCTGCTCCTCCCTTCCCAGCCTGCCCACACAGCAGAGGGGATGCCAGCACTGAATGCTTGCCCCTCACCTCCCAAGCTCACATTTCGGAGCTTCGCCAGGAGCTGCCCTGCTGCTGGGGGGCTCCTGGGACACGCAGCCCCCCCCTCCTGCTCGCTGCGAGGCCAAACTCTGCGAGGGGAAGGAGAAATTCTGCTGCTCCTGGGCGCTGGGGTGCCAGCCTGCACAGCACCTCGACAGGAAACCCACGGACCCCAAGAGGATTTGGGGACTTCTGCTCTGAAAAGCCTACGAGCATTTCTCATTTCTGCACTGCTCTGGCGTTCGCTGGGGAATATTAGCCAGTGACTCAGCAGAACGTGCTGCAAAAAAATCACTCTTCCAGCAGCAGGGCCACGCTGGCTCCAGCCACAGCCCTTGTGCAAACTGCTGGGAGCAGCAGGAGCACGGCTCAAGTCCCGCAGGCACAACGGCCTCAAGTTCTATAAAACAGCCCCAAGGACGGGCTGCTGTTTCTCCGAGGAGCTGCTGGGGAACCTCAAACCACCCCAAATCCCACCACCAAGCTGCCTGCCCTAGCAGTGACCGAGCGTCTGCCTTCACCCAACACAAGTACAGCACGGGACATCAACATTGGGTTTCTTTTCAGCAATCTGCACAGGGTAAAGCAAAGTAACCTACACGGTCACTTGAAATAACTACAAGCAAGCCTGACGACAAGGCAGCATCCTGGGCTGACAGGAAATCTGGATAAAAATCGTCATCTCCAGACACAGCAGTAGCAGGGCACCAGAAAGCAGCCGCCCGGCCCCTTGGGACTGTTCCAAGACACCAGATCCCTAACAAATATCTGCTGCTTTGCTCAGATTCCGCTTCTCCGGTGAAAGAAAGCAGAAAAGAAGTCAGCAGCAGCAGGTTGAAGAGCGCTGCCTGAGTAACGTCTTCCTGGCCCTGCCTTCGCTGGGCAGCTGGGCGATCGCAGCTCCGCCGACCGCTCTCCTCCTGCACTCGCCTTTCTGCTCATCAGGGCCAATGATAAGAAAATAGCCTCACCGGTCACTTCGTCATCAAGCAGGGGCCAACAACGAAGGCAGGCCGAGCCCTCCCCAGCGGAGTTCAGCAGGCCTGGCACTGCGTCAGATTGAAGCCTCCTGCTGCAAAGCGGCTCGCTGCGGGCGGTGGCGAGGCAGTGGGGCCAAGCAGGCTTTGGAACACGTTGCCTTGCCCGAGCAGCCCGGCAGCAGACAATTTAGCTAAAACACACTGTGGCTGGAGCCTTTTTTCAGGTTTCAGCCTCTTAATCCACTGCGGATTTTCTAGGGCTGCTCCTCACTTTCCCCCTGCTGCTCTAATTAGATTAGGGCCAAGACTGATGAGGTGCCTGGCAGCTGTAGGCTCTGGGGTGAGCCAGCCCAGACCTTCACCTTCCAAAACCAGCAGCACCAGTGGCCCACTGCTCAAGCTGAATTTCTCTCCTTTCCCGTTTTAGCGGAGGGGGCACAACGGGTGTCCCCATGGCCTCTCTGCCACCAGAGCTCCAAGCAATGACACCAGGCGGAGGGCAGGACGTGGAGCTGGAGCAAAAGCTGCTTATGCCACAGGAGACCTGGCCCGGCCTGCCTGCCACCCAGAGGGGACACAGACAGCTCCCAAGACCACCTAACCCCACAGGCACAGCGGTTCAACAGCCCAACACCATGCTGAGAGCAGCGGGCACCAGCGGCACCTCAAGGCCTGGGCCTGGGCGGCAGCGGAGGGGACACACACCTGGGGCAGGCCATGGCGGATGGAAACCAGGGGAAGGGACCCAGCCAGAGCCGCCTAGAGAGGAGCTGGCAGCACCGAAGTAACCGAGACAGCCAGCAGAATCCTGCTTTTTCCTGGTCTGGCTCATTTTTAAGAGCATCAAGCTCATGTGCAAGCCCCTGGAAGCCCAGTGGGCAGAAGCAGACAAGGCTGAGGCAGGACTAGGCTCGGGGCCATCGGCTGGGCTCTGGGCCCAGGTGCTGCGGGACAGCTTTGTTTAAGAGTGCTCCTCAGCCAAAACCATCACTGTGTGGCAGCAACACGGCGGGCAGGACACCACAAATGGTTCCTGAAGTCGGCCTCGCGGGCGCTTCACACACCCACCCTGTCCCCCAGTCAAGAGTGCTCTGGGAGCCGCACGCTTCTCTGTCGTGGGGCGTGACGACTGCTGTCCACCTCTCGCATATCCTCCTACTCTTTATTTTGCTCGAGTACAGCTTTCCACTTTGCAACCACATGCATGAGGCATCAATGCCATCTGCAGAAGGAACACGCCAGCGAACAAGCCTTCACGCAGCAGCGCTGCTTAAACACACGAGTCTTTGTCTTGTAGACAGCGACGCTCATTTACAGGAGATTCCTGCAGATAAAGGCATCCAAGTTTCTCTTTCAAAGGCCGCACTGTCGATCCCCACTAATTAATTTTCACAGTATGCTAACAGTGAATTCCAACTCTCAAAACTATTACTTATCAACTTTAACATTTATAAACTCCACCTCCTGATTTTCCCTAGGTTCTGCATGATCCCAACTGCTTACTCTTCCTACGGCACGTTGGGGTAATAGCAAGAGGAAACCCCAAAGCATTCCCACGCTGCAGAAATGCATGCAGTGCTGAGAACCCAGCCACAGGTTTGCACTGACCAAGCTCCCATATGGTGCAGGAGCCTCCCTTGCTCACCACAAATCCTCCTCCAGCCACCCAGCGACGTTCCCCAATGCCACCAGCCTCTGCCTGAGTGCTCCTTGGTCACTCTGAGCGAGCTGCCAGGAGTTCACCCACGCTCCAGCAAGGTCCTGCCCCAGGGGAGCCCGGTGCCCACAGACCACTGCCCCCTGAGGTCCATGCACATCCTCAGTTAAACTCAACCCCCACAACCTTGTGGTTTTGCTTTTGGGTGAGTAATACTGGCATAGAAGGAGTTGAATCCAACTAGAGATGCTGCTACAGAAAATACAGGAGACGGTGTGGCCAAAAGAGAAAGTCAATTTTTGCTTTATTCACTTTATTTCACGAGTGAGCTAGGAGCCGCTTCTTGTGCCAGAGCTCTTCTCCCCAGGCTTTTATCACCATTAAACGCTGACAGGGCTGCGCAGTTTCTTGCAGCTCGAGAATTTTGTTCGTGTTAATAATTCAAGCCACCACCTACAATTTGTCACCGTTTACAGTCTCGCAGCTCAGCTCGAAGCACTGATGAGCAAGACTTCACTTCGAGACGCCGAACGGAGGGCTGAGCCAGCCACGCATCACCCCTCGTGCTGCTCCCGTGCCGGGAAGGCAAGCTGCAAATGGCATGCAGGGGTGTGTGCGAGCGAAAAGCAGCACAGGGAGCAGGCAGAGCTGCACGCCAGCATCCTCCGAGCCCCATCCCTTTGATCCTGGCCAACAGGGACCATTCTGCCATTTTTATTTGGAATTTTTATTTAAACGCAGCACTTGTCAGAGATGGGCAGAATCCTGTCCTACGCGTTACCCTACGCTTACATCTCTTTTCATTAAGGGCCTGATTAGTCCTACAGTTCTTCCATCTACAAAACAGGCGACCGGCAAATTAATTTAACATTTTAAGAAACAAATCCTAATAACATTTAGCATAAACCGCCACTGGTGCAGACCTTTGATCTGCTTCTGTTTGTCCATGGCTTTGTAAGTGACCCAATCCAGGCTCGTGATTTACGAGCATACCAGCGAAACCAGCTCCTGGCTGCAAATAACACAACACGACACAGCTGAAATACAAATCAAGAAGGCTTACCGAAGCAGCAGCTCTTTTGGAAGTTTTTTGTTGATCACAGCTTCGTCATTGTTTGAGAACATCTGTAAACAAAAACAAGTCAACAATTTAGCCATATATTTTCATTAAGGAAACAAAACCTACTTCACTCTAGGGAAGAAACTGCTGGTTAACAAGGCCATTTCCAGAGACATCTGGCCCAATAAATTCCCCAAAGGTAAACTTTGCACTCAACTCCTCAAACCCCTGGATTAGACCATAACTAATATTACATCCCACGTGGTTTTTAAATGGCCCCAAAACGCTGTGCGGATTGGCAGATTAAGTATAAAGGAGAGTTTTATTTATTTATTGATATGAATGGTAACTGGGGGGTACTTGTGAGCTGGCACTGCCTACAGGAACACATCGGGGACTGCTCGTTCCAGTCCTCCAGCCGTGCCACAGCCCCCTGAAGGCAAACTTTCACGTGTGGTTCAGAGCAGCCACATAAGCATATGGGGAACGGGTCAGAGAGAAGGGAACAACTGAGCAGCTCTAAATCCATCAGAGGCTGAAGACATCGGTGCAGCAGGGCTGGTTTCTGCAGCCCGAAAGGAAGCCAAGGGCTGATGAAGAGGAGCCTAATGAAGCTGTATTAGAGCTCGCACAGCTCTCAGGAGCCCTGAGGAGAAGGGCAAACAGAATTTTTTGCAGTCCCAAAGCACGGCTTAAAGGGAGGTGTGATCATCAGTCCTGTGATGGGAAGAGAGGTGACTCTGGAAAAGAACTGTGTTCTCCAAGGCCCTGAACCCAGAGCTTTGTTGTATCCCATAAGCTATTTCATGCAAACTTGCAGCAAACTGGCCAGCAATGAGATGGGACCCTCTGACCAGCTAAAGCAGCTCACGAGCTGTAAGAGCACGAGAAACTTCTTTCTCAAGGAGTCATACAAAAAAAAAAAAATACACCTGCCAAGCCTCATGTGTTTCTTAAGGCGTACCGACATGTATTTAAAAGACTTTGTATAGTCTTGCCATGGTGAAAAACAAACAAACAGAAAGCCTCCACACGCTCCTGCCTGTGGGAGGAATGATTAGAGCGCCCTGCGAGTGGCACAGCAGCAGCGCCTCGCTCCACTTGGAGGCGTGCCTCCATCCCCAGCACTGACAGCAACCGAGAAGGAGCTTTAATATTCATAAAGGTTCCCTTCAGCCTCCTGGAGGGCTAAGGGGTGCTCCTCCTGAGCCACACACCCGGTACAAACTGCTGCTGGACTCTGGGCTGAGCAGGCTGCTTTTCACCAGCCCAGGCAGCGCTCCCGATCAGTCGGGCTGCAGGCACACGACGCAGGCAAAACCAGCCCGGGCCAGGTCACTTAAGTGGTAGAGGATCAGATTAAGAGTTAAAAAAGGAAAGTAAGGGCTTAGTGGCTTATGGGGCTGTGTGTGAGGCCCCGATGGGAGGCAGCAGCCGCCCAGCAGAGCCCAGTGCAAGGAGCCGACGTGCTGCCACGATGCCTTCGAGCACGGTTGGTGACAGCCCAGCGGCTACCCCAGGATGATTCCACCACTACAGGCACACGACAACACCCTTGGAGCCAGAGGGAAACTCAAAAGCTGCTCCAAGCCACAGTTTGCTTTTTCTTTTTTGATTATCTGAAGCGCGCTGCTGCAGCAGGCCGTGAACTCTCAGCGTTCCCCCCCCCAAACATCACGCAGCCGAGAGGTGTCGTCCTCCCCCGCAGACGCTTTGAGCACTTCCCACCAGCAGATATCACAAGTTAACAAGCCCTAAATGGCCCACCAGGCGGCTTCTCAGCCCCCTTTTGCAGATAACCAGGAGGGAAGTGCTGCCGCACCAGGCCAGGCTCCACAGTGCTGAGCCCTGGGATCCCATCGTCATTCGGGGGCTTGCTCGATCAGCTGGGGAACAGAGGGAATTCTGGAGAAAGCACTAATGAAAGAGCAAGGCAGAGGAATGATTCATGGGAAAACGAGTGTGATTTTTCTACCCCCAGTTACGAGAACAATAGTAAATAGGCCTATCTGTCCTCTCCTTCCCATTATTGTCCAGGCCAAGTCTGACATCCGAGCCAGCGCCCTCCGTCACAAAAAACAGGGGGGGGAGACATTCAAGGAGCAGATGCGATCGGGGTCGGACGCTTCCAAGAAGGAACCGGAGTGGAGGAGCACAGGAAGCCTGAAAACAGAGCCCAGCAGCAAGGCCTCAGGGGCATGGGCAGCACGGCTTGGGCTCAATTCCCATTTCAAGGCAGTTGCCATGCCCATCCTTAATCAAAATCATCCACCAGGGATGGATGAATGCAGACAGCTTCTTGTTTTTTTTTTTTTTTTATTCCTCCTCTGTGGGGAGGACAGAGGTGAGGATGGGCTGGGACCGTGAGGCCAGCTCAGTGCACCCAGGGACCAAGCTGCACAAGAACCAAGAGAGCCTGAAAATGTTAGAGCCTATTCCAGGCTTCCAGGCCTCTGGAGCTATTCCTAGAGACAAATCTTCCCCTCGCCGTCCTTTAACGCCAGGTGTTACTCAGTGGAATAAGTTCTTCTTGACAGGATATGGAAAAATACACGCTTCTCACCTAAATTTGGCAGGCTGCACGTACCACAAAGCTCAGCTGCCCAGAGCTTTTCCTCTCTGGGCAGTCCCCACAGCAACAATGTCTGTGGGCCTGGCAGGTCAGGAGGTTCTTGCCTTTGGTAGAACATAACCCAAAGATTTATTTTCACAAGGTTTCAGTCACTGCCTCAGTGTCTGAAGCTTGAGCAATGTCTTTTCTAGCTAGAACAGGGGGGGCAGATCCAGAACAAACGCCGTGGAAGCGTGCACTAGGCTTTAAGATTGGTATTAAAGAAGTAGAGGTTGTTGTAGCCTGCTGCAAGGGTAAGGGAAATACGTCCTGCCAAAATGCCAGAGCTGGACAAAATTCAGAATGGAGAGTGCTGCAAATCCCAGTTATTTCATATCATTTCCTCTTGGGATCTTCAGAGCCACGTCCGCACCCGCAGAGTTTTCCAGGGCTGATGTCTGCGGGCAGATTCACACAGAGACACGCCACAGCCCTGCGGGTATTTGGTGCACACACCTCTCAGCATCCTCCAAGTGGAAGCGCTTCCCCCTTCCAACAGGGGCTCAAAAAGGAGAATGAACAAAATCCATTTCAGTGCTTGGCAGCACCTCCACCAGCCCAAAGAAATGATGAAACCGGGAGATTTAATCCTGGAGTCAATCCTTTATCGAGCAAGCCAATTAAGATGTTAATGCGCTGCTTACATTTACTGGGCAATAAAAGGGGAATTACAAGCAGGTGGCTCAGCTGAGAGCAGGCTGGAGCAGGCAGGGCCGAGGTGCACCCCGGGTGCCTGCACGCCACGGGGGCAGGGAGCCAGCAGCGAGGTCAAAACCATTCCCCATCCAGCCTCCAGTCCTTCACACGGACTCACCAGGTGCCCCTGAATTCAATTACCTTTTCCTGCTCTCTCACACAGCAATTAGACGCCCCGGAGATGAGGATGCAGAGGTCAGGAAGCTGCTGCGATGCGTCTGGGGGCTCTGCTGGGCCTCCCTCCGGGGCGCCGCCACCCAGCAGCACTCAGACCACACGAGCTTGCGAGCACAGAAAGGACAAAAGCGTCCAAAAAACACCCTCATCACCTCCCACTGAAATCCCTCAAGCACCCACTGCAGGGCACGGCAGCCCCAACTGGGTCACAGTGCTCGACATCAACACAGGAGCAAGGTGAGAGCCCCTGGCAGCCGGGCGTGCGGCGATGACAGCGTGTAATTACCGGTGGCCCTGCACGAGAGACACCCAGGTATGCCCCGTGCTCGGCACGCACGCAGAGAGGGACGTGAGCAAGAGCTGATGCAAGCCCCAAGTGAAGCAACTCAAAGCAGGCATGGATTATTCAAGCTGGAAGACAAAGCAGGACGTGGTGACATCCCTGCAGCCACCCGTTCGGCCCCTGAGCAGCCCGGCTCTGCTTCGCTCCGGGAGCCATAGGAGCGCAGGACTCAGCCCCCTGCCGTGCTCAGAGCCACTGTTCCTCTTCTCCCCATAACACACGGCGTGTTGTACTGGCCAGAGTGATCCTAGAAGCTGGCAGAGCCAACAGCTCCTCCCAGGCAGCCCCCACTCTGCCGTATTTTAGATGTTCCCACCTGGAAAAAAGATGCTGCACTAAGGGAGGAGGCTCCAGCACCAGGCTGCTTCAGTCTGCAAAAGTGAGGACAAGCTCCTCCGCCGACAGCGTGCTTCCTGCTCGCTTTGAGGGCTTTAAGCCTCTGCCCATCAAACTTTTGAGCTCCTGCCCCCCAGACCCACAGAAAGCCCCCAGCACCGGGCTGCCCCCTGCCCACAGGGGGGTCTGGAGGAGGCTCGGGGCCGGCAGGGGTGCTGCTGTTCTCCTGGGAAGGGCTGGGCATGCCCACGAGGAACCAAAGCTTTGGCTTTCCCTTTTTTGCAATCGGAAAAAGACACTTGAGAAGTTTCTAACGGAGTTGCTTCAGCATTTACAGTTTACTGGACGCGAGTGAGGAATATTCAGCTGGAGAACACAAAGCGCGTTTCATTTTCCTTCGCTCTAACTATTCCAAGCATCTCCCTGTAAGCATCTCTGAACTGGCTGCCTGCATTTTTAGCGAACAACAGCAAACCCGCCTGACACACCAAAAAAAGACTCGCCGCTAGAACAGCGGCAGCGGGGACTTTTTTTTTCCCCCCAGAAAAGTGCAGATTAGACACGAAGAGATGCCCGGCTGCCTTGCCTGGTGCTGACCAACGCCAGCATTTCCCCAGCGCTTCGTTCCAGGGACGTTTTTGCCCACGGAGGAGGTGAGGAGCAAAAAGGAGGGACCTCTGGAAGGCCAGGACCTACCTGGGCACACACGGCTGACAGCCAAACACAGCAGGAATCCTGCCTCCTCGGCAAACCCCGGGGAGTTCACTGACACAAGCCAGCGTTGGCCACCAGGGCTCCTTCGCTCTCAGCCTGACCCTTTGCAGGACTCCTTCCCATGCAGAAGCGCCCACCGGGAGGGACACCGACGAGGTGGGATGCTCCATCCCCTCCGCGTGCTCTCAAAGAAATCATTTTTAATCAAAACAACCCCCCAAGCCCTAAATTCAGAGGCATCTGTGCCGAGCCCAGCCGGCACCGGAGCGCCCGGCGCCAGCCTGGAGGCGGACTTTGGACTCAAACATTTTGCTTCTAAAGCTCAGGGGGGGAAAAAGGGAGGCCGGTTATCGGGAGCTTCACAGAATTCAGTGCTCTGAGGGGCAGCAGAAGCACTCGGACATGGGGCTGGGGGCTTTCTGCTCGACGTTCACACCAGCCCACAACACGGGGTGCGCCTGAGAGCCCCGAAATCCCAACCGGCTCAGGGAGCACCCGTGGACGGCAGCGGGATCAGGTCGGTGCGGACAGACACACAGACACACAGACAAACAAACCCCTGGGCCCTGTGACCTCCAGGTGCTCAGCAGGAAATTAAAGCTATAAATATTCCCGAAAGCCAGCACAAACACCGCCGGCATCGGGTTCTCAGGAAGCGTTTCGTGTCTCGATACGGAGCAAACGCGGCAGAACGGACACGACCTGAATCAGATCCCCCCAAACTTGCGTAAATACCCTTTTTTAAACGCTGTGATTACAGAACTGGTGTAGGACAACCTCTTCGGAGCAGCCTTACAAAGAAAGGAGGAAGGTGGCTGGGGCTGAAGGCTTCGCTGCTGCTTGGACCCGGAGCTCAGCACCCCCGGTCCACCCGCACCCGCCAGCCAGACCCTCCACGGCCGCTCGCAAGCGCAGGAAATAAAGTGATTAAAACCAAGGCGGAAACCAGACTGCAATTATTAGGGGATAAATAATGCGTTCTGGAAACTGTTTTTAAGCTAGGAAAGGTGGGGAATCAACAGTTGCCTCCGTAAGTGAGGGATTACAAAGGCAGCTGGCGCGCTCTGCCAGCTGACATCCCTCCCCAGGCTGTGTGGAGATGTTTCTGAGATCACCCCTCAGAGCTGCCAGGGAGCTTTCTGCTGCTCCGAGAGGAAAGAACCGAAACCTCTGTGCAAATTCACGCCAGTTTAAATGCTGGTGAGCCCTGGGAGGTACCACTGCTGTCTGCCAGGGGCCACACGGAGATGAAGGAGCCCAGGAGAGCCACCGAAAGGCAGCAGGAGGCACGTCAAACCCAGCACATCCCCTGCACTCTAAGGTAGTAAAAGAAAAAAAAAACTGAGCGTAAAAACCAAGACGTGGAATCCATTCTGCGTCTGCTTTGCAGGAAGAGCTCAGCAAAGCTCCAAAGGGACTCCTTACGACCGCTGCCAGCACAACCAACACCTCGCCTCTGGTTCTGCTCTTCTGAAAAATGAAATCCAGCGCTGCTACAGGGCTGAGACACCTGCAGCATCATCAGCACGCCTGGAGTAACCTCCAATCCCCTTTCCCAGCACGAGGCTCAGGGGAAGCAGAGGCTGGGGCGGGCTGAGCCTTGCCAAAGGCACCGAGAACTCTTTGCGTGGCCGAGAACCGCCGTGAGGCGACGGCCGCGGCTCCTCGGCACGCGCCGCAGAGGCTGTGCGCACACCCGCGTCCACACCGGGGGAATTTTGCTGCCAGCCCGCGGTTCCACAGCCAGTTTTATTTCATCCCATCCAGCCTAATCGGTGCAAAGCCTCCGAGGAAAATGGCTGGCTGCCGAACAAAGGCGCTGCCGCCCCGAGCTCCGGCACCGGCACCGCCGCCGCGCCGGGGCAGCTCCCGCGGCACCGCCAGCGCCCGCCTGGCTCCGGCCACGGCCGTGACTAAGCAGCACCGGGAAGAAATGAGCCAGAGCCCGGCCGGTGAAGGCTGATTATGGGCTTAATCTCCCTAAAAATAGCTCGACGGGCAGTTTGCTCGGCGCACACCACCGGAGAGCTTCGCCCTCCTCAGTGCGTTAGGGGAGCTGGGCAGTGAGGAGAGGATGGGGCACGGGGAGCGCAGCCTGGCCGGCACCTGCACCCAGGAACGGGGATAAAATAATGAATGGCCTTTTTTTTTCTTGAATTGGCAGTGCTGGGAGCACGAGAGCGATGAAAGAATCGGTGAAGCCTGACAGAAACCCACCCCAGAGCTGCCTGCTCTGCTGTGCAGCCCCGGCACAGCAGCGGAGCGGCTGGCGAGGGCGCTGCACCCGGAGGGCAAAGCCCCAAATCAGGTAACGCAGCACAGGTGACAACCTGGGGGACGTCTGGGGCAAAAAAAAAACACATTTCAGAGGATGTACCACGTGCTACACCCTGTGGTTGTACAGCTACAGGCTGCTGCCGGGTACCAGGAGGGCGCATCCACGCGCTTTTTGCTCGTCTGGGTTGTTCTCCAGCCCCAGCCCCGACTCCAGGGCAGCTTCCCACAAACAAAGCAGCCCACGACTGCACCCAAAAGCTCTTGGGGTTTCGGTGCAGGGCTGGAAGGCACCACCCGGAGCCCCCCGGGGGCATTCCAGAGGCAGAGGCTCGTGGTTCATCGTCCTCGTCCCTCCCAGGAGTTGTCTCACACCCAAGAGCTGCAGAGGTCAAAGGCGGCTGGCATCTCGTTTTAAATAGGTGGCAAAAAACAGCAAGAGGCAAAAATACCCCGTACGCCGTCATCAGATGTGGTTCTGGGCGTCGCTTTTTTCTTTTTTTTTTTTTCTCCAAGCTCCATTAAAAACCTCAGCATCCTACAAGTGGTCAGCTGGGTATTTTACGACCTATTACATAGATTTGATTTAAAACGATGCTACTTTCTCACACACACCCTCGAAAGCTTTAAATATAGACGGCTGACCATAAAAAAAAACAAACATCCAAGAGCAACAAAGGAGGGTATAAATACGACAAAGACTTCCTGGCTGTGCAGGGACGTAGCCATGGCCGTGAACCACGCTATAAGACAGCCAGGATCCCTGTTTATTTTTTCCTTTGGCCACTTCAGCAGCTTCTTTTAGCAGGTCGGCAGCTTGCTGCAAATACCTTCCGAATGGATTTTTCTTTTAGAGCCACGCGTGAATATCCCAGGCTCCAAGCGAGCCCTCCAGCTCCCCGCGGACGTACCCAAGCTCGGCCTGACTCGAACACCGATTTGATAAACAAATTTGCTCAGCCAGTGCCCTGCCTTCAGCTCCGTGTTTGTGGCCAGGAGCTCGTTGAGTGCTGGCTTTGTCACCTCCGAGATGGGGACAGACCCGACACGAGCGCTCAGACGGAGCCAAGGACGGTGCCAGGGTGCAGAAGGAGGGCAGGGGGTGCCCCCGATGGCCCCGCAGCCCGGCTGGATGGGGCCCGACGCCACCGCCTTGGCTCTCGGCTCGGGGTGACTCAGGCGGAACCCACGGGGAGGGAACCTGGCAGCCAAAATAGTAATTACCTGCCCTGTGCAGGCCCCAATTAACAGCGGCGCCCGCGACGAAGCGAGGCAAAGCCCCGCACGCCGGCCAGCCCTGCTCCTGATGGGCACGGCGTGGGTCAACACCTCTCCTGGGGGGCCCCAGGGGCTTCCTGATGGCCCCAGAGCACACGAAGACTCCCAAAATGAGGCTGTGCCCCCCACAAACAAGGCCAGGACCCCTCACCTGCAGACCAGACCTGGGCCCGGTGCTCCTCACTGCCCCGGTGTCAGCGCACAGCTGGGGAGGAAAGGCAGAAAGGCAGGAGGGGGCATTTCTGCCTCTTTTCTGCCAAAAACTCAATGCTTCCACTCCTGCCCGAGCTGCCAGTGGCTCCTGGCAGAGGATGCAGCAGGAGGAGGACACGGGGACACGGGGACACAGCGGGCAGCAGCTCCCACAGCCCCCACGCCGCCTCTCGCAGGTGGCGCAGGCTGAGGCCAGGCTCACCTAATCCCCCTCCCAGAGCTGCTGCTCCGCCTAATTACGGCCTGGCCGCGCTAATTACAGCAGGGACAACGTGCTGCTGGCCAGCACAGGGCCGAGACGGGCAGGGAGCTCGAATCCTGCCCCCACTTCACCGAAGGATGCAAGGTTCCCAAAACGCCTTCCCCGTCACCAGCCCCTTTTGTGGTCGTGGCCGTTCCCGAACACAGCTCGGGGAGCACAGGGGAGAAACTCTGAGCACCCAGGACCCCCCCCACAGCCCCCTCCTCAAACCCCATGCTCCTGCCTGATCCCACAGCCTGCCCCGAGGGTTTTGAGCTCAACCAACCCGCCTTTGGGTGCCAAAGCCCTGGGCTGGAGCACGGGGCTCAGCCGCAGGTGAGCGGTCGCCGTTTCCCTCTCCTCATCTCAGCTTCCGCACAACTTGGCGGACAGGAACGATTTCTCAGGCTTCTGCCCCAAAAAGTCCCCGTCTCCAGGAGCGCTGGCTTAAAACAGAAAGCGAGCCATAAGGTAACACCGAAATAAAACAACAAAACAGGGACGGGGAGCGAATGGGAGCCTGGAAAAAACCCGGGCATCAGCTCTGCACCCCCCAAAAACACAGCTCTGTGCTCGGGCACCCCGCCAGGTACCTGCCGAAACCAAACGGGGCCGATTCGAGCGTCCCCCCCAGCAGGGATTCCTCTTCTTTTCTGCCATAAAAGCGGGAGGCAAAGAGTTACCCGCTGCCCTGCCCGGGTCCCTGTGTTTACACAACCTCGTGGGCTTGAAATAACAAAGCCCTGACCCAGCGCAGGAGCAGCCCTGCACCGGGAACAAAGGCGGCCCCAAAAAGGAGCTGCCTCGCGCCGCCGAAACAGGGAAAAGGGAAATTAATTGGAAATTGGGAAAGGGAATTGGGGGTAACCGAGCTTCTGGGGCTCGGGTTTGGGGCATTCCCTGGTCCCGTTCTGCTCCCAGCTCACCTCATCCCACCCAGGAGATGACCCAGGAATGAGGGAGGTTGTTGGGGGGGGGGTTGTCGGAGCTGCGTGGCATTCAGCACCCGAAACCCCAAGAGAAAAACGCTCCAAAAACACGGAATCGATGCACTTGGCCTGCAACGGGGTTTGCCCACCCCTCAGCCACATCCCCGGTGTTTATTCCTGATTTTCCTCCGCCCCACCAAGAGCCCAAATCGGCTCCTGCTAACGGGAGGTTTGGGTGTCTAAAAATCAAGGATCCCTCCGTGCTTTGGGTGCTGGCAGCCCCCCAAGGGAGCCCCGTTTTGTAGGGAGCATCGCCCCCAACCACGCGCGGGTCCCCCCCGTGCTGAGCAGCTTTCGGCTTTAGGGATCCGAGCGACCCCAAAAAGCTGCACCCTAAGCCAAGGGCACAGGGATGAATGGGGGGTGGGGGGGGGGCTCATTTGGGACAGGCTCCTATGGGGCTGGGCAGGAGGGGAGCTCAGAGGGAGCAGAGCAGAAATCCCCCCCCCCCAAGAAGACGACCTCCAGAAGCCCAGCCCCTGCCCCCTCACCCTAATTTTTTGGGAATTTTTTTGGGGTGAAATCCTCACCCAGGCCACTCGGGAGCGGATTTGGGAACCCGGCAGGGGCAGCTCAGGCCCCCGTTCCCCATCCTGGGGGGGTCCAACCGGCCTCCCCCCAGCACACCGGGCGTTACCGGGGGCTGGAGGCTGAGCCCCCCCCCCCGGGCAGAGCCTCCCCAGAGGCCTCCACCCCAAGAACCCCCCCCCCCCCCCCGAGCACCGGGTCCCGTCTCGGCTTGTCTGGCTGTGGCCACGGCCCCTTCAAAAAACAAACCCGTTTTTGAGGGAATAAACCAGCATTTGGCTTTTCAGGCCTAAAGGTGGAAAAACCACGAGCTCGAGGCTGGGGGCTCGCGGGGGGGGGGGGGGGGGAGCAGGGGAGGGGGTCGGGGCTGCACCAAACCCCACAGCCCAAACGCGGGGCCTCGTCCCTGGGGGGGGGGGGGGCACGGAGCAAAAAAAAACAAAAAAACCCACGAGGGGGTCTCGGGGAGGGGGGGTTGGGATCAATTCACCCCCCGAGCCGGTACCGGAGCGCCGCTTCCCAGCTGACCACAAAGCGGGGGGGGGCGGCACAGAACCCCCCCGAGCTATAAAACCCACCGCCCCCAAACCACGACCCCCCCAAATCCCCCCCCCAGCACCCGCACAGCCCCAGGGAAGGGTTTGGGGGGGGGTTGGGGGGGGGCAGAGCCCGGCCTGGCCGCGGACAAAGGGCCCGGAGGCCGCACAGGGCCCGGGGCTCCCAAGCGCCCCCCCCCGCGCCGCTCAGGGACCCGGGAACGACAAAATCACCCCCCAGGGACCCCCCCCCAAATCCTCCCCCCCCCAAAACCTCCCCCTCCTCGTCCTCCCCCCTCCCCTTTCCCCTTTCCCTCCCCACCCCCCCCCATTACCCTCTGCCCCCCCCCCTCCCGGTGACCGATGGGTGCGGGGGGGGGGGGGGCCCAGGACACCGCCCCCCCCCCCTCAATGCCCCCCCCCATCCAGTGCCCCCCCCCCCCCCGAGGCCTCACCTCGAAGCGGCTCCGGGTGACCCCGTTCATCTCCCGCCGCATGGCGGGGCCGGGGGCTTGAAGGTGGGGGGGGGGGGGGGCGAGGGGAGGATGGTACCGGGAGGAGGGGGGGGTCCCGGGGGGGGGGGGGTCCCGGTGCCTCGCGGCCTCCGCCCGCCGCGGCGCCTCCTCCGGCCAACTTCGACCCAAAACAAAAACACCACCTGCCAGCAACGCGCCCGCTCATTGGTCGCCGAGGAGCGGCGGGGGGGGGGGGCACGCTGCGGCGGGGACGCCCCGGGAGGGGAACGGATCCGGGGCCCCCCCCCCCCCCACCACCACGCTTCTCCCCCAAAATCTCCCCTCCCTCCCCCTCCCCGCGCCCACCTACCCCGCAGGCCGCCGCGCCCATTTCGCCGCCGCCCCGGGGATTTTCGGGGGGCTTCGGGCCCCCCCCTCCCTTCCTCCGGTACCGGGGGGGGGTCCCTCGGGGCGCCCCCTGCCCCCCCTCCCCCCCCCCCCTAAACCGGGGCCGCCCCGAGGGGGCTGCGGGGGGGGCTGCGAGGGGGGCGCGGCCCCCGCCCCGCCACTCCCTTCCGGGTGAGGCAGCGCCGGCCAATCGGTAATCGCGCCGCGGTGACGTCATTACCGCGGGAAAATCCCGCGTGGCCGCCGCCGAGCGCCCCGAGCCGAGGCCGCTGGGGGAGAGGGGAGCGATCAAGGGGGGCCCGGCCGGAGCCCCACGAGCAAAAGAGCCCCAAAAAAACGCTTTTAATCGCCCCGTAACGCCCGCTGCAGCTGAGAGTAAAAGGTTTGGCTTTTATTCTGTTTACACGTTTATCTTTCCAATACTGAAAGATGTAAAATATCGTCGAGAATAAGCAAAAATAGTTTAAAAATAAAACATTTGTAGGAGACCAAAGCGTTTACACACGAAATGTCTGTGTAGGGAGGGGTGTACCTCATCTCGCACCGCGGTAGAAGCAGCATGCAGCTGGCGCCTGGCTCTGGTCTCTCTCTCTCTCTCTCTTTCTCTCACACGATACAAAACGGAGGGCATACAAAGGGGTAGGGTACAGTGCATCAAAACGGATCCAACAGCTTTCAGCCTGCTACGACCACAGTTCGGGCCCTGGTTTCTCTCGCAGCACTCGGTGTCACGGAGGCTGAGAGAGGAGGAGACTTGGTTCCCTGGATTTCTGTGGGTGTCCGCGCCGCCCCCCTTTCGCAGGAGACATTTAGAGTAGTGAACTTTGGTCTTGGGCAAGCAGAGAAGGAAACGTGTTCAGCTCTTCCCTTCCAAACGCATTTCTGTGTCAGTTCTGAAGCTGAACAGTATTTCCTTTTAACTTTTACTGTGTTTCAGCATTGGTAAAACATTACTCCGATCAACAAGTCCAGCACACTCCTCCGTGAACTCCCCAGCCCTGATTTGACTTTTAAGGGCCTTGTTTGAAGGCTCTTTACACCTTCACGCAGCCCTGAACGGATCAGAGAACTTCTTTCAGACAAACAAACAAAGAAAGTAACTTACAAAATGAGAGGGGCAGAATGAAAACAGCTGACAACCTGCTGGAGCCTGAGCAGGTTTTACTTCCCCGGTGCAGCCGCGGTAGCAGGGTCTCAAGATAAAGCCATCTGGTGCTGCATTCCTTACATCCTCTTCAGAGACACCCCGCAGTCATACGAGGCTGATGCTGCGTAAGATAACGTCATTTGCTCCGGGTTTAGGCTTTATTCACTACTTTTCTATCTCAGCATATGAAGGTGGGAGCACTGGGGAGGGGGAAGCTACGGTATGCAGACCACAAGGAGCAAAGGATGACGGTTGGAAAATACAAGAAAGGGCAGCTCTCTGGAGTTCAGGGTGGCTTTAGGAAATTCAGGGCTCCTGCACCCTACAGGAGCCTGGGAATGAAGCTGAAGGCAGGAGGAAGTGGTGAAAACCCCCTGCAATTAACTGAGTAGTTGCCACCCTACTGAAAAGACATCTACCTTGCTATGGCTTTGAACTGAGCCAGAAAATAAACTGCTTGCCTGGAATATCACTGGGGTCAGACCGTAAGCAGGACTGGAAATCTCTGTGTTTAAAAGAAACTTAGATCCTTGACATGGTTTCAGGCTGCATCCCCAAGCGCGAAGTCTAATCTCCTTCCCACAGGTGAAATCCTGGCCTCCAAGAGTCAACGCCAAAATCCAGGGGGAGCAGGATTCTGCCAGTACAAAATTCGAATGGAGAACTCGCGATTTCCCACGTTTCTTCTTCAGCAAATCACATTTAACTGCTTTTAAAAATAAAACACTCTCCTGAGTCTCTTTTCCTTTCAAGGACCACAAGATAAGACCACAGAGGATGCCTGAGTCACGCTCTTAATTCCAGCCAAAAGGGGGAAATCCATCACTTAAGGAAACCACTGCTTCTGCTGCAATTGTTATCCAGATGAACCAGTTAGGGTCTGCTTTTCCAGCAGTGTAAGTGCTAACACGAGGAAGTGACTGACTCACAGTGCTAGGCTAACACCTCCCAGAGAGAGAAGGGAATGCTTGTGTGCATTACCAGAATTACTATTTGAGAAGTGTGCTGCAAGTTAAAAGAAAAAAAAAAAAAAAAAAAAAAAAAAAGAAAGAAACCTTAAGCGCTTCAGCAACAGAAACAGCTGGAGAAAACAAGGCCTGTTTTTTAACCACGAACACACACGAGCTGTTCTATCGACAGTAATGGAGCATTTGCTGCAGATAGATTAAGCACAGCTCTAAAGTTTGCAGGACTGAGGCTCGTGTGCGGCTTACAGTCTCTCTCTTTACAAATGCAGCATCGGGGGTCCTGGGGACGTTCTGTTTGCTTGGCTTACAAGGAAGCAGTGCTCAGATTAAGACAGTGGAGTTCCTTTTCAATTTAGATTTGCTCCAATGCACGCCAGAATTGTACCGGCTTCACCATAGCTACAGTGGCTGCATGTGTGCAGAGCTTTCCGAATCCACAGGCTCTACCCAAATTCTCGAGTCCCTTTGGGCTCCATCATACAATTAAAATGGAGATCGCATGAAAACAAGCAGCATAATGCATTCAGATACGGACATAAATAAATAGCTAAAATGAAAGGGAAGTAAGAAATTCGACAGCATTCCTTCATCACTTCGACCTGGAATAAAAAGCCAACAGCCCTCACCGTGGCTGACTGCAGCCCACGCCAGAGGAGGACAAAGTTCCTCAGCACTGCTCTGAATCAGGCCACGAATGAAGAAATGCCACAGAAATAAAAAGAACTAAAAAGCACTTTTTTTTTTTCCTTTCCTCCAACCACCCTTTTTAAAAAGAGTAAAACCCAACCCTAAATTGTGCCTTAAAATAATTAGCTTAAAACTTCCTAAAAGCAAAACCAACTCTGTCTGAGCGGGAAGAGGGGCAGAGGAACTCAGATTCTCCCAGAATAGCCTATGTTTGTTTGCACCAGTTTGAGGTCTGCTCCCACGCTTACACGCACACTTCGCTTTATGCCCATTACCTCTAATGGGCCTATTAATACTTATAAATTAAGAATGAGTGTAAGTGTCCGTAGGATGAAGGCCACAGTCAGGAACCTGGCTTGCAGAATGAGCTGCTGGCACTCACACGTTCTGTGTGAACTTTGGAGATCCTTGGAAATACTTTTTTTTTTTTTCTCTTATAACACCTCATCAACATCAGCGTGGCAGGTTTGCAACGAATGGTTCCTTCCTTTCCATCTCTAGAACCTGCAGGTCCTGCGTACTTGGTATCTTTCAAAGACACTCAGGAAATTAATTGCCAATTAGAGCAACATCCATGAGATCATCGTCTTCTTCCCCGATCAAAAACTCAGGGCTAGCCCGGGACGGTCGCTCAGCCGAGAGCATAGCGCTGCTGGCCATGGAGAGAGACTGGTCAGCTGAAATCGGGGATTTGGACCAGCTCTCCGGCTTGATGCTGTGAGATTTCTTCTTGTCTCTTTCTTTGTCCCGATCCCGGTCCCTGTCCCGGTCTTTGTCTTTCACTTTTTTCTTCTCTTTTTTGTGCTTCTTGTGTTTTTCTGAGCTATATTCAGGCAGTGGCCTAATGCCGTCGTCAGAGCTGGGGCTGTTCTGATAGGATTTCTCTGCTATGGAAGAGCCCGACTCGCTCTCACTGTCTATGTTTTGGGGAGTGTATGCTGGTGACTTACTGTGGCTGGGAGAGCAGCGTTCGTGTTTTGGAGTAGATCCACTGATTAGAGGGGATCCGTAGCTTTTGGAAGAAGCCATCTGAGGCCTTAAGCTATCCCCCCCTCCTTCCCCAGGTTTCTGCAGAGTTACTTTGGCTTTAATACTAGGGGAACCACCATCATGCTTGCTGATGATAATTTTGGCCACTCCAGTGCTTCCGACGTTTTTGGAATCTGAATTCTTCTTGGAAGAGTCAACAGATCCTCCGGAAACAGAGACTTTAGATTTCTCTTTGTCACTCTTCTCGCGTTTGCCCTGGAACTCCCCCCCAGACATGTTGTGTTTGGAGGACATAGTATGGCTTGAGGAATTGGAACTTGGCCCCATTTGTCCATCCATCGGGTCATCTCCACCAGGCCCGCTAGTGACAACCCCGTGCTTAAGTTTGTCTATGACTGCAGTCAGAGATGGCTTCTTGTTTCTGCTAGGAGACTTGCCTTTGGAACTTCCATGCTGGTTTTGAGATGAAGACATGGAAGACCCGCTAGAGGAAAAGGAAGATGAAGATGCCGTGGAAGAATTCGATGAAGGAGGCGGCTTTTGTGACATGGACCCGGAGGATCCCATTCCTGAAGACGATTTCATACTCGAGCTCGATCCAGTCCCAGACATATGAGAGCCTCCAGAACCTGAACTGATAGGTGACTTCGCCTTCGATGACGGGGGAGTACCTGGAACAGGTTTCATGGGAGAAGCAAGCTTGTCAGAACCTCCGGAAGGTCGAGAATGAGATGGCGAGATGTTTGGTTTGCTCATGGAAGGGTTCATAAGCGACGATGGCTTTCCTTGAGGTTTCATCTTGGTGCTTCCAGACCCGCTGCTGAGGCCGTGCTTGGTGATGGGGGAGGACCCAGGCTTTCCCACCGACTGCGTCGAGCTTTTGGACTGACCTGAACTTGAGCCACCTTGGCTTGAGTAGAGGCTGCTGCTCATCTTTGAGCCCGAAGACCCTTCGGATTTGCTGCTTTTCATTTTGCCTGAGGTTGAAGAGGAGGAGGAAGAGGAGGAGGAGGAAGAATGGCTATGATGGCTTTTGCTGCTGGAGGAGGTGACAGAGCCACTACTGCTATACTGGCCGTGAGAAGACGGTTTGCCAACAGTCACTGTTCCTTTTGGGATCTGAATTGTGATTTTTGGAATAGGAGGAGTAGCCACACCGGGAGGAGTCTGAGATCTGCCTGAACTGCCAGGAGATTTGGACCCACCAGTGCTCGCTGGTGGCGTGAAAGGCCTGTTTGACGAGCTGTGAGATGGAGACTTCCCGTCTGTCTCCTGCTTCTTCCGCTTCGGGAGCTTCTCTTTGCTTTTGCCGTCACTGGATGGCGTCCGGCTGCGCTTCCCCGGCTTCCCATCTATTCCAGGACCTGCCAGGTTACCTCCAGAACCGTTGCCTTCCTTTACCCGTTTCTGAGACTTCTCTTTTCCTAAATCCCCTGTATTCAGTAAGGGGCTCTGACCTCCACTGTGGTGCTCCATGATGTCAGAGGACCCCAGTGCTTTGCTTGCAGCTGCAATAATACTAAAATCTACTGTATCCGACTGATTGCTTCCCTTAAATTTATTTTCCCCCCCATCGCCCCCTAATACTTGTACCCCCAAAGTACTTAGAGCCTGGGATGCATAGCCCTTGAAATCATCCGTGTCTCCACTCTGACTACTCTCATCAAAGTACTCCTCCCCAAAGCCGCTTTGGCTCTGACTGTTCAGCAAGTCAGGATTGAAATCTACCCCGTCTGGAAAAAAATGGTTTGAAGAATCACTGTTGGGGCTCACAGCAGCATCTGCTATCAGGTCTGCTGGGTCTGTGTACGGGTTCTCGCTATTGTTCGTCTGAAAAACATCGGGGTCAAAGAGGGCACTTTGTGAATGTCCTGAACTAGAAGAGTCTCTCACGGGAGTACCAATGGGCGGGCAGTCCTCATTAGTGGTGGGGAGCTTGGAAGCCTCCTCTGCTATATCCGAGAGGATATCAGTAACATCGGCTCCAATGCTGTCCGAACTAGAGAGTCGAACCATTCTCTGAATACTGGGCTGCGAGTGAGGTATAGGCTGCGGGTATGTAGTAGGAGGAGTGCTGCATTGGCTGGGTGCTGGAGTAATGTGAGGGGTGTCCAGGGTATCTGCAGTCATGTTGACATCAAAAATGGGGTTCTGGGAGTCAACATCCATTGAGAAGAGCTCCCTCTGGAAATCATCCTCAGTCTGATGCTTGGGCTTGTCGGCTGGCATGCGGGATTTTTTTTTCTTTTGCTTATTCCCCCCAGGGCCCATTTCCATTCTGGGAGAGCCAGAGGAAGAGTTCTGCCTTTCGAGAGGGCTGCTCCCATACAGAGTGGAGAAATCCTGAGGGGGATTCTCTTTAAGAAGGTTCATGAGCATGGGGTGGTTCTTGGTGTTGCTTGCTGGTGAGGATACTGGTGGTGGTGTGTGATGGGGAGGGGTTGGACTTGAGCCAATGGTAGACCCCACATTCCCTGTGATCTGCAACAAACTAGTGAGAATAGGGTTCTGAGACACTTTGCTGAAGTCCTCCCCATGGCCCACCGAGTCATGCCTCTCTTTCATGCTTATGCTCATGTTAAACAAAGTAGTGATGGGCCCCCCAGGAAAAGTGTTTGTTGGGGTAGTGGTACCACTCATTGGGTTGCTGCCTGTGGTCATGCCATACCCTGGGCTGCTGGCTGGGGGAAGGTTTTTCTTCACCATGTCTTCTACTGTTTCTGCAATGAGGGACAAGGCTGGTGTGTCTGCTTGAATCGTTTCTGCTTTTCTGCGAATTGCTCTCATGGTCACGGGAATGGACATACATCTGCAAGACACAAGACCAAGGGTTTAGCATGCATCTTGCTGCCCTACAGCAACGCTCACCGAAGCAGTTTTAACACCTTCACCAGACAAAGCAAGCAGTGAGGCTCGTGGGCACAGGAGGGCAACAGGTCCAGCCACTGTAAATGCCTCGCTGCTCTGTTTGTGTTCTTACTTATCCCATCGTGCTTATCCAGCCATGACACAACTGCCTCGCAATTACAAAATGCAGGGATAATTAATCAATCAACTAACTCTAATAATTAATAGCTGACAGATGATAATCTTGTAGTTAAAGCACAGGATGCAGCCTGGGTTGTTACTCGGATTCTACTAGGGAACACCTTTGTCTAAGCTTGGCAAGCCTTACACTTCCTGCAGTCCTGTAAAAATCAATGACACTGTCACATTCTACTCAAGGTCAACTACCCTATAATGTTCTGAAATAAAAATAGCTATTCTCACTCACGAAGTCTATTCTGCTGCGTTCTGCATGCCTCCATGGTGGCTGGGGTGGAGTAACCTTGATAAAAGACCAGGGTAAATGACAACCTGCAGGGGAGCTCTTTCACATTTTACAAGACTTTGAAAGCAAGCAACCAGAGGAGAAAGCATAAACAGGCAGGCACCTCGGACACACTCCCCAAAATAAGTAGTTACAGTTCAATGTTTGGAATGGCATTTTCAGTAGGGTGCCAGGTTTGCCTCTCCTCCAAACAAACCCGTGTAAAACTCACTCAGACAGAATGGCTCCAAAAACAAGTAGGAAAAATACAACAGACAGAATTCATCCATACGATTCGGAGTGCCCTGAACAGAGGCACACCACGGTACTCACCGATATGTTCTTAAACATGAAATCTCTCTGTTACAGCTCATCAAACAGAAAGGAGTGAACCTGAGAGCCTGGTCCTACAGGCACGGCACCGGACTGACTCAGAAGGTCTGAGCCACCTCTCTGGCTCCGGCGCCGGCCGGCTGAGTAACCACAGACGTGCCACGCAGGCTGCCTGCACCTCGGCTCATCCCGGTTACGAAACCGGGATAATGACACCCACTCTTTTGGACAATGCTCTGGATAGAAATCACTTATCCTGATCATTACACAGGAATCCGGGAAATATGGGAAAGCAATTACATTTTAGCTATTCAAGCAATTATTTTAGATGCTTCTGGGTTACTTTCGGAGCCTGGTTTTGCATTGTCAGTTCTCCTCCTCAAAGCTGAATTTTCTGCAGTATAAAAAACTTGGTGGGATGCTATCAAAAGCATTTGCAATTAATTGTACTTGCAAGCTCCTGCATATTGGCTTACAAACATCACTGTAAGCAACACAGAACATTGGAACAGAATCATCCAGCTTACCTTTGAACAACTTTGGCAATGAAATCATCCGTACAGATAAGAGCATCAGACAGCCCTTTGTACAGCTTACAGTTCACATGAGAAGAGTCTTGCACATCCATTACCACTGAAAGAGAGAAGGCATTTAGAAGAGATAAAAATTCTGGTTACAGTGGAAGAAAATCCTGCCGTCCTGCCTCTAAATACACCATGCTTTTAGCGAGTGCACTTACCACACACTAGGGAGTCATTCACAGGGTGCTGAAAGGATACACTGAAACAGGAGTCAGAGAGAGGACAAACTTCAAACTGCAGGATCCCAGGAGAATCTGAAAGACACGGGAACTGTTACATTAGGGAACACAGGAGATGAGCCAGAGGCGCCAGCTCAACATACCCAGATAGAAGAAAAAAGAAAAAGGGAAGCAGCATGGGCCTTGTTGCTAATTCCTACAGCTGGGAAAATCACCCACAGCTCCCTATTATCCCCACATTATATTCCACTTGATGTCGTACCCACCTTCTTTTAGAACTGTTCGCTTGACGCAGCTGCCGATTAGTGTGTTGTATGCCACCTGATGTCTGATCAAATTAAGGATGAGGGGAACCCGTCCAGGGTGCTGGAAGGCGATTTTACTGATCAGTGTTCCTTGGAGGCTTCTTCCATCTGGGAGAGGAGCATCCTTGTTCAGAAAGTAACAGTGCTGCTGTCCTGGAAGAGCCTGACAAACAATTTCTGCTTTACTCCAGCCAGTGCTGGGTACAAGGCGATAACAAGATGTCTAAAGAGGAAAGAGCAGGCTCCAGATCTAAAGGATGCCAAGCCACCTTCCTGGCTGAAAATGACAATGAAGACATCTTCCTTCCATTAAATGACAAACAGACCCCAACAAGCAAGACAGGACTTTGGCTCCTCAGAAGTAGTACTGCCAAACAACATTAACTGTCCCCCCACTACAACAGCTTCACGTGGCATGGCATCCCTTCTCAGGAAAGAGAAATCATCTGAAGGTAATAGGAGATCTGTCACTGACTAATTTAACAAGTAGGATTTCTCCCAAGCGATGCAAGTGATTCAGCCACAAATTACAGTCCAAAGAAAGAGGAAAGGACAGAATCTGGCAACGCTCAGTCCAATACTTCTGCTGTCATTACTGCAGCAGCACTTTGACTGCAATGGATTTTTCACTACTGAGTCACTTTCCATTTGTTATATGTTTACTTATTTGCACACAAAATCAATGAAAATTGCAAACATCACAGGTGATTCTGATGTCTTCCCACAAGCCCCATCTAGTCTCTGGAACACTGCTGCAGCTACCTTCAGCATTCTTCTCACCCGCTACCCAAGAACAGCCAACAGACCTTCTGAAGAGCCAACTCACTAAAGCACGTGTCTAAATTTAAAGTCATTTACTGAAGGTTTGATCTTGTCATTTCACTTTTATTTAAGCCACCCAGTCCACCTAAAGCTTTCTGGTATACAACTTTAGCTAAAGAGAAAGAAAACAACCCCTGCAACCTCACTGGGTGCGCACACATCAGCATGCACACCAGTGTGACCAAACAGCCTTTGCATCTATCTTCCAGATCACAGGTCAGATGTAGACACAAATAATTCTGTGGGAGCGCAAGTTATGACAAATCCACATTTAAGACAAAACAGTTTGTTTTCCTAATTACTGTGGTCATGTCCGTATCAGAATTCTTATGACTGGATAGCACAGGCTTTCCCCATGAACAAATGCTGTACTGATTTCCTGTATCCTGCTTGAAAAAATACCCAGAACAGATGAAACCCCCCCACAGTGCTCAACTACAAGCATAATGCCCTGGTTGCAATGACGTACTTACTGCATAGAAGCGCATATTGTGGTTTAACGGTACAGGATCGGCCTCCTTGGACAGTTCAAACTGCGTGATCAACTCATACAAAGGTACAAACGTTGGTGGCGTGTCGAACAGTGGAATACCTGAGGAAAAAAAAAGGCAGATAATGGTAGCACTGGGAGCTGGAAGGTGATGGTGGGCCAGAGGAGTTACTGTCTACTGAAACAAACCTCTCTGGTTCTTACCAAAAACAGCACAAAACCTTAAGCAACTTTAATGGCATGCTTTTAAAAATATTTATGGCATGCTTTTAAAAATAGTAGCAATTTTTAAATAAAAACCTAGGGAATGTCCATCTCACAGATCTGCCACTCACCTGTGCAGCTCTGAAGTTTCTGAATGAAAGCTCGAGACACTGGAATGGGACGTGGGAATTTCAAGAAGAAACAAGCTGGTAAGTCCACACTGTTGGCACTGGTGATTGATGAGAAAGATGGAGTTCTGGAAAATCAAGTTAATACGCGGTCTTTTTAGATGCAGGGCATGATCGTGAGCACCAGCTGTCTAATTTGCTGTTTGCTCAGATACAAGCAGTTGTTATACCTTCCTAAAAATTAAAAGACAGTCCTCAAAAGCATGTCACGTGCCTGAAATACCCATTTCTCAGCTTCATATAATGCTATGACATCACACAGTCATCTCCCCACTCTTAACTTCAAAAGAGGGCTGAATATTGAGCTGGCATCTAACCAAGGCCGCTGAGAAAGGCCTGGCCAAAAGGTCCTCTGCTTACCCTTTGCTGTCAACTGGATGAGAGCCCATAATCAGTGGTGCAATTGGAAGTTTGTACATCGCCATGGTTCCCTCGACTGTTACTGACACATTCATACCTAAAGATCGAGGAACTGCAAGAGAAGGCAAGAAAAAAAAGGGAACAAGATAAGGTGATGAAAAAACAACACAGCCTTTATGAACTAAATATCAGTACGGTGGAAACACGTTGCTTCCTCTACAAGGACTACAGCCAAACGAGTTAGTTGTGCTACCTAACACTATTTTTCTTACAAGGTTGATCGATGGCATAATTCCTAAAACATATTTCAAATACGTTTGCCAGTCTGTAGTATGTTCTTTACAGAGCAAAACAATAAGTTGCTTAGAACAATTTCACCCTTTTCTTTTCCAGGACTAGCCTCACTTTTAACTGCTGCTGGGTTTTTGTCATTTTACCAAAAAGACAAATATCCATGCACATGCATGAAAAACAATCCTACAGTAAGACAGCAGATGGGAATACCAAGTTTTCCGACAATAAAATAACTCTCACGTTAACAAAGAGACTCATCCTAAGGACAAAGACTCTGTCTGCAGACTACCACCACTGGTAGTAGCCCAATTCAAACTCCAAAACAGCCATGAGGCTCAAGAAGATGGTCAGCTCAGACGGCATTTACTCATGTACTAATTAAACCTGTGTCCTCTGTAGGCAGCCTCTGCTTTCCTTGTACTACACAGCGGCAGTACAGGGGAGCCAGACTGCTCCCCTGGACTCCTGCTTTTTTCTCTCCTTCAAGCAGCAGTAGGCCCACAGCAGCTTCCAAAGGCGACCTACCATTGTTCTCATGCAAGATAATGGGGGTTCCAGTGCCATCTTCAAATAAATCATAAGGCGAGACATAATACTTGAGATTCATAAGGAGACCTGCGGGAGAGAGGCTGATGAGCAGGGATCCTGATGCCACAGGTTAACCCCATCGTTACTAACCCCTGTAACCACGTCGTATTTGCACTGTAACACAGCACATGCTGCACAGAGCTCCTAGAGCACCTTGCAAGAGCTGTTCTCTGCTGCCACAGCCACAATATTACTGCATGGAGCTTTGTGAAGGAAGACTGGTTTTCTGGATCACGTGGGACTTACAGATGTTCAACCACCTCGTCCCTCTTTGATTAGCGTTTTTCTTTATTACCACCAGTTAATTTCAAACTAACGTTAACAAAGGGGACCCGGAACAAAACCAACTTTCTCTTTCTGTTTTTAAGCATTTATCCAAGATACCTCCGCTCCTGGGGGTGAGATAGCCAACGCTGCCACGAAGAATCTTGTCGAGTGGATTTGCATTGGTGGCTTGCCTGCAAGAGAGGCAATCACAGGTCTGTAACAAGCTAGAGCCGTATCTGAAGGCAAAATTCATGTCCTGATGGCAGTCTAAGGTTTTAAATCAATATACACACTGCTCAGTCACAGAAGTAGCTATTCTAAACTTCACAGTGTCATAGGCAAAGCAGAAGCTACTTTTATTCCTACAGTATGGATGGTTTATGTCCTGAATCCACAGCAGTAAAAGGTAGTCAGATGTTTCTTCGTTTCTGACTGTAATGTAAAGCAATTGTTACCACTAATCCTAATCATGAACTAATCATGAACTTTTTTGGCCTTCCAAACTTTCCTTCAGTTGAATTCTGTAGTTAGAAAGGACAATAGTAAATTCCAGAAAGCTCTGAGCAATTTTTGTCTCTCTTTATCACTCTCCTGCTAGCATAATCCTTCTATAACATCAGTGCTGCGCTTTTTAGCAATAAAGTCACAATATATAGGGATTGATGTGACACTTCATGGATATACGGTTCTTGGCATTATAATCAGTCAAACTGATACAAAAATTATCAAGGAAAAAAAACAACAAAGAAAAACAGTAACCATACAGATGTTCTTACCAATACATCCCTGCCATTTTTGAGAGATCCAGCTCCAAGGACTGTAGAGCCAAGTACATTTTAGTTTTAAGTTTGCTGAAAAAAAAAAAAAAAATTAAAAATTAAAAGGAACCATGCAAAGAAATGCAACTCACAAACTGATGGCTGACAAGCTGCAGCACTTCCTATCAGATGGAGCATTTAGAAATTAACTTTTCCGTCTGCATTCCCACTGCTCTGCATTAAGTCCTTCCAGCCCACTGTGTTCACATGCAAGCCATGGTGATGAAGTCAGCAGGATCACAGGAACAATGAAAGTTTAAGCACAAAGCTAAAAGCTTGTAGGTTTAATTGCATATACATGGACATAAATATCATACATATTCTAGACTTACTTGTCTCCTGGCAACTTATACAGGTTCACAAGTCCCCTTAGATGCTTAGAAAATTCATCAAAATTTTTCTCTCTGAAAGTCAGAAGGAGAAAAAGTAACACGCATTCAAATTTGCTGCAGATAAGGCTTCGGTTTTAAAAGTTCCATTAATACAAATATCAAGTCACTTCAGAATAGAGTTTTGCTACATGAAAGCTAAGTGATGCCTTCTTCACGTGATCCAGCTTTAACAATTCTGAATGCATCTTGTGCTGTGGCTCCCAAGATGCCAGGCATGGCAGTCAGGATCAGAAACATCTGATCCAAAGCCAGAAAATCCCCTGAAGAAGAGGAGAGACTTTATGGGGAAAGAACAGCTTTGAAACGTTTTGTATTTCCAGGTGTAAAATAGTATCACATCCATACTGCAAAGAGAAGCCAATCCAAAAATGTAGCAACCCGTTCTTGTTGCTCACCTCAGATGTTGCACCAGTTCTGGACAACTCTGAAAAGGAAAGAACATGCAGCAACATCAATGTCAAACGCAGTTTAAGTCTTTGTGCAGCACAGCAACTGTAAAATATTACAACGGTGAAGTTTTTGAGCATCATCTTTAGATGAGAAGCAACAAAATGCTCACAACTACACGTTGCTATGTTTGTAGTTCTGCTTGTCAACCCCCTTTGGAACAAATACAAGCAGTGTTCTTTCTTCTTAAACGATTGATTTGGGATAAGCTTTTAAAATTGTGACACCAGAGGTTGAGAGCCTGCGATCTTGCATAGATATATTAAAAATGGCCTGTTTTCAGAAGAGCAGCTACACCAACATAAAGAGTGAGTTCAAACTCTCACACCTGTGGAGGAGGGAAGTAAAGCAATTTTCTTTCAGGATTTCAGCCATAACATTCCCCATCTTAGTGCTTTCCACTCACAGATTTAAGTTTTCTAAGATTTGTTTCCCTATCCTTCCTCCAGAAATAAAATCCTCAGAAACACACCAAAAACTCCCTCAAATATTTTTTCCAGTTTTAACACTGCTCAAAGAAAAAGAGACCGTGAGTAAAACGCTCCTTGCAGGCTACCCCACGGGGGCTCTGACCCTTCATGAGAACAAGCGAGCAGCAGAGGCACAATGCTTGGTCTGGCAGGACATTCACTGTGATTTTTTTCTCTGCTCAAACAAAAGGAAGGCAAAAGTGCAGTTCCAAACCCAAAAAGGTATTACGCTCGTCTTTCTCAGCAATACGTACCACAGGGTTTTCTCCGTGGTGAGCCACCTTGACATCACATAGCAGCCCTGTAGGATCTAACTGGACTTCCACATAGAACATGTCTGAAGTGATGTAACATTCAGTGCCATTTGCACTAAGGTGAGATCCAAGGCTTACATACAAAACAAAACAAAAATTGCTATGAGGTGCACACAAAAACCAATCAAACCAGCAGTGAGATTACGAGGCGTACAGATAAACAGGAAATGCCTTTGCCATAAAACAAAGGAGGAGACGTACCCGTTCTGTCTGGCTATAGACTCCAGGCGATCCGTCATGGCAGGCAGAGAAGACACTGGATGGAAAAAGCACAAAACAAGGTTTAGTGAAAGGATTCAACGTTTTCCCTGGCATGAGACATCAGCATTAAAACAACCCCAGCTCCTCACTCACTCCTGTGTGTGCTTGTACCTTAACACATGCATCTCTAAGCATTATCTGCACTCAACACTGGAACGGAACAATTTAAATGGAGGAAAACAAACGTTCTCAGCAGTACTGAGGGAGAACGGATTTCTTCCTCCAGTGGAATTCAGGTAGGGGCAATAAGGATAAAAATAACACAAGCGATCTTGACTGACACTGAGTCACAAGACAGAAGCATGCTGATGGAAACGTGAGCCCCACGAACGCAGTGAGATGTGCAAGCAACGGCCTCGCTTCTGCTCTGCAGAGAATTTCCACCGTATGTCACCGTTAAGCATCTCCCACTGCGCACACACAGGATGCACCAACCTTTTAATGCCTTCTGCAGAGTCTCCAAGCAGCTCACCAGATGTTGGTGCCCCCCAGAGTTCATCACAACTCGTTTTTCCTACGCCAGGAAGAAGAAAAATGTCCTCTTTATGCGTCACTCAGTGAGGGGGAATTGCCACAATTTTTGTTCAGTCAAGTGAGGTTTATTCAGGTAATTAAAGGCAGATTAGATTTCATCCCGAAATTACACCCTCATTTTGATTCCTGTACGAGAACAGCACCCATTTTGGAAGCAGGTAACAAAGGCAGGCTTGGAATTGATATTTCTTTTTGGAGCAACTTGCTCCTGTGGAACAACAGACTGTAACGACTTTTTAATAGGCATAACCTGAGAGTTGTGTACGAGGAGACAAACAGAGAGGTGAACTTTTACCACCACGATAAACGCAGCAGTCCTTCAGGTAGCTCTGCCCTGCCTCCTGCTCCTCCCTACCCTCACCTAGCTAGAAGGGAATCCCATCCCTCCCTGCACGCTGCGGGTGTGAGGACAGCACACCCCAGCTACGCTGAGCCAAAAGAAAGCCAAAACACAAAGCACTCTGCAGAAAAAAAATGAACTCCAGCACCCTCCTGCTCGGATCCCAGCCCTTCTCACCATGACTTGACGGACTAGCTTCATGGTTTCTGTCCAGGGTCTGTTCTGGTTGTACTTTGCGTGGAGTCTTTCTAGGAGAGTACTCATCTTGTTCAGCTTCTCCGCTTCTGCAAGACCAACCACGGGGACAACTCAGGAGAGAGGACAGGACAATATCTGCAGGTTTTACAAACAACACAGCCTGGCAGTTGTAATGAGAACGCTTCCCACTTTTAAGCTAGGCACAGTTTTAAAAAATATATTTATTGCTGTCTTATCCCTACAGCCCAGACTTTAAGGCTAAATAAATGTTATATCACCAGCCATCCAAACCCAGAGGTCCTAAAGAGCCTCAGGGCCTGTTGGAGAAGGGCTCCTCTTTGCACAGCCCCCCTAGAATGACCTGGCCCCGTCAGGATAAGTTCTGGCACGACAGGAGGGTACTGACAGACCGTTTGGGGCTATGACAGCACGGCCTGAAGATGAGGCTTCCACACAGTGAAAAATGGAGAGGTAAAGAAGAGACGTTATGCTTAATTCCCGGGATTCCCCCTCACTGTTCACTCTTCCACCTTCTTGTGCAGCGAGAATCTTCACAGACCCTTCCCTCACCAAAAGCCTCGGCCAAGAGAAGCCTTACACAAGAGAACGTGGGCTTTGGTACTACCACAATTAGCTTTTTTCCCTCCTTTGTGCTATTTTTTTTTCCTCCAGTTGCATTTGTAAAGAAAAAAAGACAGACAGACAGCAGACATCAGTGCCAAAATAAACCTTGCCACAGCCACTACTGCCTCCAAGGCAAACACGAGCCTGTGACACGTTAACTGCGACCCTTGGTGTGGAATTCAAAGGCTTTGTCCTTGTTACTGATGCACGCCCGGTTCACAGAGTTGATGCTGGCACCACCAAGTGCGAGGGTCTGAAATAACTGGGTGCTTGTTGAATTTTTTGGGACACTTCGCACCTCCCAGCCACGCTACAAACACAGCCTGGCCGAGGGTGGCTGGGCACCCAGGATCACATCCAGCTGCCTTCCAAACTCCTCCAGCCAGAGGAGACTCCAGCAGCTCGGGGCAGCCCGGTGGGCACTCGGTCACCCATAGGGTGACAAAGTGCTTCGGTGTTCAGCCACTGCTGCCTGGGTGTCTGCAGCCTCTCGGCCTGGCTCTGGGCACCCCTGGGACGTGCCTGTCCCTTCCCACCAGGTTCGTGCTCCCAGAGCCCTGCTGGGTTTCAGCTGAGCCGTGCTGAGGCCGCTCCCTTTATTTCACAGGATCATCAAGGCTGGAAAAGTCCCCCAAGGCCATCTGGCCTAAGCACCCCCCTGCCACCACTGTCACCAGAGCCACCCACTGAACCGCGTCCCTAACCCCCAGCTCCAGCTTTCCTTAACCCCCCCCCCCCCAAAAGGGACAGCAACGCCACCACCTCCTGCCCGATCTGCCCCACAGCCTGCCCGCTTCCTGGTGACAATTTCGGGCCGGGATCTCGGGGCCCTCCTGGCCGGGATCTCGGGTCGCTCTCTGACCACCCCCCTCCCCATTTCCCACCCCAACAGCCCCAGAAACTATGGGGCGGCCCCAGCCCGGTGCCAGCGGGCCCGTTACCCCTCCGAGCGCTGACAGGGAGCGGTTGGACCCCCCCCACCCCCCCCTTCCCCACCCTCAGGCCCCACCGGCGAGGCCGCGGCCTCCCCTCAGCGCCCCCCCCCCCCCCCCCCCCCCCCACGGCCCGGAGGCACTACTCACCCTCGGCACCGCCCGGCGCCGCCTTCATGGCGAGGGAGAGGTTAGGGGCGGCCCGAGGAGGGGCCGCGGCGCCGGTGTCGCCTGAGGAAGGGCCGGGGGGAGGCCCCCGACGCCCCCGAGGCCGCCGGGGCCGCTCCGCGCCCGCCTCACACGGCGCCGGCCGCCGCCATCTCCCGGCCGCGCCGCCTCTCGCGAGACTCCGCGAGAGTCTCGCGACAACGCCGAGTCTCGCGAGAGGTGGGGAGGGCGTGCGGAGCTGGCGGCGGCGGCGGCCTAGGGGAGGGGGGAGTCCGGGCGCAGGCCCCGCCCCCCCGCGGTCCAACCCGCCGCGCGCTGATTGGCCGCCGCCTCGTGTCGTCAGCAGAGGGGCGGGGCGTTACCTCCCTCCATCCCCCGCTCCTCGTCGAAACTCTCGCGAGAGCCCGCGGCGCGCGCGCGCCCCGCTCCTCCCTCTCCTTTCCCCTCCCCTCCCCTCCCGGAAATCTCGCGAGGTTTCATCAGGAGCCCGGCTGACAGCGGGGAAAGGAGGAGAGGGAGAAGGCGATCTCGCGAGACTCTCCTCGGAGTCTCGCGAGGTTTGCCGGCAGTCTCGCGAGACTTGCCGGGCGCGCCCCCCCCCCCTTCCCCCCCCCCCCATCCCGGAGCCGTTTCGCTTTGGGCCGTGAGCGGGGGGCGGCGGGGCCGGGGCCGTGAGGGGCGGGGGGCGGCGGGCGGCGGGGCCGGGACCGGGACCGGGGCCGTTGCTACGGGAGGGGGCCGGGGGGGGTTAAGGGAGAGGCGTGGAGGCAGCGAGGGCCCGGACCCCGCCTTCCCGGGCCCCCCCCCGCGGCGGCGGCGGCGGCGGCGCTGCCCTCCGGGCCTGGGCCCTCCTCGGATGAGGCGCTGAGGCCGGGCCCTTCCTCACCCCCCCCCCAACCCCCCCCAACCCCCCCATCCCAACCCCGCTCCCCTCAGGCCCCGGGGCCGTGCATGGTGCGGGGAGGAGAGGCCTCAGCGCGCCTTTAAGCAGCCGGGGGGGGCCGGGTTTGGGGCCTGCCCCCCCCCCCCCCTTCCTCCTCCTCCTCCTCCTCCTTGCCCCCCTCTCCCTTGGGGGGGGGGGCAGCGCGGCCAGGGGGAGGGATGCCCAACCCGGAGAGGCACGGAGGGAAGAAGGATGGTGGTGGGGGTGGTGGGGGGGGAGGCTCGCAGCACGGGGGGAGCGGCGGTAAGGAGAGGCACCGGGCGGCCTCCAGGCACAAGCGGCACAAATCGCGGCACTCCAAGGAAGGGCCGGCGGTGCTGGCGGCTCAGGAGGCCTCGGCGGCCCCGCTGGGAGCCGTGCTGAAGCCGTTGGTGGAGTACGACGACATCAGCTCGGACTCGGACACCTTCTCGGACGATGTGGGCCTCAAGGCGGAGCGCAGGGAGAACGAGGAGAGGAGGGCGGAGAGGAGCGAGAGGGCACAGAAGCACCGGCACCACCAGCACAAGAGGGTCCGCGAGCTGCTGAAGAGCAAGCAGGCGGAGAAGGAGAGGAAGCTGGAGAAGAGCCTGGAGGCTTCCAGCAGGGCCGGGGCGACCAAGGACAGGGTGTCGGGGTCCTCCAAGAGGCTCCTGGAAAGCGAGGAGCACCCCAAGGCGCCGTCGTCCAAGAGCAGCAACAAGGAGTCCCGCTCGGGCAAGGCTCACAAGGAGAAATCCAGGAAGGATCGGGAGCTGAAGTCGAGCCACAAGGAGCGCAGCAAGAGCCACCGCAAGCGGGAGGCTCCCAAGAGCTACAAAACCGTCGACAGCCCCAAGCGGAAATCCAGGAGCCCCCATAGGAAATGGTCGGACAGCCCCAAGCTGGACGACAGCCCCTCGGGAGCCTCTTACATCCAGGAGTACGACCTCAGCCCGCCCCGCTCGCACACCTCCAGCACCTACGAGCCCTATCGCAAGAGCCCCGGCGGCTCCTCGCGCCGGCCTTCCCTCAGCCCCCCCTACAAGGAGCCGGTGGCTTACCAGTCCAACGCCCGCTCGCCCAGCCCCTACAGCCGCCGGCAGAGATCCGTCAGCCCCTACAACAGGAGGCGCTCCTCCAGCTACGAGCGAGGCAGCGGCTCCTACAGCGGCCGCTCGCCCAGCCCCTACGGCCGCCGGCGCTCCAGCAGCCCCTTCGCCGCCAAGCGCTCCGTCAGCCGAAGCCCCATCGCCAGGTGGGTGCCCTCCGCGCCGCCTGGGGAGCGGGGACGGGGTGGCTGTGGGGCCACGGGGCTGGCGATCCCTTTTGGGGGTCGTGTTAGCGCCCTGCGGGGTGGTAACGGGTCGGGGACCCGCGTGGGAGGGCTGTGGGGAGGCTCTTTGGGGTGCTGTGTAGGGTGGGGTTTGGGGAAAAACCCCCTGGGTGGCACCCAGCAGCATCCGTGGTGGCTCGGAGGAGTTTGGGGGTTGAATTCTGGCCCCTGGGGTTGAATTCTGGCCCCTGGTGGCCCCCTGCACGCGGCCTCGTGGGCAGCTTTGTGCTCCTCTGATCACCAGGCGCTCCCCCGCTGGACGCGCTCACCTCGTCCACCTGCCTCTGGGTCCCTCCCCCTGGTTGCTGCTGTGAAATCGGATCGGGCTCCTCAGGAGGCGGCTTTGTTTCGAGCAGGGTTTGCCCTTTCGGAACGGACCCATGCGTGTTTCCTTCCCCCGAATTAGAGGACTCCTCAAACTCCGTCTTTCCAGCCCAAACTTTATCTCAGTGCTGGAATCGGGGTGTTCTGGGAGCAGGAGTAGGAACCGGGTGATTTTTGGCTTAACGGTAATCGTCTTTTTTCTTCAGACAGTTTGTTGCAGAAGGAAACTGTTCCTGGGAGGCAGCTCTCACTCCGTTTTATTCCAGGTGTTCGTTTCTCTCCCCGTTAGGCGCACAGACACACGGCCTGATGGTTTTTTTTCTAGCTGGGGATGATGTTCAGGGAGTTCCTGGTGTCACCATGGGTGCTGTGGTGCTTTGCTGGCAGCTCCGTGGTGATTAAGATGGGACCTGGAATGGGAGAGCTTCGAAACGCTCTGCCCCCCATCCCCTGCTCAAACAGGAGCCGGGGCTGCCTCCAGCACAGGTCCCAAGGGGTTTTGGGGGGGATTTTGAGTTCGGGCTTTCCCCCCAGAGCTCTTCTTTTTGCCTCAGGAGCGCAACGTTTTGTGGTGGGGGTGAGCTCTGGGCTCTGTCCTGTGCCAGAGGCGTGTTGTCTCTAGCACCCGGAGCTGTTTGGTGAAATCTGCCTGCTCTGCTCTGGTTTTGTGTCAGGAAATTTTGTTTCTGGGTCAGGAAATCTGGCTCTGCTTCAGCGGGCTGGGTTCGGTCCTGCCTTGCTGCGTGCACCCCGCGGGTACCGAGGGGCGGCTGCTGCCCGTCTCCTCCCTCCCCTTGGTGCTTTTAGCCCTGCTGGCTCTACCCATGGAGGTTGTGCTGTGGCATCTGTTAAATGTCCGTGTTCAGCCCCAGGTGGGGAAAAAAAACCACGTGGGAAGCTCAGGGGTGTGTGGAAGGGGTTCTCCCCTGCGTGGTCCGTGTCCCAGGTGAGCCTGGAGCTTGCTTGCTCGCTCTTCTTGTAACTGGCGAGCTGAATCTGTGCTGAGGAACCACAGCTCCTCTTCTGGTCTCACCTGGGAGCCACCTCGAAGCCCCTGGTGCTGCTCCCGGGGCTGACAAAGTTGTGGGAAACTTCCTACGGGTGTCTGTGGCTCCGTGGTAAAGCGCTAGACCCCGAACCAAAACTGATTGCGGGGCTGCTCGCTGCTTGCACTCAGCCTGTGCCGAATTCGTTGCACCTCTGCCTTCAGGTGGTGCCCCACGGCTCTGCTCTGGGCGGGTAACTCGGTGCCATCCGTGCACAAGCAAAGAAAGTTGGGCTGTGGCCTCAGAAACCACTCCTGACGTGAATCCTAGCGAAGGGACGGAGGGAATCGGGTGCGTTTCCCTTCCTTCGGGCAAACCCTGCGCTGTAACTCACCTTGGTTTCGCTTCGTTGAGCCCTCGGGGTCGGGTTGAAGCCCTCGGGGTCAGCTCCAGCAGCCGAGGGGCAGGAGCAGTGCTCGGAGCTCCTCGGGTGGCACACGCACGCCGTGAGCACCCAGCCGTGTCTGGAGCCCTCCGGGGAGGTAGCGCGGGCCTTTCTGGGGCACTGCTTTATTTCTGCTGCCTGGAAATAGCATTTATTTTTTTTAGTGTTTAATTTCCACATCCAAAATGGAAGTTAGGAAGGTAGGAAACCGAAGCGAGGCACCGTGCAGGCTGGAGAAAGTAAGGTTTGAGTTTCAAGCGGCAGCAGGGAGCAGCTTGCTCTGGACAAACGGGGACGGTTTGGTGGGTCGGGAGGGTTTGGGGTGTCGGGATGGGATGCGGCTTCACACCTTGCAGCTGTTGTTATCATCGCAGCTAGAACCAGAGGAAGGAATTGCAGCTGGGTCGGCTTGCTGAAGGTGGGGTGTGCTCTCAAGTCGGTGACAGGAGTCGGTGGCAGCTTCTGTCTGTCCGTCTGTCGAGCAGGCAGGGCGCGGGGCGTGCAGTTGAGCTCCCAGGTGCTGGTTTGCTCCTCGCTCTGCTGTTAGAGCTCGTGGTAAAGCACGGGGCAGCCCCTCGCCCCGCTCCTTCACCAGGTCCGCAGGCTTCCAGCACGCCCTTCTCACTTGGAGAGCAATTAACGCTCTTCTAATTGGGGTTTTTTAAATGGTTCCTCGGCGCTGACAGCTTCGTGCTAACTCAGGCCCGGTTAGTGCCTTGTATTTCTGGTTCCCAGCATCAGGGAGGCACCGAGGTGGTTTTTATCCCCGTTTATCTGCACAAAGATCTGCTTGGAGGACCGAATCTCCCCCTGCCCAGCCCTGCTGACTGCAGCAGGCTCCGGGAGCTGAGGGGGTTCAGGGGCTGCCTGGAGGGCTGCGGGTGAAGCCCTGAGGATGGTTCCGGAGGGCAGGAAGCATTTTTAAAAACCAAAATCACCTCGTGCACCTTCTGTGTCCCTGTAACCCTTCTGGACCACACGGCAGCGGTGCAAGAAGTGTTGGGGAAGCGTGGTTGTGCTGCAGCAAGCCCGGCTGGGGCTGCTGGTGGAGCAAGGGGCAGGATTTGTTGTACAATCGTGGGACTGGTGCCCCTGGTAGGGCTGGGAAAGCCGAGGAGCTTCTGGACACTGTGCCTCTTCCCAGGTCTAACAGAGCCAGGAATGCCAAACGTGCCTAGAAACAGAGGCTGTGTGTAACACAGAGCTGAGGAGAAAAAGGGTGAGTGGTGTTTTAGGGAGGGAGGAGTGGAAGAGAAAAAGGTGAGTGGTGTAGGGAGGGAGAAAAGGAGCGGATCCGGGTGAAACAGCAGCGGGTGAGCTGCTGGAAAGGCCTGGAGCTGCCTCCGTGCCAGGGTGGCAGTGGTGCTGGGGCCCAGCCCCGTGCCCTGCTGGTGTCCTGTGAAGTTCCAGTAGGATTCGTGCTCCTGGAGAGGTTTTCCTTCAGGTGGGCAGCGCGATCCTGTCCTCAGCGTGGCCCCGTGACCGGCGGCATCGGTGCAACCGTAGGGGAACAGGTGGGTGAGGGAGCAGGGAGCGGAGTGCCAGCACCTCCTAACCTCTCCCAGAAAAATGCAGCGGGGGATGCCGACCCCAGCACGGCTTGTGGTTGTGGTCAGCTACATCCTCCAGGGCTCCTCAGGAACGTTTTAGTGGTGAGGGCACCAAGGAGCAGGGCTCGGGTGCGAGCTTTTGTTAAGTTTCCAAATTTTTGTTATCTCAGGATAATGCCAATTCTGTAGCTCTTTGGGTTTTCATCTTTAATTGTGTGGCTGCAGGTGAGCCAGCGTCTGCTGTGCCAAAACCCGTCCGTGACGGGGTGCTTTGAGGAGTTGCAGCTACTGCAGAGCTGCCTGCTGTCACCCTGCCTGCCTGCTGTCACCACCCAGGGGTTCAGGGGGGCTCAGGGGGGCTTTCCCTTCTGCACATACACAAACTTAACAAATTCAGAGCCTGTTTATTGGAGACAAAGACCGAGACCCTCTGAACAGCCCTCAAACAGAATTAAAACTCTCGGTTTTTCTTCTCCTCAACCCCAGTATGCGAATTTAAGCTCTGATGGTGGCAAAAGAACCAGGGGAAAAACTAGCTTGAGGCAAGATGTGTCCTGAGGCGGCGTTCCCAGGAGGGCACGTATTTTATCTGTTGTTTCCTCTGAAGCTGTACGTAATTGCAGTGAAACACTTGTGTGCTGCCAGCTGATGGTCTGGACTCGAGTTTCTGTTCAGGACGTGCATCGACCTCAGATCTCACCTTTACCTGGGGGCTCCTGCGGTCTCCCTCCTTCACTCATCTTAACGGCATGCTTCGTAGGGGCACTGCGGGCTGGGTGGCGACCTGAAGCTCGTCCTCATGAACCCGTTTGGGTGTCTTCAGTCTCTCCTGCCAGGTATAACAGCCTGCGTGGAGGAAATAAATGGGAAATAACAGACTCGTGGTGTTCTCAGAGAGCTGAGGCTGTTGGTGAGTAGCTCGGAGGCTCCGAGATGCTTTTTCACCTATCTCCCTCTTCTGTTTGCAGGAAGTCCGTGAAGTCCCGAAGCCGAAGCCCCGGCTACTCCAGGCACTCATCTCACAGCAAGAAGCAGAGGTCTGGGTCGCGCAGCCGCCATTCCAGCATCTCGCCCACCAGGCTGCCGCTCAACTCCAGCCTGGGGGCAGAGCTCAGCAGGAAGAAAAAGGAGCGGGCGGCAGCGGCGGCAGCTGCCGCCAAGGTGGATGGAAAGGAGGCAAAGGGCTCGCCGGTTTTCCTGGCTAGGAAGGAGAACAGCTTGGCTGAACTGAAGGAGCCCGGAACAGAACCTAAAAAGGTCGCCAAAACTGTTAAATCTGAAAAATCTTCTTCGGATACGGAGCTAGTGAACTTACCGTGTACAAACGCAGAGGCTAAAGCACCTGCAGAGACAACAAAAGTCAAGGCGGAGGAGAACTCGGAGAGGAAGCACCCTGCTCCAGTCAGAGATTCGAAACAGCCGGGAACAAAAGACTCAAAGCCTGTAGCAGCGGCCGAGGACCTTCGGTCTCCGAAAGAGCCGGACACGGCAGAGAAGGAGATCCCACCCCCGCTCCCTTCCATCAAATCACCTCCTCCCCCTCTGCCGACAACCACACCGCCCCCTCCAACTCCACCGTTGCCACCTTTGCCTCCGTCACCCGCGGTCCCGCCTTTGCCACCATCCCAACAGACTCCCGTTCAGGTCCCTCCTTCGGTCCCAACGTCTTTGCCATCTTCTTCCCACCCAAGGACGTCTACTTTATCCTCTCAGGTGAACTCCCAGTCCTCTGTCCAAGTCGCTACGAAACCACAAGTGTCTGTGACGGCTGCTATCCCGCACCTGAAAACTTCAACGTTGCCTCCGCTTCCGCTCCCCCCTCTTTTAGTTGGGGAAGATGACTTGGATAGGTAAGGTCCCACGGAGCGTCCTCGTTGCGTTTGCCAGCAGGCAGGTTCCTGGTTGCTCTGGGTGGGCTGACAGTCCCCAGCTCACCCTGCAGGGTCTGTTGAAGACTGAGCCGCGTGTAAGGACGCCTTGCTGCTGGGCCGTTCCTGCTTCTGGCTCCTCAGCTCTCTGCGGGGCCTCTCGTGGTCCTGTGCAGGTCGTTACGCGCGGTCGCAGTGAGGAGCAGGGGCTTGGCTTCTGTTTTCATGCTGGCTAGCAGAAATTTGCACTTTGTTTATATTTTTCATAGTAGTGAAACGCAGATCTAGCATTATACACTCTGTGGTGTTGCAGCCATTTGCACAGACTTGCTGCGAAGCTGCTTTTTAACCTGGTTTCTCTCAAACCTGTGCGTAGTAACAGGAAGGAGCCAACAATTCCAGTGTAGGAGCACGAAGCTGAGCTGTGCCTCTTCCAAATTCACTGAACACGCAGTGCCCACACGTAAAGAAATGCCATTGGTTTGGTGTAACTCAGCTACCTGAGCAGTGATGTATTTATTAACCACTGCGTAGGCATGGCTTGTTTGAAAACTGTAAAAGTGCACCTAACTTCAGCTTTTTTGTCTTAAATATATATTTATATTGGTGCCTGAGGGCTGGTCTCCTGAGATCAGCTCTGAAGCTGTAACATTCACAGCTGTAGCACGCAGGAGAGGAGGGGAACCCTACCAAACACCTGAAGTGGAAGTAGAAAGAAACGAAAAGGTCGCTCCTGATATTTTCCTGCTTGGCCTGGAGTTCTGCTAACAACTTCAGTCTCTCCGGCCACTGCTGAAGATGTTTTTGGTGTCTCATTTGTTAGTGCTGCATGATTTTAGCAAGGAGGGCGTTACGTGATAGTTAAGATTTGCTCTAATTGCCCTGCGGTGTGAGTGAACACGAAAATTCTGATTAATTTCCTTGATTTTTGACTGGTTATCCTGGTGCTGGTGTAAACGAGGGCAGTGCTGTCCCTGCTATCAACTCAGAAGTTAAACTCGTGCCTGTTCACGTTGCCCTTCCTCAGCTGTGTGGCGTTGCTCAGCAAATACCTGTTTAATTTAAACACACCTGGGATGAGCAGTAGCTTTTAATAGATTCCAGACTTTTTCAGCTCAAATGCGTGCCTCAGCAGGATCCTGCTGCTGTGTTCCCCTGTTTCCAGCCACAGAAAGGGCTCTGCGAACACCGCGTGTTTTATTCTCAGCCTCGAGCTCCTTTTCCCTGCTCAGGAGTGGCTCAGGTTCGTGGAAGTGGCTCGGGTTCATGCCTGCTGTCAGCGTGAACTCGGGAGGGTGGACGATGGCAGGGCTGGCCGTTAGCTCAGGGAATGGATTCGGGGACTTTTTGCCAGTAAGAGGATGGGGAAAGTCCCCTTGATCTGCTGAGGCCAGCGGGAGGTGCGTACGGCACCGCCTGCTGCAGAAGTTGGCTCTTCCTCAGCCTCGTTCTTAGGAGCAGAAGTTTTTAACTCTTGTTTTCACGTGCTTGGAGCGGAAAACACTTCTGCTCTGAGGCCCTGCTGAGCGTAGGCTCTGGAAACAAGCTTTGAAGCACCCCAGGACAACGTGCAGCCCCTTCAATTAGAGCCTCCCCAGCCTTTTGGCTGCCCCGCAGTCAGGGTATGCCGTGGGTCCCCTCTCCTTCCTCACCTAGCGGAGCAGCAGGAGGGCAGAGGCAAGAACCAGGTGGTACAGACATCACCTCTGGTGTTGCACCAGCTCCTTTAGCTTGCACGGATTTTTGGGAGCCTCTGGCTGACTTCACAGCACTGAGAGTTAAACGCACAGACCCGAGTGATGGCGTTTGTGCTGCCTGGGGGTGGGGGGGACAGGAGGTGGCTTCTGGGAGCCTTTGTCAGGGGCTGGCTTTTGGATTTTGTCACCTTGATGCTTGGGCAGCTCTGAAGTGTCCGTTCAGCCTCCTCAGTGCCGGGTGAGAAGCCCAAATGTCCTGGTGGTAATTAAAGTTCCAGCAGCCACCTCGTAGCACGAAGATGAGCGGCTGTAAGCTGCTAACAGGGAGCCTGGGGAAGGGAGCTGAGGCTGGCCACCAGTGGCTGGAGCCCGCAGGCACAGCTGTGCCCTTCCCAGGGAAATCATTTGAAGAAATTGCTGTTCGTGCCTCTGGAAAGAGGCTGAGATCTCAGCAGGGTCAGAGGGCGTGTAGCAGTAGGTATTTGTACAGCACCAGGAGCAAACAGCTGCTGGTTAGAGGGGGATTAAACGTGCAGTCAGATGAGGAGCTGCCTTCTTGGCCCGGTGAGGGTCTGTAAGGCTGCCACCAGGGCAGCGTGACAGCACACATGGGAGGGCTGCGAAGGGCTGGCCTCCTGGCTGCTGCCCTGCAGAACCTCCTCTGGGGGTCCTCCTGCTTTGAGGTCGCCTCCCTGGGCACCGTTTTGCATTCCCAGCTAACGGGGATGGAGCTGCAGCACGCACGGCTGTCCTGCTCCAGTTGTTTCTCGGAGCTTTCTTGATTTTCTTCCTCCTGGCAGCGCCTTTCAATGAAGATTTTCCTCCGGAGACCTGGCTGCTGGGACTCGTGGTGGCTTCTGTAGCAGGGGACAGACGATTGCTGCCCCCTTCCTTTACAGAACACACCTCAGTGCCAGGACAGTGCCTTGCTTTGCCTCACTTGTATCTTCACTATATTTCACGAGAGCTTTTCCTGTTATTTGGGCAGTCTCTGGGAGGAAAATCAGACAAACGACCCGCTTCCAAGCGTTCATCTCAGCGGAGATGTCTGTGCTGATGAGCACTAGACCTGCTGATGCTGACAAACTGCAAACCTCCTGCTGGCCACCTAAAAAATGAACCTTGGGAGGTGGTTCCTACCTCTCAGTCTTCCTTTGCCTGGTGAAACAGATTTGTGTGTAGGAGAGCTCCTGCCAACTCAGCCCTAGGAATTCTTCCTGCCGTGTACATACACAAGAGATGTACTCCATGTACGTGAATGAGCTTCTGATGCCATTGATAATTTAACTACACACAAAAAAAAAAAAGAAGTTAACTTCTGGTTTCCCAGCAGAAGTTAGAGCCGTGTGGCAGTCCTTGCTAAGAAGCTCAGAGCCGTGGTTCTGGGTTGGTATTTATAGCGATCCCGGCCAAGTCATGCGTTGAATTTCAGGGCAGTAAATGGACGAGAGGGAGGAAGTGAGGTCGGAAGGCGGTGCTGGCTGATAACCTGAGCAGTCGGGCAGGAACTTCAGAAGCAGCAGTTATTTGTGCACGTTGAGCAAGTGCTAGCTGAGGACAGCCACGTGTTTATTAGAAGATGATGCATTCAAACGTAACGCTCGTTTCCTGACCTCTTAGCGTTGTGAAATTTAAGGCTGTTTTCCAGTTTTATACGTGGCTATGCTAGTTTGGGGACTTAAACTTGGGCTCCTAGCTTTATGCTCTCCCATAGACAGCTTTAGTCCTACGGTAGAATGTTTGTTTGTTTGTTGATTGGCTGTTAAATCTGATTCCTGTGTTGTATTAACTTTTCGGAGTTTAGTCCAAAAGAGATTCTTCCTCCAAAACCTGTGAAGAAAGATAGAGAGCAGAGACCACGACACTTACTCACGGACCTCCCGCTCCCTCCAGAGCTCCCTGGGGGGGATCCATCTCCTCCCGACTCCCCGGAACCAAAGGCAGCCACACCACCTCAGCAACCCTTCAAGAAGAGACCAAAGTAAGGCTTTCTTTCTTTTTTTTTTCAGCTCTTTCTGGTTGTTAGGTTTTGTATTTCTTCAGAGATGTCAGCCTGGGTTTCCAAAGCTTTACGGTAGTGCTGTGGTGCACACTGGAGCTCCTAGAGGAGCTGACTGTGTGCAGGGCACACACGACTCCCCTTGGCAGCAAAATTTATGCAGCTGTCAAGACAGCGAGCTCCCCTGGTAATTTTTGTGCAAGGTGCTAGCTGCACTTCGTATAAACCCTGGAAATTTGGGTTTTATTCGAAACAAAAGTTCCAAATAATAATTTTGTCTTACTGTAATGTCATTCTTTGAAATTTGTTAGATAAAGATAAGGCTTTGGTTCTTCAAGCTACTCTGTTAAAGCCTGTAATGAGGTCTGTGTAGTAACCTGCGTGCCCCAGGAAGGCGGTAGCAGAGTGGTTCTGCCATCTCAAAGTCTGGGGATTTAAGGTGGCATGGTAGCCACTTTGCTCATCATTTCCACACTGCTTTGTACTCCTTATTTCCTCAAGAGGAGAAAAAGGGGGAAGATCAGATCCTGCGAGTGTTCTGGCTGGGGTGCCTCAGTCTCTGGAGTAGGATTTTCTCCCTGTATGACAGTGCCTGGATCTGGAGAGCTGAGATCACGTAGCATAATTCATTAAACTCTTAAACGTACACAGCACATGAGAGCACAGACAAATTCTGCTGTTGTTCTTTAGGGTATAGCCCCAAGCGGTTGAACGGGGGTGTCTGAGGGGTGAGGTGGAGCACTCGGCTGTCTGACAGTCCTCTTGCCTCTTTCAGAATCTGTTGTCCTCGATATGGGGAAAGGAGGCAGACAGAAAGCGACTGGGGGAAGCGTTGCGTGGACAAGTTTGACATCATCGGGATTATTGGAGAAGGGACGTATGGGCAGGTGTACAAAGCCAAGGACAAGGATACAGGTAAAGATCATTCCAGGCTCTGCAATGCTGTTGAGTGCCCAGCTGCCCTCTCTGCTCCTGGAATTGTGTATCCAGTGTGCACAACCGTGGCAGCCATAGATGCCAACTGGAGCCTTGTCGGGTTTTACTGTAGCTCGTGAAAGGGACTGGAGCTGTTTCTGGGGTAATTTGAGTTCACCTGTCTGATTTTCCACTAAAGCAAACTAGGAGGAGCCCCGGCGTCATCTGTCTTGTGTTGGTGTGATAACTTTTGACAGAGCTTTGCTAGCAAAAAACAGTGGGGTGGTAACTAAAGCAGCTCTGCTGTGTCTGGGTGGATGCTGGCCCTGCCTGTAGCGATGCTCAGTGTCCTGCTGGAAGCTCAGAGCTGTTAGCAGGGATGTGTGCGGAGGCTTTAACGCTGCCGTGTTCTGGCAGGTGAATTGGTGGCTCTCAAGAAGGTGCGACTGGACAATGAAAAGGAAGGCTTCCCCATCACAGCCATCCGCGAGATCAAAATTCTTCGGCAGCTGATCCATCGCAGTGTTGTTAACATGAAGGAAATTGTCACGGACAAACAAGATGCACTGGATTTCAAGAAGGACAAAGGTAGTGTTTGCTGCAGGGTGGGGCTGCAATTAGCCGAAGAGGTGTTGCAACTTCGTTTGTTTGTTAGTGTGAAATTAAAATCCCGGTGTTTGTAGATTTTGTTGTTGTTGCATTCCTCCTCAGTGCCCGTTTCCAGCAAGTTTGGCGTCCAAATTTGGCCTTAACATCAAAGGATAGATCCTGGTTACTGTGCGTTGTCGCAGTGCAGAGGTAGAAGCAGGCTTAAAAGGATGCATTGCATTTTTTCCTGTAGGGTCAGAGAAGCAATTTTTGGGGAAAAAAAAAGCCTATATGGGGTCACTTAACACTGATTAGTGCTGGTAACTCACCAGCAGTGTGGAAAGCTTTCTGTCCTCTGCCACTGTGGAAGAATGGTGCAACAGCATCCCACCTGCTTTGGTTTGTTTGTGGACTTCCCCATCATGAGAGAAGGGGACAACAGAAGCACCAGTTCAAGGCGTGCATAGCAGAATACTTTTTATCAAAGTAACTTTAAAAATAAAAAATGGGTGGGTAAACATGGCTATTTCAGAGGTAACTGATTTGTTCAGAATTTGGACATCTGGATTTCAGATGTTCAGCTTGAAAACACAAAGAAAAGTGTTTCAACAACTGAACGTGCTTCCATTCTTTTTTCCTCCTTGGTCTCTCCTCTCTTGTTTTAATCATTTCTCTTTATTTTACCAGGTGCCTTTTACCTTGTGTTTGAGTACATGGACCATGACTTAATGGGGCTGCTAGAATCTGGCTTGGTACATTTCTCAGAGGACCATATCAAGTCTTTCATGAAACAGTTAATGGAAGGTCTGGATTACTGTCACAAAAAGAATTTCCTTCATCGAGATATCAAGTGCTCCAACATCTTACTGAACAACAGGTAACCTGGCAGTCAGCACAGTTCTTTCCAAGTTCTTTTCCCTGCATTCCCCCGGGTTCAGCTGAAAGCACTCAGTCGTTGTCTTCACTTTGAGGAAGCATAGGAATAGGAGGTGTTGAACCCCTGTAAGAATACAGCCCTGTGTGTTTCCACCAACTGTTAGCTTTTGTGGGTGCTGCAGCTGGCTGGGAACACAGCTCCTTCTGCAAGGGGGAGCAGCCCTAAGAGCCTTCCATGTAACGTGCTGCCAGTAGCAGTCTCTCCACATCAGACCCTCTGCTTGCTGTTTTGCAGCTTCTTGTAGTTAAGTTTCTTTTGTGGTAGCTTAAATTAAATAGATCTCCCTGTGCCCTTGGTCTCCATGGCGTTTTGGCAGAAATACCGTTTATTGGAAGTGCTGGTATGCAGGGAAACCATTGAGGGTTAAGGTCAAAAGCAGCAGCTCTCCCTGAATTCTCTCTTCTCCAGATAGTGTTTGGCAGTAACACAGTCTGTTGCAGAATACATTACGGTTATTCATTTGCTGTTAATTATCAAGTTGTTGTCTGGATACCCTTAGAAAACTTTGAACCTGTGAGAATGGTACTGCACATAGCATCCGCGTGTCTGGTTGTCATATAAGAACTTCTGAGACATTGGCCTGTTGGGATAGTGAGAGAAATAGGATTGAATTACTACTTTTTGTTTCTTTTAAACATGAAATGGGGTCTGAAAAACTAAGACTGATAGAGCCAGAAGTAAGTGCTGCAAATACTGCTTGGCTAGGCCTTTCTGCTACCTGGAGAGATTTCCTTCCCTTTTACTGCTTGCAGCACGTGAGCACAGCTCAGTTCAAACCTGTGAATGTTTTTGTCTTTCAGTGGGCAAATCAAACTTGCAGATTTTGGACTCGCCCGACTCTACAGCTCGGAGGAGAGGTGAGGCTGGGGGTAGAGGAGAAGGGAAATGACTTACCTAGGTGGGATGAGTTCCTTTGTTCTTGATACTCGCATAGTCCCTTCACTCAGAAGCCCTGGCATTGCCTGAGAAATGATTTCCAGCATGGTGTAAGTGCAGTAACACAGTTCCAGCTGTCAGGAGAAAATCCTCCTGGCTGGTATTAATAGCCTCCCATTAGACACACCCATGAGGAACTGAAACATCTCTGCCTGCCTTGGACCACATTTTGCTCTGAGCTATTGAGGTCGGTCACTATTCAGTTGTGGCAGCGTGCTGCTGCCTCTTGCAGGTCAGGATTTTTCAGTCTTGAGTACCTACAACCTGCTGCCTGGTACATTTAGGCAAGATTGTAAAAGCTGTGATATCTCAGCAGCTCTATTTAACTCAGGTGCTCTGAAAATCTAGGCACTTGAAGGCCCACTGCTTCTACTTACGTGCTAACTCTATGCTTTGGAATTAATAATTACCCTTTGCAAGGGTTTTATGGTTCTCGATGTCAATTTACGTTTGTTTCCATTCCAGCCGTCCATACACAAATAAAGTCATTACGTTATGGTATCGACCTCCAGAATTGCTGCTAGGTGAGGAGCGTTACACGCCGGCCATAGATGTGTGGAGCTGTGGGTAAGTGCCTGGCTTGTGTCTTCTGTCCTCTTTGGGCTGGGCACATCATGTGAATGGAGAGGTTCTGATGGAAGGTAGCCTCTGACTTGTGCTAATCTCTGAAAATCTGCTCCAGCTCGGCAGAGAGTGCTGTCATAGGATAGGAATACTTACAAAATTCTGTGCTTTAAGTAAATAGGTGGCTGTCCCCTAAATAATGCTATCTTTGGGCAGTTCAGCCGCAAAGATAAAAACTCTTCCAAGAGATTCAGAACCAAAATCTTGAGGATTCAACATTTAGAAGTGGGACTGGATTTGCTGAAGTGTGTGCATCCCATTGTGATATACGTGGGTAAACTTTTAGTGGAACTTAGTACGCAACAACAAAGGCATTGTAAAAGGCAGGCCCTCCTAATTACTTCTGGAAACTTTGGCCGTGAAGTCCAGTTGCTATTCGGAGTCCTGTGCCAAATGAGTGGGGTCAGCCCCGCGCCAGCAGACAGGTGCCTCTATCAGTCTGCTGCTATATTTGGCACTGATTGTCATTCCTACCAGAAGGCTTCAGGGTAGATGTTAAGGACTGACTGAGCCAGAGCTGCCCCCTCTCCTTTCCCTTCCAGCTGTACAAGTGCTGTGTGTGCGTTCTGTGGCTGTATTCTGTGCTTGGCCATGACAAACAGCAGGCTCCTGGCAGCTGAGGATATTTGGGCCCGCAGATATCCCCCAAATTGTGGCAGTGAAGTTGGAAGGATAATTGGGCTGAAATGGAGGAAAAAGAGGCCTGCCTGTTTTTCTTACTGAGCTGTTGGCACATCCTACTCTCCCTGCAAAGAGTTAGTGTGAAGCTCGTGATGTGTTAACCAGACTAGTGAGTGTATTTCCCAGCTGCATGGAATTGGTGACTGTACACGTAGGTTAGTTTGTCAGTCCTCAACTACAAGCCCCGATGCAAATAACTCTCCTTAGACAAACCTGCTGCTGAACAGAAATGCTGCAGTGTTCAAACGATCGTCCCAAGGGTTTGCTGTCGTGACCTCTTGCTTTTCCTCTTTCCAGCTGTATCCTCGGGGAACTGTTTACAAAGAAGCCTATTTTTCAAGCCAATCTGGAACTGGCTCAGCTTGAATTAATCAGGTAAAGCATTGCACATGCATGCCTATGAAAAGAGGTACTGCAGAAACTGCTCGTGCACATAGTCGCTGTATTATAAGAGCCCTCTCTCTCTAATCTGCCTGCAAAAAAAGGATCAGTAAATGACTGGAACTACAACAGTGAATAGTTAAGCATCTGGGTGTCCATACCTACTATCAAGTGTCTGGCTACTAACATATGCACTCTCAGTAAACTTTGCTGTAGTTAGCTGAGTGCAAAAATCATGACCTTAAATTACATCTCACTGAAAATTCATTTTGTTGGATGCTTTATAAACTCGGGTAAGCATTTTTCTTCTTCCTGGTTCCATCTTTTTAACCTGTTGTTTATCTAATCCTTGTCAAAGTATGCACAGACCTGGGCTGTTGGTGTGCCGAGCTGCTTAGAAAGGGAATGTCGTCACTTGATTCAGTGACACTTCTGCTTCTTGCTGCATTTCACCTGCTGATTTTACTCTGCTTTTCTGTTTCTCAGCCGCCTCTGTGGGAGCCCCTGTCCAGCAGTGTGGCCAGATGTCATCAAGTTGCCCTACTTCAACACTATGAAACCCAAGAAGCAATACCGAAGGCGCCTGCGTGAGGAGTTCTCCTTGTGAGTTTCCACTCAGGAAAGGATAAGCGTGGGGGTTACAGCCACATGTTACCTTGTGAGACAGATCCATCCCTCGGCTGTAGTGTACCTGGCAGGGTAGAGCAGTGCTTCCCATGCTTATCCTGCATCCTCAGGCAGCCAGGAGGGCTTCTCCCACCTGTGGAAGGCTGGAAGGGGCTCACTGTCCACTAAACAGCTGATCTGCCACATGCTTTCCAGAGGGACTCCCTGCCTCTGCGCACGTGGGACACTTTTAGCTGGGTCTTGCCTTGTCTGTACATATCTGGAAGTCACGCCTGGCAGCGTGGCATTCTCCCGGTGCTGAGGCTGTGTGACTTCAGAGATGTGCTCTCTGGGGGGAGAGGATAATCGTGTGATAAGCTTGTGGGACTTGTGGCAGAGCTGTGCTTCCTAAATGGGAAAAATGAGGCTAGAAATACTGTGGATCTGTTTCCTGTCATGATGTCCTTGAGCTGTGCATCCCTTAGTAATAAAAATCTGACCGTACGGACTTCTCCTGGGCGTGAGGTGGCTCTCTGGAAGCTGGCAGCTCCCTCAGTTCACAACAACCCCTTAACTCAGCCGTGTTTCCAACTCTCTGCAGCATTCCCTCGTCTGCTCTCGACCTGCTGGACCACATGCTGACGCTAGACCCTGGCAAGCGCTGCACAGCAGAACAGGCCCTGCAGAGTGACTTCCTGAAGGACGTTGACCTGAGCAAAATGGCACCCCCAGAGTAAGTTCCAGCTGGCATCCTCCCCGGTGGTGGGCTCTGCTAACGAGCTTTGGGAAGGAGTCACCGGCTTGGCCTTGGTTTTTCCCTCAGAATCAAGTTAGAATTTCTGGATTCGTTTCTCAGCTTTGCCCCTGGATTTGGAGATGGCTGAGCAGACAGCTCGTGTGGTCTCTTCGTTTTTGCCTGAAACTGGGGCTGGTTTTATAAAGCTCAGCGTAATGCTCGTAAGGTGCTCTAAAACTTGGGAGATGTGAGAGCAGCACGTAGTAAACCCCTGTCCTCTGTGCCATCGAGGCCAGGCCGTGTTTATACGACTTGTTAGTTGGCTAGGAGAGTGAACAGCGCTCAGCAGTGCTGTTTGCAGCTCTTTTCTCCCACCCCAATTAGGCAGACTATAAAATTCTGCTCTAGCTACTTTGCATGCGAGTACAGCAAGTGGCTTCTGAGGTTCCCCTTCCTTCAGAGTTAGTCAAACGAGTTGCTTTCTTAAAGCCACTGTGCTCACAGAGCTGGGTGTAAGTTTGCTCACGATGGGTGTGTGTGTACTGTAGCGAACCCACTCCATTCAGGAGCGAGACCTCAGTGCAGATCACCTGATTCACAGGAAACTGAGCTGCCTTTCCTGGTCCTAGCACTCACCCCTTCTGGGTTTAATGGTAGGGCTGCAGTCAGAGGAACATCCCTGCTTCTCTGATGGCACTAATAGTTTTCTGTGGCCTTCAAATGTTTTTTGGTTTTGTTTTTTTTTTTGGTGCCGTTTTTCTTACCTGCTGAGTCTTGTTCTCTTCCAGCCTTCCCCACTGGCAGGACTGCCACGAGCTGTGGAGCAAGAAGCGACGGCGGCAGCGGCAGAGCGGGATCACAGTGGAGGAGCCACCGTTATCAAAAGTTTCTCGGAAAGAAACTACCTCTGTTACAAGCACAGACACTGTCAAAAACAACAGCAGTCCTGTGCACTCACAGCCTGCCCAGCTCAAAACAGAGCCTGGCGTTGGAGATGCAGTAGGTCAGTGCCTCGTCTGGCCTGTGAAGGGCTCCTCTTGATACCTTGCCTTCCCTCTGTCTGCGGTTTCCTCTGGATGTGGGCTGCTTGAGTCTCTTCAAGCCAATCTCATTCTTTCACCTCCATTTCTACACAAGGGGCATTCCAGAACCTTCCTGTTTTTTTGTTTTGTTTTTTTTTTTTTTGTCTGCTCTGAAAGCTGTTGGCTACAGAGCATTCTGGCTGGTCTTCAGAAGTCTTAAGAGTTACATTATCGGCTCCTAAGCCCGCTTTCACAAAGAATAATGCGAGGAATCCTGGAGTTACTCTGGCCAGCAGAGTAACAGATACCAGGCTGGCAGGAGCAGCCATCTAACGAGCGTGCAAATGAGCTGGAGTCTGATCCTGCTGATCAAATTATATAAAGCTTAGGCACGGGAGATAACAGACTAGGGGTTGGTGGGCAAAAATGTCTATTATTGAGCGTGATTCCTTAGAGAAAAGATCCTCTGGTCTTAAAGACTCCCAGGACTGGGACTTGTGCACTGTGACCAAAACGCCTTCAACCTTCTGGTGTCCCAAAAATAGTTGGAGGGGAGGGATGTTGATTCCAGGAATGTGGAGATGCACAGAGCTGCCCAGACCGTTCCGATTGTTCTCTAGAAGCCTGAGGAAAACCCATATGCGGGCTGAAGATTCCTTTGTGTCAAATGTTGAACAGACAAGTAGCGAGGAAGACAGCTCTTGCTCGAGGGAACACAACCCATGTGTTCGCTGAAACATGGCAGATGGACCAAAGGTGCTGCTTGGATTAACAGAGAGAGGAGCGAGTGGCAGGGCATGGGTTGTGCACCAGGAAGGGAAGCTGAATTTGTAAGGGAAGATTAATTTTAAGCTTCTAAAACCAACCCAGCTCACCGTGCTTGCCAAGGAGCTTGGCTCGCAGGGTCGGTGTGAAAGGGACACCCGTGTCACTCAGAGGGCTCTCTGGTCCTGCGTGGTGCAGAGGGAGGAGGTGATGCCATTTAAAGGAGGCATTTCAGACAAACTCGCAGCTCAGGATGGAGCCCTCTGATGCCAGGCCAGCTTTTCGTGAGGAATCGCTTTCAGCTTGACCTCATTTATTTGGCTGCATCAGCGGAACACGCCCTTCTTCCAGCCCAAACAGCAGCTTAGCCCTGGCCCAGGAAACCTGCTTTCGAGTGCAGGAGGGAGTGCTCCTGGGCCACGGAGCACTTCAGGGGCCTAGGGAGGAGCTGACTGCCCTCATTTGCTGCCCTGATCACCCCTGAAACGGGCTCAGGTCTCAATCCCACATCTTGGCATCCCACATCGTGGCTTGCTGCCACGACCAGGGCTGTAGGTGCTGTGATTTTGGGATGACCTCGGTTAGTTTACAGCCCCAAGGCGGGGGGGAGGTTTGGCTGAGCTGATGTTAACGAGCAGCCACGCGTGGTTCTGTGAGGTTTGGGCGCTGACAAAGCCTCCCTGCTCCTAACAGAGCAGAGCTGCAGCCGTGGGTGAGTGCAGTGTGTGAGCAGTGCCACGGGGTGCTGCTGCAGCGCTGTTCGGAGCCCATCGCAGGCTGCAGGGGGCTCGCTGATGGGGAAACCTGAGCAAACAATCTCACCAGCTCCAGGAGGAGGATTCCACGCCTTCCCCGGGCCCGTGGAGAAGGTGTCGGCTGGTGCAGTGCCACGATTACTGAGCGGTGAGACTTCCCCTGACCTTTCTGTGATGCTTCTTGTGTTTCCTGCAGGCCTCGGAGACATCACCCAGCAGCTGAATCAGAGCGAGCTCGCTGTTCTACTGAACTTGCTGCAGAGCCAGACTGATCTGAGCGTCCCCCAGATGGCCCAGCTGTTAAACGTACACTCGAACCCAGAGATGCAGCAGCAGCTGGAGGCTCTCAACCAGTCCATCAACGCTCTGACGGAAGCCACCACGCAGCAGCAGGAGTCTCAGGCGGCGGCGGCGGCGGCGGCAGCAGAGGAAGCCATAGAAGAGCCACCCACGGAGGCCCAGCCACTGGAGGAGCAGGTGACTCCAGAAGCAGCCGGTGCTCAGGGAGAAATGCAGAACGTGCTGGCCGTTCTGCTCAGCCAGCTGATGAAGAGCCAGGAGCCTGTCATAACCCTGGAGGAGAGCAAAGGGGAGAAAAGCAGCGAGCAGCGGGGGCCGAGGAAAACCCCGACAGTGCATCCGGAGGAAAGCACAGGTAAATACTCACGACCCTAGCCTGTGCATCTTGGGATGCTGTTCACTTGTTTGAACAATTAGGCACTCGTATGGAAGGCTCTGTAGTTTAACTGCCCGGGAGGAACCGAGATGTTTGGAGGATTGTGTCAGAGGGAGGCTCGTGAAGCGGGGCAGGGGGTGAGGATGGGAGGAGCTGGGGGCTAGGATGTGGTGGGCAAGCACCAGATTTCCAAAGGCAGACACTGACCCACTCCCTGCGGTAAGCACTGGGCTGTTAAGGAGGTTTTTAACAACTGCAAAGAGCCAAAACACACCTACTGGTCTGCTTCAGGTCTCCAAAACACTAAACCCTATAATACCCCACTGTGAGTGGGTCAGTGAAGATGAAAGGCTTTGCTTTTTCCCTAAAAAAAAAAAAAAAATGAAAGGGGAAGCTTGTGGCAGGTCAGTTCTTCCTCTGATGCTCCTAGCAGCTGCACCCTGTCATTAGTTGCTGTTATTCCACACTGGGTTTACACACTCAGGTAGGTTTTTTTTGCACAGGGCGTTGGGTCTGCAGCCGTGCAGATTTCCCTGTCTTACTTAGCCCAGCTATTTTTGCACCATTCCCGTCCTGCTTTCCTGCCCACTCGAGAAACAAAACCAAAAAAAAAAATAAAACAAAAAAAAAAGCGCAGAGAGGATTGTAAATATAGCATGAGAACTGAAATATTGGAGAGTGCTGAAACGGGAGGCTGGTAGCCATTCTGCACACACGCTGTGCATCCAGCTTCAGCCTGCCTGGTCCGTACGTCCTGGTCTGACTCGGACGAGCACTGAAATTCAGCAGCTTCTGAGGTTGAGCCGCACGGCTGGTCCTTGTAGAGTGAGTAAGAGGCATGTTTAAAGACCTACTGTATCAGTGATCTCTTGGATTTCCTTCTCAGAGGTGAGTGTAAATATCTCCATGTCTTTTTTTTTTTTTTTTTTTTTTTCTGTTGATTTTTTGAATTATTAGCAACATCCTGTGACGACCTCACCAAATTCTAGAAGCGCCTCCTGAGTATGTCTCAGACTCTCCAGGGAGCCTCTTTTGGCCCGATACACAACTCCTCTGCAATGTAGCTGAACGTGCTGTGTTCTCGTGCCTTCAACACACCCGCCCACCACAAGCCAGTTGTGATCGTGCTTTTTTTTTTTTATTTTTTTTCTTTTTTTGCCCTAGTACTGGAAGATAATTAGGTTATTGTAGAGCAGATTCAATTAAATAACGTTGTTCTCTGTTTATAATTATTTTAAATGCTATGCTGTCCCCAAATCAGCTTGGCTTTAAAATTACCTGAAGATTGTTTTTCTGGATTTCAATACAATCTAGTTTTAAAGTGGACTGACGGATACGGGTGGAGGGGTGGTCCTGGAAGACTACTGGTTTTCACAATAAAGTTTGACCTTTTTAATAACCACTTTTGCACATGATTTGAGGATCTGATTCGAGTAAGGCGTTCGTGGCCTCTTGTGTCATCGCCAGTAATAGCTTTTAGTCACCACCTAGCCGATGCTGGTGCTGAGTGAGGCGCAGGCAGTGCAGGGCTCAGGACTGGAGCGTCCTGCGGGCGGCTGCCTTGGCAGGACAGGGCCCGAGCTCTGCTCTGGGCTCCTCACATCGCCTCACCCGGCTGCTTTGTTCTCCTGCAGGCTCAGGGAGGCGAAGCAGCAGGAGCAGGGCCGGCGGGGGCGTGCTAGGAGGGTGCTTTTGTTCTTAGCAGGAGGAATCCTTTGGCTATAGGAGTGCTTGTTGCTTCGGGTCTGAGCCGGGAGGGGGGGGAAAGGGGAAAAGGAAAAGGGGACGGGCTTGCACGTGTGGCAGGGCAGTCGGTGCTATGCAAATGGTTGGGGGCTGAGATTGTTTGGGGCTGTAGGCTGGAGAAGTTCTTAAAAGGGTCGGGGAGCAGGAGAAGCCAGGAAGCCCCTGGTGTAAGGAGCCCTGGAGGCAGAGAGGGGACACGGCCGGGGACACAGCTTGGGGGCAGCTGTCCCCTTCCCATCACTGTGGGTACAAGCAGGAGCTGGTGCTGGGGCTAGGGCATGGGATGGGGTCGGGGCTGGCTTTGGGGCTGTTTTTTGGGGCTGGGTTTTGCTCTAAACCCTTCACCAGCTCGGTGGCACGCGTGTGCCACCGGTGTCCCTGTGGGCAGGACACCCGTTTCCGAGGTGCACGAGCTATCCGGGGCTCACATCTGTCTCCCTCCCTGCCTTAGCCTTTGATCGGGGAGCAGGAATTCCCTCTGTGGGTGCCCAGGTGTTAGGGCAGCTGCTGCTGACTAGATGGGAGCGTGGGGGAGCCCTTAAGGGAGGTGTGTGCTGGGCTTGCAGCGAGATCCAGCCCCTAAAATCCTCCACCTCCCTTCCAGCGCATCCTGGAGAGCAGGCTGGCGTGCTGTAGGGCTCTTTGCTTTCTTTTTTTTATTATTTTTTTTTGGTTCTTTTGGTAGAAATGTATTTATATCTGCTCGCGTGCTTTTTTAAGACGGTGTTTAAAAGGAGTAACCCTTCCACAGCATGTCCTCCTCGCATTCTCCCACCAGAGAAGAGACCCCCCGAGCCCCCCGGACCGCCGCCGCCGCCGCCGTTGCCGCCTCTCTCCGAAGGAGACCTCTCCAACGCAGCGCCGGAGCTGAACCCAGCCGTGACGGCTGCTCTGCTGCAGCTTTTTTCCCAGCAAGAGGCAGAGTCGCAGAGCCACGCGGCGCACGAGCACCAGGCCTCCAGGTCGGCGGACTACGGCAGGTCCCACTCCTCCAGGACTTACAGCGCCGAGGGCTCCGAGGGGGGATTCGGGGCCGAGGAGCTGAACTCGGGCCAGACGCTGCTGGAACCTTCTGCCCAGCCTCTGGGGAAAAGCAGGACCTTTTTGGGCTCCGTGAGCCACCTCGGGGAGACGAGCAGTTACCAGGGCATGGGCTCTGTCCAGTTCCCAGGGGACCAGGACCTCCGCTTCGCACGAGTCCCCGTAGCCATACACTCGGTCGGGCAACCCTTCGCCAAAACCGAGGGGAGCAACAACGCCGCCGCCACCACCACCACCACCACGCTGCTGCACCCGGAGGCCAAAATCCAAAATTACGGCGAGCTGGGCGCGGGGACGGCCGCCGCCAGCGGGGCAGGAACCGGCCACGCATGGGGTGCCCCCAGCCAGGCTGTGCCCTACGGCAAGGCTTACCGAGGGCCCGGCCGAGTGCCTCCGCGCGGGGGACGGGGCCGAGGGGTTCCCTACTGATCCCCGTCCTCTCGCCCTCGCCTCTCCCTGCCTCGCCTCGTGGCCGTGAGTGAGATTTGGGTCAGAGCCAGGGCTGGGCTGCGCTCCCCGTTGCGTTCCTTGCTGCGACGTCCCCTGCTCCCGGCTCGGGGGGGCGCGCTGGGAAAAGCTCTCGTGCTTGGGTAGTGACAAAAAAACAAAAAAAAAAAAATACCACCACGGTGAGGTTTCTGCCCTGAGCCAGCAGAGGAGGGGGGGGAGCTAGTGAAAAAAGAGGAGGAATGGGACAAACCAGCCGCGGCGGAGGAATGAAATAAAGGAATTTTGCAAGCTGGGCTGCGGCGCTTCTCGGAGGGAGAAGCCAGGGGGGCAGGTAGGGGCAGAGGGAGAGCCTGCTTCCCAAAGCGATGTTTTCAATCCCCTTAAAAAAAAAAAAAAAGGAATAAATAAATGGAAATATATCACTGCAGGGACACTGGGCTCAGTTGTCTTGGCTGTGGACAGCCCGGACGGGGCACTGGCTTGTACTCAGACCTCCCCACCCCGCTTCCTTCCCACCCAGCCCCTTCCTCGCTCGATTCCACGTTGAGGTTCCGACCCTGGTGGCTCTGGGGCACTTCTCTTCTGACAGTAGCCTTAGAAAATTGGCTTTCGGGAGGGGTCTCTTTGAGTTTTGTACCTCTCCTGCCCTAAAGTTGCAGTGGGAAGCGTTTTTTTTTGTTCTTTTCTTTTTTTTTAGATGCTCGAGAGCCGAAGCGAACACCTCACACAGAAAATACGCATTCTTTGTCAGTCAGGACTTCCAAACCGCTGAGAGAATTAAAGTTTGAAAACAAAACCAACGCCGAATGTGGTGGGGAGGCTCCAGGAGGCTGCCTGTGGGGCGGGCAGCGGCTCTGGGCCGCAGAAACCTTTTTGTTGGGGAAGTGTCCCCGGGAGTCCCCTCCTCCCGCAGGGCGCTGCGGCGCCCATTTCCATGAAACTTTGACAAGAGAGACAAATAAACCAGAGGTACATATTTATAAGGTTTTTTTTTTTCCAAGTAGGCCTTTCCTATGGAAAACAGTTGTTGAGTTCACAGGCATTGCGGCAGCCTTTGGCTTTATTTCTTTTTTTCCCCCCCCCCCGATGCGCCCGGCCGGGAAGGGCGAGCGGCTCCTGCTGCGCATCCCCGGCGTGGGTCTGGGGTTTGGGGCAGCTTCTTGATTTTTTTTTTTAATTGCCAGTTTATGCCTGACGTACTGGGGGGGGAGGGGGTTGAAGAGAAGTTGTGTAAGATGCAGAGCGCGCTAAATAAAGCAGTCACCTCTCCAGAGTTGTTTTTTTTTTTTTAATTTATTTTTTTTTCTCTCCACCGTGCAGCTGCCAGCGCTGGTGCGCGGTGGAGCTTTTGTTGTTGTTGTTGTTCTGCCTTTTCCTCCCGAGCCCATCCAATTTGGAAGGAAAAGTCGTGTTCCAGGGCTGAATCCTCTTAGGAAGCGGATGCCTATTTATTATCTTTCCAAATTTGGCTTCTCCCCAGAAAAGCCCGACGAGGACGGAGCCTTCCTTAACCCAGCAGGGCAGGAGCGGCCTCCCCAGGACCTGGCACGGCCCCGTGAGCTTTTGGGGTCGAGCTTGGGGTTGTTCCCCGTGGGGTGATGCCGGGGCTGGGGGGCACCACGAGGCACCAGCCCCAACTCTGGGGCTGCTCAGGTTTGCAGCAGGGACCCCAGGTGGGCTCCTGGCCCTCTGCACACCCCGAGCAGGGGACAGAAATCCCGGACTTCTGTCCCTTGTTCGGGTCCGTGGCTCTCAATGCTCCCTGGCAGAGGCGTGGGCAGAGCTGGGGGCTCCTCCACCAGTGGCTCTTCCAAACTGGTCCCACCACCAAGCTCCCGGTCCCTGCAATGACAGAGTGAAGGCTGCGGGTGCCAGGGCCAAGGATTTGGTCCCAAATTTCACCCCATGTTGCATGAGTGCTGTGGGGGGGCTCGCCCTCCTGCAGCCTCAGCATCCCCTTTTTCTTTTTTTCTCTTTTTTTTTTTTTTGAAGTGGCTCTGTACAAAGAAGACAAAAGGATTTACCGAGGGGGGGGGAAAACATGCGTTGACAGGATTTAGGAAGCGATGCAGCTTGCAGACAAGCTGTTGGAGGAGCCCACCCCGCCTCTCCTCCCAAATTTGATGGCGTTGGGGTCGGTGCCCGGCGGGGAAGCGGCTGGCCGGGCTCTCTCTGTACCTCTCCCGAGTTCCGTTTCGAGCTCTGAGCGCGCCTTTTTTTTGGTTGTACCTTTGTCTCTGTACAGATATTTTGTAATATATTAAAAAAAAAAAAAATTCTTTTCAGTTTATAAAAATGGAAAGTGGAGATTGGAAAATTAAATATTTCCTGTTACTGTACCGCCTCGTGCTCCCTTGCCTTGAATTATTCCCCTTTCTCGCCGTAGCCTTGCCGGGTGGCGCGGGCGCCGCGGGTCCCCCGAAGCCTTTTCCTACCCCAGCGCCCGATCCTGCTCCCTGGTGCTGGTGCTGGTAAGTGAACGGGGCCGGGGCCGGGTGGTCGCGGTGCTCAGCCCCCCGCCGTGCCCCCCTGAAGGTGTCCGTGAGCCCCCCCAGCAGTGGATGGGGTCGGGGGGCGACGCTGGGGCTGCTGCTGGGTCGGAGCCCGGAGCTGAGCAGAACCCGGGGAGGGCCAGGAGCAGAGACGCAGCCCTGGGGGGTCCCAAGCCCCCAGGGACAGAGGCAGCCCCGTCCCTTGGGTGCTCCGAGGCCCCTTGGGGACAGATGTGTCACCCTTTTTGGGGTGGCAGTGGGCGCTCCCTGGGCTTCTCCGCACCAACCCCGGCCGCAGCCTGGCTCCTGGGGTGCTCAGCGGGGGCTCGGGGCCGTGGTTTGCCCCCCCAGCGATGGCACCAACAGGGGGCATTGTGGCCCCGGCCCTTTTTGGGGTCCTTAAGGGGTGCAGACGGGGGGGCTGAGCTGGGGGTTGGTGCGAGGGCGGAGGAGCAGAGCTGGTGGCAGGGAGCTGCTGCTCCTCCGGGCTGGCTCCAGCATCCTCGGTGCCACCCAGGCCTGACCCTGTCGGGCTACAGCGAGCGGGGCGGGGGTCCCCAGGAATTTGGGGGCCGTGGGCTTCGTCCGGGGGCTCCCCAGAGGATGGGGGTCCGCGTGCCACCCCCGTGCCTCCTTCTCAGCAGCCCCCGCCTCTTGTCTCCCGCTGCAGCCCCGGTTTCTCGCTCTCCTCTCGCCTGGTTTAGCATCCCCGCCGCCGACACCTCTTAAAATACACCCGCGTGCAGATGGCGAGGGGGGGGGGGGCGGCGGAGGCGCCGCGCTTTGCTGTGCCTCCAAAAGCAGGAGGGAGCTCGCCAGCAGCCGGACCTGGCCGCCCTCCTCGTGATTTATGAGCGGGGCAGCTGGGAGCCGGGCAGCCCCATCCATCCTCATCCTCATCTTCATCCTCCTGCGCCCTGCCCAGGGCTGCTCCCCCCCCCAGGGCGCAGCGAGAGGACCCCCCCCCCCGGTGGTCTCAGCACCCTGAGCCAAACCCTTTTGGCCGCAGGTCGCAGCATCCTTGGTCCTATTTGAGCACGGCCCCCACGTCCTCCCCACGGGGAACTTATCGGGGGCGTCCCCGTTGCAAGCCGAGGAAGCCTTCGAGTGGGGGATTAAATCCTTAAATCCCAGCTGGATGCTGGCTGCCTCCCCGCCCTTGCTCCTGCGGCATCAACCCCATCCCAAGGTGACCAGAGCGTTTGCTTCCATTTAATTTATTTTTTGCATTGAGCTTCCCTCGCAGCAGCTGCCGTGCCAAATGGCTCGGGGCCGTGCGGCGCTGTAAATCTCCCGGTTTTACACCAACGCCGGGGCCGCCTTCCCCGTGCCTCAGTTTCCCCACCTCTCTCCGGGCTTTCGGTGGCGCCCGGTGGCCTCCCGGTCCCTCCGCGTGCTCTTTGCTGAGTCTTGGCTCTTTTTTTTTTTTTTTCTTTCTTTTTTTTTTTTTTCAGGTGGCCTTTTTGACGTTTCTTGGCTGAGCCCACGCGTGGGTGCTGTGCCACGGAGCTGTGCCGATGGTGAGTGTGGCACAGGGGGGTGACACGGGGAGTAAAGGGGGCTCTGACACCCCCAGGATGTGTCCCGGGGGGGGGGGTGTAGAACATCAGTGCATGCGTGTGCGTGGATGCACAAGCGTGTGTGTGTGCAGGGGGGTGGGTGGGTGCGTGGCTGGGGACCCTGCAGGGGTGTGGATCCGTGCGTGTGTGTGCACCAGGAGTAAGTGTGCGTGTGTGTGTGCACCCTGCGTGCTTGTGCACCCCGAATAAGTGTGTGCGTGTGTGCACCGTGTGCGTGTGCATCTGTGTGCACGTGCACCCCAAATAAGTGTGCGCGTGCACCCTGCACGCGTGTGCACCCTGAATAAGTGTGTGCGTGTGTGCACGTGTGTGTGCGTGTGTGTGCACCCTGCGTGTGCATCTGTGTGCACGAGCACCCCGAATAAGTGTGCGTGTGCGCGTGCACCCTGCACGCGTGTGCACCCACGTGCACGTTTGCGCCCTGCCTGCATCTCTGTGTGTGTGCACGCCCCCTGCGTGTGCACGCCCTCCACGCGCGCACACCCCTGCGTGTCCGTGCACACCCCCCGCGTGCGCGTGCACCCACGGGCGTGTGCACGCGCCCTTGCACGCGCGCTCCCGCTCAGACCCGCCCGCGCGCACCCGCCCCCCCCCCCCCCCGCGCTCCGGGCGTGTCCGTGCGCTCCCTCCCGTGCACGCGCGCTCCCGCGGGGCCGCGCGCGGCCGTCACCAGGTGTCGCTGTCCCCACGGCCACCGCCTCCTGCCCGCGCCCCCCCCCTCCCCTCCGGACCCCCCCCGGCCGCCGCTTTTTGCTGGCAGCTGCTCGGGCACCGAAGCGGCTTCTCCAGCGCCTCCGCCGCTTCCTCCCCAAATCTGTTCCCTCCTCGCGCTGCCGCGGGGTTGGGGACCCCCCCCCAGGGACTTTGGGGAGGGCAGGGACCCCCCCTCCCGGGACGGGAGCCTTGGGTCCCACCCCCCCAAAAAAACCTCCCCTCCGCCGGTGCGGGGCGCGGGGCGGTTGCAGCGGGGGGCTGAGCCCGAGGGGGAGGTGGTCGGGGGGGGGACCCCGCCCCCGCCCCCCCCCCCCCCCCCCCGGGGCCGCCCGGCTCCGCGCCCCCCCGCCCGCAGCTTGATTAAAGCGGCGGCGCGCCCAGCTGGTGCCTGCTGCCGGCACCCCGAGCGGAAAGCGCCCGAGATTAAAATCTGCAATTAGCGGGAGCCGAGCGCGCAGCCGGGGGCTTCCCCGGCACGGGCCGGCCCCCCCCTGCCCACCCCGCCCACCCCGGGCCCTGGCCCGCACCGCTGCCCGGCCCCAAAGCCCTGCAGCCCCATATCCTGCGCCCCCATAACAAGCATCCCTATTTCCTACATCCCAATATCCACATATTCCCATATCCTATATCCCCACACACCTGCAGCCCCACATCCCCATATCCTACATCCCTGCATGCCTGTATCCCCCCAACCCTATATTCCTGCATCCCCACATCCTGCATCCCTGCATCCCTGCATCCCTGTATCCCCCCATCCCCATTTCCTGCATCCCCACATGCCCATATTCCTATATCCTGCCTCTCCATATCTCCATATCCCCTTATCCTACGTCCCCCTATCCTACGTCCCCTCATCCCCATCTCCTGCATCCCTGCCTGCCTCCATCCCCATATCCCCTATCCCTGCACCCCACATCCTCCCACCCCCGTGTCCCTGCATCCCCCATGCAGGACACGACCTTGGCAGTGGCAGCAGCCCCAAGATGTTCCTTCAACACGTCCCCATGTCCCCCTGTCCCCCTCTCCCCCTGTCCCCATGTCCCTGTGTCCCCATGGCCGCCCCAGGCCCACGTGGCTGTGCCACCACCGCCACGTCCCCCTGCCGATCCAGGACCTCTCTTTTGGGGCCGTTCCTGCCCCTGCCACCCCGCACACCATCCCCAGGTGCCTGCATGGGGTCAGGGCCCGAAGCGCAGCCGGTGGCTTTGGGGACACCGGGGACGGGGCTGGCCGAGCCCCGCGCAGGCGCCTGGCACAGCACCCTGGCCCCCTCTTGGTGCCCCCCCTCCCCGCGAAGCCGCACAGCTGAGCCGAGGCAGGGGGCGGGGGGGGGGGGGGGGGGAGGGCCCGCGCCTGCACGCTTTCACCTGCCATTTAATTGGATGTATTTTTAATTAATGGTGCCTCTGGGACCAACATGAGACAACATGATCTCTGAATAGGGACAGGGGAGGAATTGGGGAAGGTAGGAGGATTGGACCGCGGGGTGCGCTTACCCGGCAAACGCTGCCATCAATCACCCGCCACTTTTCGGCTCTGGACTTTTGGCTGGTGCCCAGGGCCGAGGGGGGGGGAAAGGAGGGGGCACGGCCCCCAGCCTGGCACACGTGTGATGAGCGGCACGGCCTCAGCTGTGGCTTTTTTTGGGGGGGGTGAGTGGTGAGCGCCAGCAGCTGGAGCTGGCAAAGCGCACAACCACCCTGCTGCCCCCCGGCCCTCGCTGCGCCCCCCAGGCCGGGCTGGGGGCTGCGGGGTCACTGCTGCTTCTTTTGGGAGCTGGGGGGGGGGGCTCTGTGTGACCCCCCCCGTGCTCTCCGTGCCCCACTGCCCCCACCTGCCCCATGCCCATGCCCTCGCTTTGTTCCTCCCTGCCCGGGCAGGGGGGCACAGCTGGCCCAGCCGCAGCCCCCCCCCCCCCCCCTTCCCACACCTTCTGGCACAGCCCCTGGGGGGGCCGGGGCAGCTGCCTGGCCAGCGAGGGCCGGGGGGGCCCGGGGGGGCTCCCGGCTCGCCCGCGGCAGGTGCCGCCGCGCAATGTAGGGCAGGCATTAATATTTAGTGCCGCTGGGGGGGCCGCGCCGGGGTTGCGGCACAGCTGCCTCCTGCGCTGGAATGCAAACTGCAGCGCTGCCACCGCCACGGCCCCCCCCGGCCCCTCACCCTCCTGCACATTGCTGGGGGGGGGGGCACAGCCCCGTCCCCCCCCACCCCGGACACCCCATGCCCCAGAGGTGGGCACCGTGCCCCGGCCCCTCGAAGGCACCGGCAGCGTGCAGGGGGCAGGATGGTGCTGAGGGGGTCCTGACACAGCCGCACACACCCCCCTGGGTGGGGTCCACGCTGCAGGGGGGCAAAGGGAATGGTCCTGGCGTGGGGCTGGTGCTGGCATCCCGTGGAGCACCGTGGTGCCACCCAGTCCCCGGCCATGCGGTGCCAGAGCCTTTGTTGCAGGATCCTGGGGCGAGCGCCCTGAGCAGGGACACGCGGTGGCCGCCACTTCCCACCCGTGGCGTCCCCACGGCCACCACCGGCACCAGGTGGGCACGGGAGGCCCCCGCGTGGGCACCGGGCACCTCCCCACGGCCACGCTTCTGTGGCCTCAGCATCTCTTAGGCCTCACGGGGAGGCTTCGGGGCTCCCTGCCCGCACCGAGGGTCTCAGCCCCGTGCCCGGTGCCCGTCCATCCGTCCGTCCATCCGTCCATCCGTCCGTCCGTCCATCCACACACCCCACCTCCCGCTCTCCCCCCCCCCCCCCCCGGTCCGGGGCATGCGGATGCGCGCGCATGTGGGTTTATTAGCGTTATTTCGGCATTGTGATGCAGAGAGAGTAAGTGTAACAGCTGCTCCGTGCTCGCAGTGTTTATTGTTACCTAGAGACAGCCCACTGGCTCCTTCCCAGCCTCCCCCCGCGCCCCGGCTCCCCACACTCGGATGCAAAATTTATAGCACGCCGGGCCCCTCGCGTTAACTCTCTGCCTTCCGGGCGGGGACGGTGGCACGGGACACGGGGACGGGGACGGGGACGTGGGTGGGGAGAGGCTGGCGCCGTGCTGGAGACGCTGGGGGACACCGCTCGTGGTGGGACGCGGTGCGTGGGGCTGCCGGAGCTGAGCCAGATGGGGCTGTGCCGTGCCGTGCGGGGCCGTGCCGAGCCATACAGAGCCACACAGAGCCATGCGGTGCCGTGCCGAGCCGTGCCAAGCCATGCGGTGCCATGCAGCATCATGCCAAGCCACGCAAAGCCACGCGGTGCCATGCCATGCAGTGCCACACCGTGCCGTGCCGTGCCGTGCCGTGCCGTGCCGTGCCGTGCCACCCGGAGCCCCAGCCGTGCGGGCAGGCGGTCCCCGTGGAGCCCGTATCCATGGCACAGATAATCCCCTGCCGGGCCGGGTGCCAGCCTGGCTGCTGCCCGCCCGCTGCCTGCAGCCCAGCTCGGGGGGGGGCTCATCCCTGGCTGCCCCTCACCACCGGCGGTGGGGACTCAGCACGGGCCTGGTGACCCCGGCACTGCCGAAACCAGCGCCCAGGGGGGCAGTGAGGTGATGGGGGGGGAGAGGGGGCACGGCCGGGGGGTGCCAGGCGCTGGTGGTTGGGGGGGCTCTGCCCAGGGGGGGGGTTATTGGGGACAAGGAGCAGGGCTGGGCCCAGGCATCCATTTGGTGCCATGCGTCCCCCTCCTTTGTTCTGCTGTTGCTTCGCATGGCACAGCGTGGCACGGCACGGAACAGCACAGCGTGGCACGGCTCAGCACGGCACAGCATGGCACGGCACGGCTCAGAGTGGCACAACACAGCTTGGCATGGCACGGCACAGCTCGGCACGGCACAGCACGGCACAGCATGGCACAGCTTGGCACATCTCGGCATGGCACGGCACAGCTCAGCATGGCACAGCTCGGCACAGCTCGGCACGGCACAGCTTGGCACGGCACAGCTTGGTGTGGCATGGCTCGGCACGGCTCAGCATGGCACGGCACAGCTCAGCACAGCTCGTGGCAGGGCAGCAGCCACGGGGGTGCCCCCACACCTCTGAGGACAGGGACCAGGAGCAGGTGAGCACCACCGGACCCCTGCACCCCCTCCCACCGAGCCCCCGCCAGCCCTGGGGACACCGGGGTGACACCGTGAGGGTGGCCTCACCCCGCTGCTGCCCCGGGCTGCGGGACCACGGCCACGTCCTGCCAGGGCCTGGCACTGGGGGCTCCCACATCTGCTGCCCCCCCCTTACAGCACAGAGCGGGTGGGTGTCGGGCACGGCTGGGGACAGACGGCCCCGTGTCCGGCGGGGGGGGGGGGGACCTGGCCTTGTCCCCCCTGCCCCTGCCAGCCCCCGCTGCCCGGTCCCCCCCCCACCTCCCTCCCGCTCCCTCCATCTCTCAGCAAGTTTTTTATGTGATTACAGGCACTGCATGGTAATTAGTGCTAAACTCATTTGCACAACTACAGTTAATTGGCTACAACAATTAATTAATGTGTTGGAAATTTGGCACCGGAAAAAAAAAAAGTTTGTCATCAGAGGGACCTGGGGGGGGACCAGAGGGGGGGGGGACGGTGCCGGGAGCGCGGGGGCGCCCGCACCCACCTGCAGCCCCGCGCCCCCGGTGCTCCCCTCGGCTGGGGCCCGCGCCCGCCGCCCGCGCTTTGTTTCTCGTCTCCTGCTCCCCTTCCTGCCTTCCCGGCTTCCTTTCGCTCTCTCTTTCTTTTCTCTCTTATTTTTTTTTTTTTTTTTTCCCTTTTTTTTTTTTTTACAACTTAAGCAAACTCATTTCCCTGATAAAATATAGCATGACTAATGACTGAAGCATGTAAAAATCATTGGGAAAATGTCCTTGGAAGACGAATGCATTTTCAGCAGAATAATTAACTTAATTAACAAATTCACATGCATATTCATCAGGCTATTAATGTCTTCTCAGCTCAGCTTGACGAACATTGCGGTAATAACCATCTCATTTGCATACTGCATTCTACTGCTATCCAAAAAAAAAAAAAGGCGCCTGCACACGCGCAGCCCGCGACACCCGCGCCACGGGGACAGCTCGGCCCCGGCCCCGGCCCCGTGTCCCTACCGAGGGGGGGGTCCCGGCCCTGCCCGGCCCCGTTGCGGGCGGGGGGCGCGGGCGGCACCGCAGCCCCCTGGGAGCCGCGCGGGGCCGGGTCCTGCCGCGTGCTCGGGGCCCCCATCGGATGCTGCGATGCCAGGGGGCGTGGCTTGGGCTGGAGGCTCCGCCCACTTGGCCACACCCAGTTTGGCTCCGCCTTGATGTGGGCCACGCCCTGTTAGGCTCCTCCTCTTGTTGGCCACGCCCTGTTAGGCTCCTCCCATTTGGCCCCGCCCCGCCTGGTGCCACCCACAGCAGGGGGTGCGCGGCACCGGGTGAGGGCAGAGCCTGCGAGTGTGCGCTCACACGTGCACGTGCTGTGCTCACACACACGTGTTCACACATGTTCACACGTGTTCACACGCGCACGCACACGTGCACAGACACACGCACCGGCAGCGCACACCCCGTCCACCCAGCCAGGGCACGAGGCCGCGCACCGGGTCACCCCGCGCACGCCGCGGTCAGCGTGCCCCAGGCAGGGGGGGTGGCACGGCGCACAGGGGGAGGGACGGACAGACGGACGGGGGGGTGGATGGATGGACAGACAGACGGAGGGATGAATTCGCAGATGGATGGATGAGCGTGTGGATGGGAGGGTGGACGGATGGACAGACACGTGGATGGACGGACGGACGGACGGACGGACAGATGGATGGATGGACGGATGGATGGATGGATGTGTGGATGGCTGGATGGACAGACAGACACATGGATGGGTGGACAGACGGACAGACAGACACATGGATTGGTAGACAGACAGACAGACATGTGGATGGGTGGGTGGGTGGATAGACAGACACATGGATGGGTGGGTGAGTGGACAGACAGATGGATGCGTGGATGGCTGGATGGACAGACAGACACGTGGATGGGTGGACGGACGGACAGACACGTGGATGGATGGACAGACAGACAGACATGTGGATGGGTGGGTGGATGGATGGACGGATGGATGCATGGATGGACAGACAGACACATGGATGGATGGACAGACGGACAGACAGACACATGGATGGGTGGACAGACAGACACATGGATGGATGGATGGCTGGACACACAGAAGGGCAGACAGACAGACAGACGGACAGGGGACGGGTGGGTGCCTGTGGGGGCACAGGCGCCAGCTGGACAGACGGACACGCGGTGCCGGACGGCTCCCCACGCGCAGGAGCCACCAGAAGCTGCCGTGGCTCAGTGGCTGTCCCCGTGCCCCCATCCCTGGGGGGGCCAGGCCCCGCTGCAGCCCCTCCCTGGGCACCGGGACCCCCAGGAGCTGCAGCACCCATGGGACGGGCACACCGGGGGTGTCCCCAGCAGCGCGCCCCCACCCTTGGGTGCCCCCGGGGACCCTCCTGGCCCCAGGGACGGGGACAGCTCTTGGCCAATCCCCACCCAGGACTCGTGCCTCCACCCAATCCGCTGTCAGGACTTGTGCTGCTGACCAATCAGAGCCGGCCCCTCCCTCTGCCCCGCCCACGCCCCCCTATATAAGCCGGGTGCTCCCCAGGGTGCTCCGGGTCCCGCTGGGTGCTGCTGGTGGCCGGATGGGGACGCGCGGTGGCGGGGGGCGCGTCTTGGCCGGGCTTTGCTCCACACCAGCTCCGTGTTCCCTGGGTGGGGGGACCCAAGGGACCCCCCCCACCGCCCCCCACCTACCCTGGGGACCCACGGAGCGATGGGGAAACTGAGGCACGGCTCACCTGCGGGGCCAAGGAGCGAGGCCACCCCCATCGCGTGGTCCCCAAAACCTTCCCTTTGTCCCCGTGGGCATCCCCCGCTGCTCACCCCTAAAAAATAACCCCGCAGAGGGACACGGGGGGGGGACGCGGGGGGGACCTGGGGGGTGAAGGTCGGGTGAAGGGCGCCGGCGGCACGCGGAGGGGCGGTGGCGGAGCCGGCGGGGCGGGGGATAATGCAGCGAGACGTGCCAGCTGTACCCGGAGAAAGGCAAATAATTCAGCAGCACCAACCGGAGAGGAACCAGCCCTCGGAGCCACGTGCCAAAATACCAGCAGTAAAGTAGTTAAATTAATCCAGCGCGCGAGCGAGGGAGCCTGCGAGAGCCGGCTTGGGCCCCAATCCAAAGGAGTTAATGTCCCACAGTATGATCGATTAGTTGTCAGATGTGATTTCAAACCAATACAAGATGAATAGCATAATTTTCCTTCTCTCATTTTAGACAGAATTAAGAATCCATTAGCTAACACAAATTTTTGGCAACTTTAATAAAAAGCTCCAATATACATTTGTAGCAAACGCTCCCCCAGGTCCCCGCCGGGATGCAGCCGGCCTCCTTCCCTCCCTCCCTCTCCTCCAGCCGCTGGGGGGGCTCAGCCTCGACCCCCGGCCTCCCCCACCGGGAGGGTGCCAACGGCACGAGGCCGATGCCCACCGGCGGGGGTCTTCCTTTGGCATTGGGTTTGGGGCGCCCCAGCCGGACCCCAGCCCGGTGAAGCCGCGGTGCCACGGGTGTGATGATTTGGGGGGGGGGTCTCGGTGGCGGGGGCTTTGTGCCGGGGCGGCCACGCGGGGACTCGTCAAGGACAAAACCGCGCACAAGCTGCTGCTGCCCGCGTGCCCGCAGGCGCGGGGCCGCCGTGCCAGCCCAGCCGTGGCCATTACGGCTGCGCGCGCCAGCTGCGGCCGCACGATCCCGCGTCCCCGGGGAGGCCGGGGGGAGCCCGGGCACCGTGCCACCGCCGGGGCTGCCGCCACCGCCGCCACCGCCACCACCGCCGCCCTCCCCGGCGGTGCCAGGCGCGGGGGGCTCCGGGGTTGGGCGGGCGGTGGGGAGAGGGGATTTGGGAGGTGTGGGTGAGGATGAGGGTGCGCCAAAGGTGCCGCCGTGGGGGCTCATTGAGGTTTGGGGTGAGCCAAGGTGGGGAGGGGGCCTCATCCTGCACCACGCCTGGCTCCTCTCCCCAAGCATCCCCAAACCACCCGGTGATGGAACTGATGTAGATCTTGCCGTGGGTGATTCAAGAGTGCCCCGGCCTCATTGCTCAGCCCCACGGACAAGAGCGAGTGCTGGGCTTGGAAAAGTGACCCCACAGAGCACCCATGGGTGCTGAGGTCCTGGCACCACACAGCGCCCACTGCCAGGGGCTTGGGGCCAGGCAAGAGCCCAAGGGCAGAGCTCGGCCGCGGGCACCCCTCCTCCTGCCCTCGCTGCTGGATCTCCGGATTTTAGGCACCAAATGGGGTTGAATTAGGATTATTATCACAGCTGTTCTAAATGTAATTAGTTTTGCTCTGAACTTGTTTGCTTTGCCGGGATTACGGCACAATCCAGCCGATCCGCCCGGCGCTAACTTGAGAAAGGCTTTAATTACTCTAATAAAGAGGATGCCGGGTTAATTTGATGATTCCAAAGGTGTGTTTTTCAATTACATTTAACAAAAAGATTTATAGTCGGGTAAAATTTAATTAGGAGCGTGCGGGAGGGCCAGGCCAGCCGGGAGGCTGCTCACTGCGGGGCAGCGGCGCGGGGGCTGCGGGACCTTGGCCCAGCCCTGGCGGTGCCACCGTGCCCCTCGCAGCCACCGGGGTCCGTCCAGGGCACCGTGGCCGTCTGTCCTGCCCCGTGGCCATCTGTCCTGCCCTATTTCCAAGCCCTCTCTGCCCAACCCAAGGATGGGAGCGGGTCAGGGCTTTGCTGTGATGCCGCAGAGCCCCACCGTGCGCCATCCCCGGTGCTGTGTCCCCCCCCCCCAAGCCCCGTGGCCCAGGTGGGTGTTTTGGGGGTGTTGGGGCCCCTCCGTCACCGCGCCGGGTGCGCGGAGGCGTCAAGCGGAGCTGCTGTCTCCTCGCTGTCAGGATCCGATCAAAGCAGATGGGATCCAGCTGTGAGCACCAGCATGAGGAACAGGCTGCCCGAGCCGGCGGGAGGAGAGGGGACGGAGCCGAGAGGGTGCTTGGGGGTGCAGGGGGGGGGGACACGGGCGCTGCTGCCCACCCGCCGCAGACCTCGGGCGAGCCCGGCCGCGGCGGAGCTGCCAAGAGAAATGGGCAGATTATGGGAGGGACGCAGGCCAAGGCAGGGCTGCGATGCAGCCGCCGTAAATCAGCTTTTAAGTAGCAGCAAAATGGACATTTCCCATATGAGATGTGCCACCGCCTGCCACGGGGAGGGGGGGGAGAGGGCAGCGAGCCGGGGGGGGGGGGGGCAGGCCTGGCCCCAGGGTGAGGGGATGGGGATGGGGATGGGGATGGGGATGGAGATGGGGACGGGGATGGGGACGGGGTGGCACACGCAGCTGGGTGTCCAGAGGTGCCAAGGGGATGGGGCTGGAGCCCAGGATGGGGGTCCCAGAAAAATGGGAAGGGAAGGGAAGGGAAGGGAAGGGAAGGGAAGGGAAGGGAAGGGAAGGGAAGGGAAGGGAAGGGAAGGGAAGGGAAGGGAAGGGAAGGGAAGGGAAGGGAAGGGAAGGGAAGGGAAGGGAAGGGAAGGGAAGGGAAGGGAAGGGAAGGGAAGGGAAGGGAAGGGAAGGGAAGGGAAGGGAAGGGAAGGGAAGGGAAGGGAAGGGAAGGGAAGGGAAGGGAAGGGAAGGGAAGGGAAGGGAAAGGAAGGGTCCCCGTGGCTGTGTGAGGCTCCCGCCGTGCAGCGGTGTCCCGCAGCGAGGGCCCGGCTGCCATGGGGGGGCTCAGGTGGGCGCCACCTGCTCCCCACCGCTCCCGGCCAGGGCTGGCCCCGCGCCCGCTGGCTCCAACCTCCCCCCGCTGCCCCCACCGGGGCTGTGCCCCCTCTGCCCCCCCCCGGGCTTGGGGAGGGCTCCGCAGAGGGGCGCCCCCCCCCCCCATCCCCGGCTGCTGCCCAGTCCCAGGGGGTCCCCTCCTCGCCCATTCTCTCGCCCGTCCCCACGGGGCGCGGGGAGCTCCCCACGGGCACCACCGCGAGTGGGGGCGACCCCGGGAGCCCTCCGGGGGTCACCCCACGGGGGGGGAGAGGCTCCGGGCCGAACCGAGCCGAGCCGAGCCGGGCCGGGCTGTGCCGTGGGGGCTGCCAGGGGCTGCGCAGCATTCCGGAGTACCAGGCATTTGTGCTCGGCGGGGCCGTGCCAGCAGGCGTTGGCAGGTTTGGAGCTTCGCAGCGATTCCAGGCACAGATGTCCTTGTTTTAACTCCTCTGCGATGAATCCTGGCAGGCCGGCCTGGGGGAGGGGGCGGCTCGGCAGCCCCCCCGGTGCACCGGGGGCCCGCTGCCAGCCCCGGCCCGCCCCGATGCCCCCCCCCCACCCCCGGGCAGCCCCAGCCCCGGTGGCCGCTCCCGAGCAGACGAAGCCCCCGCAGCCCTCGCAGCCCCCACGGCCCCCACGGCCCCCGCAGCCCCCTCCTGGCCCCGGGGGGGGGGGGTCTCGGCCCGGCCGGGCTGGCCCGGTGGTGGCGTCGGGCCGGGCTCCGCAGCGCGGCGGGCTCCCAGCGCCGGCAGCATCCGTTTTTTATGGTATCTGCAATTTTGGCAGAAATCTGTCTTTAATTTAGCTGTCCATATAAAAATCCGCACTGTATAATAATGAACAGATGCCATGAAATTTAAACTGAAGCAATGACTCCTCCTCCCCCCCCCCCCCCGGCTGGCACTCGCCGGTGGCAGCGGCGACCCGGAGCTGGCGCTCGCTCCGCGCCACCCCCCCCCCCCCACCTCGGTCCCCCGCGCTCCCCGGGGCCGGGCCGGGCTCAGGGCACCGGGGGCGCCGGGAACGCCCGATCCGGGGGGGCCGAGAGGCTGGGGGAAGAAAGGGGGGGGCAGAAATCGCCCCCCGGTCTCGTCCTGCCCGGCTGAGCCCGGCCGAAATGCGCCCATCGGATGCTCGCGGTGGCCCCGGGCCCCCGGTACCCCCCCGGTACCTCCCGACCCCAAATGTCCCCGACCCTGCGGTCACATAAAATTGTGCCAAATCCTAATGGGGGGTGCGGGGGCAACTCCCGGCCTCCCGGCTCCCTCCGCTGGGAACGGGAGCGGAGCACCGAGCGCGGGCAGGCCGGGCACCGGGGCGGGGAACCGGGATCGGGCACCGGTTCCTCGCACCTCGGCCGCGCACCGGAGCTCTCCTCGGAGCCGTGCCCGGCGGCGGGGCCGCATTGCGGGGCCGCTCCGTGCCCGAGCAGCACCCGCAGCTCCTCGCCTCGGCGGGGCCGCCCGGGCTCTGGGGAGCCAAAATCACGGGAATTAAAAAAAAAACGAGGCGTTAAAGCCCGGCCCCGCCGTGCAGCCCGGGCACACCGGGCCCTTCCCCGCCGGGCCCTTCCCGGAGCCCCGGGGGCGAGCAGATGCCGGTCCCCCCCCCCTTCCTCCCGCAGCCCCCCTGGGGGTCCCGCCGCCTGCCCCTCCATCCCCTTTCCGGTGGGCTCCCGCCTTTCGCCGCCGCATCTCCGGGCCCCGGTGCCGGTGCCGGCCCCAAACACCGGCTCCTCGCCCCCTTGGTGGCCCCGCCGCAGTCGCCGGCCGCCCGGAGCCCCCCCCCGGCTTCGAGCCCCCCGCCCCGGGGCTTTTCCCGCAGAGAAACCGTTCCCGTCCCGGGGCCGGGCGGCGGCCGTCGGAAGAGGCTCCGCTCCCCCGCGGGCACCGGCGAGGGCCGGGGCCGGGGTCGGCGGGGCTTTGGGGGGGCTCGGGGAGGCCACGAGCACCTCGGGGGGGGCCCGCTGCCCCGGCCGGGCCCGGTTCGTCGGGGCAGGGCCGGAGCCGCTTCCCGTCGGGCCGCTTCCAACCCCGGCCGGGGCCGTCCGTGCCCGCGGCCCCGAAAACGCCGGATTTTCCCCCAAATCCGTGGGGCCGCGGGGGCACGGCGCACGCTGTCCCCACGCGAGTTTTCTCCCCGAAGCGGCTTCCCCGAGGGAACCCGAGGGCTCCGTGCCCGCACTCCCGGTGCCGGTGCCCGGTGCCTGCAGCCGGCGGGGCCGGGGGGAGCGGCGCCGTGTGCCCGGGAGCCCGCTCCGCGTCCCGGGGTCGCGGCCGGCGGGGGATGAGCCCCGGTGGCGGGGACGGGGAAGGGACCGGCGGCGGTTGGCCGGGGCAGGCGGCTGGGCACGGCGCCCGCTCAGCACCGCCGCGGCGGACAGCTCCGCGCCGCGCACCGGCACCGGGCACCGGGCACCGGGCACCGGGCATCGGGCACCGGGTACCGGGCACCGGGTACCAGGAACCGGGAACCGGGCACCGAGCACCGGGCACCAGGCACCGGGCACCGGGCACAGCGCAGCGGGCACCGTGCCGAGCCTTCGAGCCGACCGGGCACCGGGGCGGCCACAAAGGACCCGGCCTGGCCACCGCCACCGGGCACCGCGCCGTGGCCACCGGCACCGCGGATCGATGCCAGCCGCGGGCAGCGAACCAAGGCCAGCTCAGAGCCGCCGTCCCCGGGGGAGCGGAGCGGTGCCACCGCCCGGGCTGCCCGCCGCGGCTCGCCGGTGGCCGCGGGGCCGGGTCCGAGCGGGGTCCGCGGCTCCTGTTCCCGGTGCCTTTATTGGCGGGGGGGGGACACCGCCTCCCCGGTCCCGGGGGGGACACCCGTGGGGCAGAGCCGCGTTATATCAGCGCCTCCCCACCGCGGGCCGCGCACTCGGGCACGGCGGAGCGACGGAGCGGTCCCGGGGCCGGTCCCGGGGCCCGGCGCGGGGCGGGGGTCGTTCCGCCGCGCCCCCCCTCTCGCTCCCCGTTATCCCCTTCTCCGTGCCCTGGGGCGGGCGGGTCGGAAGGAAAGCGGCGAAGGCGGCGGAGTCAACATTGAATATTTATTAATCGCCGTCGAAGGACGCTCGGTAATTACAGGTTCGCCTCGCATCGCACCGGCCGCGGCTCGTCACGGCCGAGAAGTCCTGGCGGGGGCCGCCGCCGCGGGGCTGCAAGCGTCCAGCGGGCCGGGGGGGGCCCGGGGGGGCCGATGCATGCAGTGGTGGTGCCGGGACCCCGGCCCGGAGCCCCCGCGCCGCCCCCGCCGCCAAGCAGTGTCCGCGGCGGCGGGGAGCGGGGGGCGCGGAGCGGGCGCGGCTCCCGGCGCGGGGGGGCTCTTGCATATCGTTGGCCATAAATATTTATTAATCGAAATGAAACGGAACAGAAACACGAAAGCACTTCTGGTGTCGGACAGGCGGGTCCCCTTTGCTACAACTGTTTTTTTGTTTTTTCTTTTTTGTTTTTGTGTTTTTTTCTTTTTTCTTTTTTTTCTTTTTTTTTTTTGCAAAACTTTTTTTTTTTTGTTTTGTTTTCGTTTTCAAAACATTTCTCAGAAATCCTCCTCCTCCCTGGTCTCTCTAAAAATGCTGGTTTCTCTAAGGTGGTGCGGGCAGGTTCAAAAATAGCGTTATCTCCGGTTTCCGGCGTCTCCCGACCGAAGGAATGCATCACACCGGGGCGAAGACGAAGGGGCCGGCTCGGGACCGGGAGCCGCGGGGGCCGGGGCGCCGCCAGCCCCGCCGGAGCCCCGCCAGCCCCGGCCGCTCCCGCTTGCATAGCTGCGGGCTGCCCTGCCGTGCCCGGCCCCGGTTCCGCCAGCTCGGGAAAACCGGGGCGGCTCTGCATTTTTTTTCTTTATATTTTTTTTTCTTATTTTTTCTTTTTTTTTCCTTTTTTTTTTTTTTTTCCGTTTCAAGTTTTTTTTTTTTTTTTTTTTTTTTTTTTTTTTTTAAAACAGGTAAAAAACGTCCTGACACACGCGCTGCGAGAGGAGCTCCGGGCACCGGGGGCCGGGAGCGGGGCCGGGCCGGGCCCCCCCAAAGCAAAGTGCATCTCTGAGCGTCCGCCGGGCCGGGCCTGCTTGCATAGATAGAAATATTGGGGTCTCCGTTTCGCCTCTTTATTGCTTCGGAAAGTTTCGCTCCGCGCCGCAGCGCGCTCTCCTCTCGCTCCCACGGGCCGGGGCAGCGGGTGTCCAATGCTCGGGGGGGCTCACGGCGGCGGAGGGGAGAAACGGCCCAAAACGGTTACGGGGCGGGGCGGGGGGGGGCGAGAAATAAAAACGAATTAAAAAGCAAACGACGCGGCCCGACCCAGCGCCCCGGGCCGGGCTGCGGGCGCGCCTCCGCCGCTGCCGGGGGGGGCCTTGGGCAGCGCTCGGCGCCCTCCCCCCTCGCGGGATAAATAATAATAATAATTTAAAAAAAAAAAAAAAAAAAAAAAGAGAGAAAAAAAGGAGAAATCCTCCAAAAAAAAGCACTTTGTCCCCACGGGGCTCGGGGACCCGCCGCCGGGGCCGGGTCCCCATATTGCACCAAAGCCCACGGCGGAGCCCCGGGGGCCGGTCCGCGGGGCCGCCGCGGCCCCCCCGGCCGGGGCTGCGGGGGGGGGGGGGGGGGGGGGGAAGAGGGAAAGGAAGGAGGAGGAGGAGGAGGAGGAGGGCGGGCACGGGGAGGGGGCGGCGGCGGGGCCGGGGCGGGGTGGGGGGGGGTCAGTTGTGGAAGAAGGCGTTGAGCTCCTCGTACATGGGGCCCCGCTCGTGCGGGAGGTGCATGTCGTAGGGGAAGATGTTCTCGGAGTGCACCCCCCCGCGCATCCCCGCCGAGCCGAAGACCAGGTTGTGGCCGGCGGGCCGGGAGCCGGGCAGCGCCGAGTAGTGCATAGAGTAGTGGTAGCTTTTCTCGTGGTCGGGGGAAGAGTCTTGCTTGAGGGAGAAGTTGCCGTTAATGCACAGGGGGGGGCTGAGCCCGCCGTCGTACTCCGAGCTGTTGTAGTCGGGGGACGCGTTGCCGTAGAGGCTCTCGTAGGCGGAGGCGCAGTAGCTGTGTGTCCTCAGCCCGTGCGAGCCGGGCCCCGCGGGCGGCGGGCACTGCGCCGCGGCCAGCCGCGAGCAGGGGTAGGGGTAGGGGTGCACGGCGAAGGAGGCGTTGGGGCCGTGGTAGCGGCCCCCCTCCTGGCCCTGCTCCGTCAAGAAGTTGCGGGAGTTGAGCTGCAGGCAGCCGGCCACCAGGTTGGTGGTGGGCTGCGACAGCCCCTTGCACAGAGTCTGCACGTAGGACACCAGGTCGGGCCGCTTGCCCGAGCGCAGGATCTCGGAGAGAGCCCAGATGTAGTTCTTGGCCAGGCGCAGGGTCTCGATTTTGGACAGCTTCTGGGTTTTGGAGTAGCAGGGCACCACCTTGCGCAGGTTGTCCAGGGCGGCGTTCAGGTCGTGCATTCGGTTCCGCTCGCGGGCGTTCGCCTTCTGCCGCCGCAGCTTGGAGCGCTCCAAGCGCGCCTTGGTCATCTTGCGCTTCTTGGGGCCGCGCTTCTTGGGCCGGTCTCCCTCGGCCTCCTCCAGGCCTTCCTCCTCCTCCTCCTCCTCCTCCTCGTCCCCTCCTAGCTCCCCTTCCTCTTTGCTCTCCCCCAGCGAGCCCTCGGGCGGCTCCTCGGGGAGGGCGCAGCCCTTACCCTTGCGCTCCTCCTTGTCGCTGCGGGCATCCTCCTCGCACTCCTCGGCCCAGCTGGAGAATTTCTGAACTTCGGGGATGAGGCTGGGCTCGCTGAAAAGTCGCGTCAACATGATGGCTGCAGCGGGGGGCAAAGAGCGCCGTTACCGCGGCCGAACCGGCCCCGCCGCCCCCGCCCCGCCGGCCGGGGCTCGCCGCCGGCCTCCGGTGGGGAAGGAGTTGGGGGGGATGGAGGGGGGGTTAAAGGGGTGGGGGGGGGGGGGACGCGGGCGGAGCCGCCGTTCCCCGGCCCCCGGGAGCGGCCCCGGGGAGGTGAAAACGAATGCGCGGAGGGGCCGCCCCCCGCCGCCCCCCGCCCGGGCTGCCCGGCACCGGGGGCACCGGGGCACCCTCGGGGCGGGGCGCCGCGCCCCGGGTCCCCCCCCCCCCCCACACTCCGCCCTTTCCCCTCCCCGGTTCCTTCCCAACCCCCCCTCGCCGCCGCCCCGCTCCCCCGGCGGCCGCCGCGCCCCCTCCCCGGTGCCCCCCACCCCGGTGCCCCCCGCCCCGGAGCCCCCCGCGGGCCGGCCCCGGTGCCGCGGCCGCTCCTCGACGCCTCCAACTTTTCCCCGTCGCCGTCGCCGAAACGGCTCCGGCCACGGCTCCGCCACCGCCGTCCCGGGGCCGGGCAGCACCGGCCGCGGCCGTGCCCCCCCCGCGACCCCCGCTCGATCCCGGCCTCCCCCCCCCGCCCCTCGGCCGGGGCAGCTCCTGCCGGGCCCCCCACCCAGCCCCGCCGCCCCGGAGCCCCCCCCGGGCCGCCGGCGGAGCGCGGCCCGCAAACCGCGGCGGCAACGAACGGCGACGCGGCGGGGGGGCGGCGGGGGCGGCCGTGCCCGGGGCCCCCCCCTCTCCAAGGTGTGGGGCGCGGGGGGCGCGGGCGGCGGCGCCCGAGGGGTCGCCCCCGGGGCCGGGCGGCGCGGCGGGGCCGGGGCGGGGGGCGCCGCCCGGGGCGGGGGCCGGGGGCGCCGCGGGGGAGCGGGGGGGCGGCTCCGGCGGGCAGGGGCCCCCGGGGGCGGCGGAGCGGCGGCTCCGCGCCGATTTCGTTGATGCGGGGCGGCCGCCGCTGCCCGCTCCGTCCCGCCGGGACCGCGCAGCCCCGGGAGCCCCGGGCGCGGCCACCGCCGGTGGGGAGGGAGGAGATGCTGGTGGGGGGGTAGGGGGGGGGAGAAATGCCCCTGCCCCTCACCCCCCTCCCCCTCCCCGGGGGGGTCGAGGGGGAAAAATCCACCTGCGGGGCCGGCGGGGAGCGGGGGAAGCGAGGGACGGGGGAGAACGAAAGAAGGGGGAAAAAAGGGCGAGACGTGGCGGAGAAACAAAATCAACATGGAAGTTGCCTTTTCTCCATTCAAGTTTCCTCCGCTGCCCTCCCAGCCCTCCACTTCTTACATAACTCACCTTCGGCGCTGACTGGAGGAATTCTTATTTCATTGTTCCCAGCATCTTCTGGGACCAGGACGCGGCTCCTTGAGGTGCTCCAGCCTCCTGCAGTCCTCTATCCAAAAGGAGGCGAGAGTGGCATCTCTACCCAGCAAAGGGGGTACCAGCTCTGCTGCCAGTGCCATATGGTTGGCACGTCATGCGCGAGAGCTATCACATGAGAGCTAATGATTGACATGCGCTTGCATTCAGGGAGATTTGTCTCTCTGGGGAAGGAGGACTCGCCATCTGTCACTCTGTACTCAAAAAAAAAAAAAAAAAAAAAAAAAAAAAAAAAAACCTTCCAAATCTACAGATCTGCCTACACGCCGCAAAATGGGACCTGGGCGAGATGCAGGCGATAGCAGGGCTGGGGCTGAACAATGGAGCGAGCGGGCAGGGCGGCGGGGAGACGGGCACCCTGCTCGGCCCGCACGTGCCGGGGGTGGCCGGGGGTGCCGGGGCGAGGGGGGGGGGGACGCCACGGGGACCCTCGCCACGAGCTGGCATCTGCGGCTCGCCGCAAAACGGCACGGCGGCTCGCCCGGCTCCGTCCCCACCCGCAGCCGCCAGCCGAGCAGGGCTGGTCGCGGCGTGGGGGCACGGCGTGGGCTGGGGGCTGCGGCCGGGCAGGGCCCACGGGAGGTGGCGGCGGTGCCGGTGCCCGTTTCGGCCATGCCAGGGTGGGCAGGGGCTGCCCGTGGCGTGGGGTGGGCAGGGGGGGGCTGCAGGGCCGTGGGTCCTCACACGTGGTGGCTCTGCCAGTGTCCACGGCCCCCTCTGGCACCCCCCGGGCTGCGCGCCGGTGCCAGCCTTTCTCTGCAAACCCAGCGGCACGGCCCTGCGGAAAAAACACATCCAGCCTTTTGCACCCTCCTACGTGTGCACACACACGTGCACGCGCACACGCAGGGGCTTGCACACGCGTGCACGACCCCCCCAGCGCACGGGGATCCCCGAGGCCACGCGCGGGTCCCTCGGTGCCGGCGGCCGAGGCCCAGCTGTGCCGTGGTGCCGCGGTGCCGCCCGCGAGGCCTTTGTCTGCCGTGTGCCTCCTTGCCCGCCGCAGCACCACGCACCCTCCGGCGGCACCTTGGAGCCCCCCAGCACCTCCTGACACCCCTGGGGGCTGCCAGCACCCGGCCCCGTTGTGCCGGCCCCGCCGCGTGCGCCGGCCAAAAATGGCTGCTGCGTTTCCCCCGGGTTTGCAACCTGGTGCAGGGAGAGCTGGCACCGACCCCGCTCCGGCCCCAAACGGCAGCAGAGCGGCCCCCAGCCCATCCCGGTGCTGCTGAGGGCTGGGTGCCCCCGGCAGGGCCTGGGGGTGGTGCCCCCCGACGTGTCCCCAGGGGTCGTGTGTCCTCTCCAGGATGGGAACAGCCCTGTCCTGGCCGTGCCCCACGCACCATGCACCGTGCACAGGCTGTGAATGCCCACGCCCCCCCCATGGGACCGGACCCCTCCCGGCTCACTCACGGGGACACCCCTGGGTGCGTTGTGTCTCTGGGTCCCCCCACTCCCATCGCTGCCCCTCCCAAATTCCTGGCCACCACAGCTCCACCCTGGGTGCCCTCTGTCCCCGTGAGCCCCCAGCCCCGTGCCCGGCTCGAGGGACACAGATGGCAGCCCTACACTCAGCCCTGCGTCCCCAAACAGGCCTGGCGACGCCGGGCACGTGCCGTGGGGACACGTTGGGGACACGCTGGGGACACGGTGGCCCGGTGGTGGCCGGGGCTGCTGCGTGCACGCAGACAAAGGGCTCGCCGTGCCCGGCCGCGGGGTCTGTGCCAGCGGCCGCGTCTCCCACCGCCCCGGTGCAGGTGACGGGGCTGGCACGTGACGGGGGGACCTCCACCGGCAGCGAGGGGGGGGGGGGACAGCTCGCACGCTGTCACTCACGGCTGTGGCCAAGCAGATGGCACCTGGGCTGGCGCCGGCCTGCGGGGAGGCAGGGCCCAGCCGTGCCGGTGCCGGTGCCGGTGCCACGTCCTCCTGCGGTGCCCGGTGGTGAGCGAGACCCCCCTGGGATGAAGGCTCCTGGTGCATCGCAGCGGGGGTCCGGCTCCCTCGGTCACTTCCACCTTCATTTTTTAGGCATGGCTGGGTGGGCAGCACCATGGCCAAGGGGACCACAGGGCTACGGAGCTGCCCAAGGCCAAGGGGACGCCCAGGGGTCAGTGAGCGCGGCCACCCTGGCCCGTGAGGGGCTGTGGCAGGGGCAGGAGGAGCCGGCGTGGCCCGGCCGGGCGCATCCTTTAAAGCCTCATTAGCAGCAGGCGCGTGGCGAGGGCTGGGAGCGGGGCTGGCGCCTCATCAGCATGCACAGCCGCTTGGAGAGAGAAGAAAGTGGAGACATGAAACAGGGAGCGCAGATGAAAGGGGCACGGGGAGATGAAAACCCAAACTGGCTGCTTAATTGTGCTGGGGCCGCAGCGGTGCCGCACACCCTCGGCCGGCCCGTGCGGGACCCCCGCGCTGTCCCCTCACTGTCCCCGTGCTGTCCCCTCTGCTGCGGTTGCCGGAGGTGTGGGCACTGTGGGGCGTGGGGCAGCCCCATCCTGATTTCGGTGCCGGGCTCCCCAGCACCACAGCCCTGGGGGGCTCCACGCACAGGATCCGGCCCCGAGCGCTGTGGGAACGGGGCTGCGGGGCAGGAGGGCGGAGGCGAGGCCGCGTTGACCTCTCTGGGCAGCCAGGACCGGGCGTTTTGGTGCTGATCGAAGCCCCCTCCTCCACCAAAACCACCCCCTGCATCCCTTCCCCTCCCCTGCAGCAGGAGGGTGACGGATGGGGATGGTGCCCGCAGCGGTGGCATCTCCCGGAGGTGGTGACGTGGCTCAGCCCCAGAAAGTGGCGGTGGCACAGGGGGCACGCGGGCGTTCGGAGGGGCACCGGCCCCGGGGAGGGGACCAAAACGGGGACGTGGGGGTTGCTGGCCCCCTCGGCGTGGGGCTGAGCCCCGGCGGGGCCGGCTCGGGGCCATTTCGGCGTCTCCCCGCAAGCCGCGGCGGGGGGGGGGGGCCGTGCTGCCAGATGGAGCTGGCTGCGTGCTGCAATATTTCTGGGAGGTGAAGGCTGGGAGAGATGGATGCGCGAACGCGCGGCGCAGCCACCGCCGGGGATGTGTCAGCGCAGGAAGAGAGCGGCAGGAGCTCAGCCTGTCCCCGGCCCCATCCTTTTCCCCGTCCCCATCCCTGTCCCCTGCTGCCCGTGGGGACAAAGTGGCCCCAGACCTGGCCCTGGAGCTGCTTTCCCTCGTGGGAGCCACCCCTGGGTGCCGTGGAGTCAGCGGGTCCCTGACTGCAGGGTGGGGGCACCTCAAGGGGATGGGGCTGTGGGTGCCCTGCCCGGGTGTCCCTGCTGTGGGGCCGCGGGGTCCCGGGCTGGATGGAGAAGCCTGGGGTGGGGGGAGCCGGTGGCAGAGGGAAACTGAGGCACAGCAGGGTGGAAAGGGGCGGTCTCGAGGCGGGCGGGGTTGGGACTCAGCCAGGAGCTGGGGGGAGCTGTCAGAAAATTCCCCTTTTTTTACAGGAGGAGGAGGATGGGGAAAGGCTGTGACCGGCCCCGAGGCCCTGGGGGGCTCCTGGCCATGGGATGGGGCCGATCCCCCCCCCCCAGCATCATCCCAGATGCCATCCCCTGCCACCCATTGTCACTCGCCACATCCACGGACCTGCAGCGTGGCTGGGAGGCGCGGTGTCACCAACAGTGTCACCAACAGTGTCACCAACAGTGTCACCCACGGTGTCACCGGGGCAGACACCTGGGAATTGTCCCCAGTGCCGGAGCCTTTGGGAGGGTCTCGGGTGGAATCCGGGGGTCCTGGGGCTCGGGTCCCCTTTGTCACCCAGTGGTCACTGTGGTGGGCCCAGCCTCTCTGTGCTGCTGCGCCCCCTGCACCGTTTGGGGACCCATTGGGGTTGGGGGGCTGCTGTGCCACCAGAGCTACCCTTGGTGAGGTCCCAGGGCCACCAACGAGGTCACAACGGGCCGTGACACCACAAGGCCCCCAGGAACCACGGGTCGTGGGCAGGGGGGAGCATTGGTGGGGTGGGGGGGGACACGGGGGGCACAGCCCGGTGGTGGCACCAGCGTGGGCACAGCGCGGCGCGGGTGACGGAGCGCTGCTGGCGCCGGCCCCCCCGGCCCCCCCACAGCAGATGGCATCCGCTTGGGCCCGCCGCAGGGAGCTGGCGGGGCGTGAGGGAGGGGGCACGCGGCGTGCGGGGGCTGCCCACCCCCTCTACTGTGTCGTCGTCCCCCCCCCCCCAACCCGTGATGTCCCCAAGGTGGCCGTCCCGGCCGGTGGCGGCAGGGCGCAGCGGGGCGGGGGGCTTGGGGACACCATTAAGGGGTTTGGGGAGGCGTCAGGGACAAAGGAAAAGGGCCAGAATTGGAGCTGTGAGGTTGGGGGGTGCTGCCCCCCCCCCCCAAATTGGGGGGGGGGTCTCAAGGTGCCAGCCCATGGGGGTGGGCCTGGCCCTGTGCTGTCAGCATGGGGTTTCGCTCTCCTCGCCCGCCCCAGGGCAGTGTGGCCCCTCCCCAGCACCCAACATTTTGGGACCCTCACTCCCCCACCCCTGGGTGCTTGGGGACCCCCCCCCCCAATTCCTAGATGCTTTGGGCCCCCCCCCCACCCCCCACCCCAGAGCTTTGGGGCCCCCACCCTGGGGACCATCAGGACCCCCCCCCAACAATCCCGACCCCCGGCACCATTCGGGGAGAGGGCTCGGATTTGGGGAGCGGTGATGGGGAGGGGGTCTTGGGGGGGGGGGGGTGTGTAGGGGAGGGAGGGGGGGGGGACACGATGCAGTCTCCATGGCGACACGGCGCCGGTGACGACAGTCGCCATGGCGAGGCTGCGGCCCGTTGCCATGGCGATGCGCCTGGCACGGCGAGTCGCCATGGAGATGGCCGATGGTTGCAGCGGTCCCCATGGCGGGGGCCCGGGGCCAGGCCCAGGCTGGGTTTGGGGAAAGTGTGTGTGTGGGGGGGGTCCTGGGGCCGAGCAGCCCCCTCCCCACCGAGGCACGGGACCCGCGTGGAGCCCGGTGCCTCCCGGTGCGCCGTGGTGCCGGGGCCGCGTGCCGCCGCGTGCCGCCGCCGCCGCCGCCCGGGTTCATTTGCACGAGGCTTTTCCACTCCAGTTCACTCTGCCATCTGACGAGCCCAACTTCTCATTTTCAGAGTAATCACTCCACTGCACTAATTGCACATGCAAATATGCAAATTCGTATTAATTAATTACTATACTAATTAGTTCTGTGGTATTTGCGAGTAATAAATCATTCGGAGGGAGCGGGAAGCTGGAGACCTGGCCCATTTACACTTCGCATAAAATTTTAATAGGCGCTCCGGCTGATCCGGGACAGCCGCGCCGCGCCGCGCTTAAAGGCGCAGAGCTGGCCTGGCCCCCCCCCGGCCCCCTCCCCGGCCCCCACTCCTGGCACCCGGCCCGGTGGAGGAGAAGGGGCCGAGCCGGGCAGCTCGAGCGGCACGCGGGGAGAAGGCGGGCGAGGAGGGATGGGGGGCTCCGGGGGCGCAGAGAGCGTCCCTGGGGAAACTGAGGCACGCTGTGGGGTCACCCCAATGGGTAGGGGGTCTGCGGCTGCTCCCTGCCCTCGCTCAGTCCGGGGGGGGGGGGCCCGGCCGCTGCTCCTGCTCCCGCTGCTGCCGCGCAGCCGCTCCCCGCCGCCACCTTTGGGGATTTTGCAAGCCTTTAATTGTCGTAAGCACAGATTAATTAAGCAGCGATAAACACAAACCCATGCATTATTGATGAATAAGGGTGAGTTCAGGTTGGTGCAAACGTTGTAATTAAATATAAACCTCAAGCTGCCCATTGTTAACTTACAAATTACATTACTATTGCGACATGTGTCGGTGCACGCGCGGACGGGAAGGGGCTCGCGCCCGGCACGGTGACCCTGCTCGGCCCCGGGTGGCGGGGACAGGGCTGGGGGTTCGGGGGGGTCCCCACATCCCCGTCCATCGCTGGGCCAGGCCCTTCTGTGCCCGCTGCCCTCCTGGATCCACGCAGCCCCGAGGATGCTCCAGCCGTCCTGCGCTGTCCTGCGTGGGCCGAGGGATGCGCCACGGTCCCGTGGGGACACCGGGTGCCGGGGAGAAACGGGGGAGTCACGGCACTGCTGGGAGGGGGCACGCACGGACCCTGCACGTGCATGGGCACCACCCTGGGCACTCCGTGCACACGCACCCTGTGCACACGCAGCCCTGCACAGCCCCACAGAAATCTGTGCGCACACACGCATGGCATGCGCATCCCGTGCGCACGCAGACACACACGTGCACATCCTGTGTATACGGAGGCACACATGTTCGTGTAACTCCCCTGCACACACACGTGCACATCCCCTGCACAGAAACACCCCCCCTGCAAGCTCTGTGCATGCACCTGCTCTGTGCACACGCACCCCCCACCTCCCCAAATCCCCTACACCAGCACCCCCAGAACATCCCATCCACAGGGGCTCACGTCCCCGTGTCCCTGTACCCCCATGTCCCCATGTCCCCAGGTCCCTGTGTCCCTGTGCCCCCATGTCCTTGTGTCCCCATACCCCTGTGTCCCCATGTTCCCATATCCCTGTGTTCCTGTGCCCCCCGTCCCCATGCCCCGGTGTCCCCGTGTCCCCACCCTTTAAGCAGGCGAGGCAGGGGCTGCAGCCTGTGCTTGGCCACCCTATTTGACACTGCCCACAACAGGGACTTCAGTGCCCCTGTCCCCTGTCCCCCCACCTCCTGAGCACCCCCTCGGGCACCTCTCATCTCTCGTACCCGCTGCCTGCCCGCGCGTCCCTCCCCATGTGGATCCACCCGGGAGCCCCTCGCCCAGGACCCCTCACCACGGCGCTGCCACCCTCTCCACGGGCACCGGGCTCCCCCCGGCGAACCCCAACCCTCACCACGCTACCACCACCTGCCCCGCACACACTTGGGCCACCCGCATCCCCAGGGGACCTCGGGGACACCCGTTGGGGACGAGGCACAACAAAAAAGGGGTGGTGGTGGTGGTGGTGGTGGGGAGGGAAACGAGGGGTGGGGGAGAGCCCGGCTGGAGGAATCGCTCGCACCCGCGCTCCCAGAGTGCCCCTCAACGGGGCGGCGGGGTAGCGGGGCTGGCAGCTGTTAGCTATTTATTAACCAGTCATGGTTAAATTGGTTTATAAATTAACAGATGTTTTAACTTTAGTCTTTCTTCTGGGAATGGAGGCAGCAAACTGGGCTGTGCTCGCGCCTGGGCTCGGCTCAGCTCAGCTCGGCACGGGCCGGCCGCCCTCCCTCCCAGCGAGGGGTCCCCGTGGGGTTGTGGGGGGGTGGGAGTGGGGCTGGGTGGTCCCTGAGGTGCCCGGCACGGTGGGGGGGGTCCCCTGGGGTCCCATCCCCTGGGGTCCCATCCATCCCCTGGGGTCCCATCCCTGGGAACGGGAAGGTGGCACCGGGGGCTTCTGCCCCAGGACGCGTGTTATGGGTGGGGAAACTGAGGCACGGCTGGGTGATGCCCCCCCCCCAATTTTTTCCCTCTCTCACCGCCGCCCCCTCCCCTCCTCGGGACCCCCTCCCCCGGTTTAACCCCGCACCCCCCGGGGCAGGATGAGCCCAGCACCCCCGGGTACCCTGGAGAGGTGGGGGGGGGGGGGATGCGCATCTCCCACCGGTGCTCGCCCCGGAGCCCCCCCGGTGTTACTCGGGGCAGCCTCGGGAGGACCGGGGGGAGCCGCTCCGGTGCCGGTTGCGCTGTGCCCCCCCCCCCCGTGCCAACCCCGTCCCCGCCGTGCCACCGCGCCGGGGCTGACACCTGCCGGCAGCGCGCTGCAGCGCCGGTGGCACCGGGGACAGAGGGGGGGGGGGGCGCAGCCTCCACCCCCCCCCGCTGGGGACATGGGGACGGGGCCCCCCCGTCCTGCAGGGCCGTGGGCTCGCGTGTCCCCCCCCGCCACCTTGCTGGGGGCACGGGGACGCGTTGGAGCCCCCCCACAACCTTCTTGGAAGGGATGTGGGGTGGGAGCCACCCCCCATGGTGGGGAGGGGGGTGGGGGTACGGGGTTGCAGCCCCCCCGGTCCTGCCCCCGCTGCTTCTCCGTGCCTCAGTTTCCCCGTTGCGCACGGCGAGGTGCCCGGGGGGGGGGGATGGAGAGGGGGGGCACCGTGCCGCACGCCCCCCCCCCCCCGGTGCAGCGCCATTTGGGGAGGGGGCAGCCCCCAGGTGCCCCCTTCCTTTTGCAGCATCCCCCCCCCCGAGGAGGCTTCTCGCTGGAGGGGGGGCTCCCAGCAGGGAAGGGGTTAAGGTTCCCGTGCCCCCCCCCCCCCCAATTCTGCCGCCCCTGCCTGCTCCCACGCGCGTTCCCACGCGTGTTCCCACACCCGGCACCTCCTCTGCACCCCGGGGAGCTCCCGGCCCCCACCCTGCCGCCCCCGCTGCGGGCTGGGGGGGAGCTGCGGTGGGGAATTGGGGGGGGGACCCTGTGCTTGGCAGGGGCTGCAGAGGGGCACTGGGGGGGGGCGCAGTGGGTGCCCAGCCCTGGGGGAGCAGGGGGAGGACCCCAGGAGCAAGGGGGGGTCTCCAGGAGTGGTCCCTGCGCCCCCCCCCTGCAGGGTCAGGCAGGACCCCCACACCCCAAGCTGGGAGGAAAGGGGGTGCCCGGCCCTTGAGGGGTACATGGGGGGGGGGTCCTGGCACTCAGCACCCACTGCCCCCCCCCGAGACACGCCCCCTCCATCGCCCCGCCCCCTCTCCGCCCCCCCCCTCACTCACCTTTCGGTCTGAGTCCCAGCATCCTCCCAGCCCCGTGGCGCCTTGTGCCCGGCCTGCCCTGGCCCCGCGACGCCCCAGCCCCACGGGGACCTGGCCCCGGGACACCCTGTCCCCAGGGCGCCCCGTCCCCAGGGTGCTCCATCCCCAGGGTGTCCTGTCCCCAAGGTGCCCCGTCCCCAGGGTGCCCTGTCCCCGGGGTGCCCCGTCCCCAGGGTGCTCCATCCCCTTGTTCCCCCGTCCCCTTGTTCCCCCATCCCCGTGCTGCCCTGTCCCCAGGACGCTGTCCCCCCATCCCCTGACCCTACACCTTTCCCCATTCCCACACTACTTGTCCCCGCAGCACCCCGTTCCCCCACGGTGTCCCCACCGCCCCGTCCCCTCCGTGCCCATCCCCGAGGCCCCGTTGTCCCCGTGCCGGTGGCGAAGGCTCCTTCTCCTCCACCGTTGGGGGCCGAGCGCCACTTCCCCGAGCCCTGCTGCTGCTATTTTTACTTTCTCTGCAGGAGGATTCGCTGCCGTGCGGAGCTGCAGCCCCCGCAGCATGGCACGGCACGGCACGGCGTGGCACAGGATGGCACAGGATGGCACGGCACCGACCTGGGTGCCTGCAGGGCCTGGCCAAAGCTGACCCCACAAGAGCAGGACCCCGTCCATCTCCAGCTCGTGGCACGGTGTCGGGGCAGGGATTGGGGCACCGCGTCCCCTCCCTGGCACGGTGCCGGTGCCACGACCACGGGCGCACCCCTGCACCCAGCCCGGCCGTGCCGTGGGGTTGTGTGGGTGCAGGCGGGGGCCGTTGTGTTCCCGGGGGCCGTTCCGTTCCCGGGGCCCGTTCCCGGGGCCCGTGGGTGCTCGCGCTGCCGCAGCGCGGGGAGGGGACCCGGCCACCCCCTCGCTCTGCGCCTTCGCGCGCAGGAGGAGTGGGAACGGCAGCGGGAGGGAGCCCGGGGACCTGTTGCCATAACGACTGCGGGTCCCGCACGGGGATGGGGACAGGGGACGATGCTCGGGGCCTGGCACCTGGTACGGGGCGGCCGTGGGGGCCCAGCTTTACCCCCCCCATCCCTCTCCACACCATCAATCCCCGGGCTGTGCCCACGCGGGGACTCGGCCCCGCAGCCACAAGGACGCACCTGGGCGCACGGGGCCATACGGGGCCGTACGGGGCTGGGCGGGCGGGAGGCTGCACCGTGGCACCGTGCCAGTCGGGTAAATATTTTGCTCCAGCCACGGCTCCTGGCCCGCAGCCACCCGCAGCCGTTGGAGCACCGGGAGATCCGGGGGCTGGAGCCAGCACCCGGCACCCCCCTTCCTCGCTCCGCGCCAGCGCCGCCTTCCTCAGCGCCAACGGCACCGCCTGGCCCCCGGCCCCATTCGGGACGGTCCCGGTGTCCCAGGGGTGAGGTCCGGCTGCCGGTGGTTGTCCCGTGTGGGTTTGGGGGCAGAACCCTCCACGTGCAGCCCCGGGCACCCAGCGCGTGGCCGCGGCGCCGGCCGGGACCTCGCCGGTGGCTGGAGCCGTGCCAGGGGTGGGTGCGTCCCCTGCTCCCACGGCCCGGCCAAAGTCACCCCTGGGGTTTTTGTACGTGGAGCTGTGGGAACGGGGGGGGGGCAGGAGGATTCAGATTCACCCCCCCCCCTTTCCCTGCTGCTCCTCCAGGAAGGAAGTTTGGGGTTTGGTGGAATTTTCCGTGGGGGAAACCCGCAGGGAGCCGGGGCAGAGCCAGGTATGGTTTGGGGTGGCGGCGCGCTCCCCTACCTCTGGGACACCCCAGGGCCACGGCTGGTGGCAGTGTGGGACCCCCAGCACGAGGACGGCGGGACGTTTCGGGGTCCCGTGTCCCCACTGTGCCTGCAGGGTCTGTCCCCCCCCCCCTCCAGGCAGATCCTGTCCCGGGCTGGGTTTCCCCGTGCCGTGGGGCAGCCCCGAGGCCATGCCCTGCGTTGTGTCCCCCCACCCGATGCCCACCTTGCCCTGCGGGGAAACTGAGGCACCGGCTACCGGGGACCCCCGTGGCCACCACCAGCCCCGGCCCGGCTCCCACAGCCCCTACAATTGGGCCCCCCCACGGAGGGGAACGGGTTAAGGAGCCCCTACGGGCTCGAGCCCCCCTCTCGGGCTCCCCGAAGCTCCCCGAGGGCTCATTATCCTCGGCCTCGGCCCCCCTGCCCGGGGGGATGAATAATTCAGCGTGCTGGTAGGAGACGTGTCCTCCCTCCCTCCCTCTCCTTCTTCCTCCTCCTCCTCCTCCTCCTCCTCGCCGGTTCTGCCTTCTCCACCTCCCTCCCGTTCAGTCCTCGCCGTGCCGAGCCCGGGCGCTGCCGAACTCCCGCGCGGCACCGGGGCAGCAGCGGCGGCGGCGGAGACCCCCGGGGCCAAGGCCATGGACCCCAAGGACCGTAAGAAGATCCAGTTCTCCGTGCCGGCGCCCCCCAGCCAGCTGGACCCCCGCGCCGTGGAGATGGTGAGGGCAAGGGTGGCAGCGGGGTGACACCGGTGTCCCCCCCCCCCCCCTACACCCCGTGCCACAGCACCGTTGCGCACGGTGACCCTAAGGTGCCATGGGGGGACCCCGGGGTGCCACCGTGGTGCCGGTGTCAGAGGGGTCTCGGGGAGGGCCGGGGGTGTCCCGAGGTGTTCGGGGAGCTGGGTGGTGGGGGGGGGAGAGCCGAACGGGGGACGGGATGGGGACGGTGTGGGACGGGAGAGGTGGGAGAGGGAGAGAGGGACAAGGGGGGACAGGAGGGGACAGGAGGGTGGTGATGGGATGGGATGGGGGGGACGGAGGGGACAGGAGCAGCTGGGGGGACGGGATGGGACAGGGAGGGGACGGGAGCGCTGCGAGGTGCGCGGGTTTGTGCCGAGGGAGAGTTGTGAGGGGGGGGACGGGGACGGGACAGGAGGGAAGGGCTGGGACACTGGGGGTGGGGGGGGGACAGGAATGGGACAGGGACGGCACAGGAGGGAAGGGCTGGGACGCAGGGGACAGGACACGGAGGGGGACAGCAGCCCGAGGGGATGTCCCCGGGACACGGCTCCTGCGCGCCCCCCCCCCGGGACCCGGAGCTGTGCGGGGTGGGGGGGCTTTGAGGAGCTGGGGGGGGGTCAGGGACAACACGAGGACCCTCCGTGGGGCACCGTGCTTGTCCCCTGCCCCCCGCTGCTGAGCACCCTGCTGGGGGGGGGGTGTCACACGGGGGTCCTCGGCCCCGGGGCAGTGGGTGGGGGGCTCGGGGACCCCCGGGTGGCCGGTGACACCCGCTGTGCCCCCAGATCCGCCGGCGCAGGCCCACGCCTGCCATGCTCTTCCAGCTCTCCGAGCACTCGTCCCCAGGTGAGCCGGGACGGGGACGGCAGCCGGAGGGGGACGGGAAGGGGCACGGGGTGGTTTTGGGGACAGCAGGGGGCTGGGATGGGGACGGGAGGTGCTGGCAGAGGGGGGGGACACACGAGGTGGTTGGGGTGGGATGGGGCGGTTGGGGTGGGACGAGGTGGCCGGGAGGGGGGACAACTCGCAGGGGGATGGGGTGGCAGGGTGGCGGATACGGGGCGCGGTGTCACCCTATGGGGTGGTGGGTTTGGGATGGGGTGGCAGGGAGGGGACGGGGGCTGTGGGGTGGGCAGGGGGGGTGCTGGCTGCAGCCCCCGTCCTGCTCACCCGCTCTCTCCTGGCACCACGGACGCAGAGGACGAGTCCCTGCCCTACCAGGTGAGTGTCCCCCCCATGGCCCCGACCCCATAGGAGCCCCCTGCCCACCCCCGTGCTCCCCGGGATGGCCGTGGGGGGGGCACCACGGGGTTATCGTGGCGCTGCCCCCCCGTCCCGTCCCGTCCTGTCCCGGTGCTTTTCAGTTCCCTGCCTCCTCCTGGCCCCGGGGACGGGCAAACGGGGACATGGGGACAGGGATATGGGGTCGGGGGCTGTGCAAAGTGTGGGGTGACACGGGGACCCCGGGGGGCTCAGCTCCTCATCGCTGCCCCCCCCCCCCCAGCCCCTGGGGACACCGCATCAGGGTCCCGACGGGATCCTCACCGCCGGGGGGCTCGGGTTTGGGTCCCCCCCATGGGATCCCCAGTGTAGGGTCCCTGTCCCAGGGGGGGCTCACCCCAGGTCCCCATTGTGGGGCCCCCTTCAGAGTGTCACCAAGCTGGGGGGGGTCATCCTGGGGTCCCCACGGCGAGGTCCCCATCGCGGCACCCAGCTCGTGCGGGGCGCAGGACCGCGGGTGTCCCTGGCACAGGGGTGTCCCCAACACGGGGGGGATGTCCCCAACATGGGGGTGTCCCCAGCACACGGGGGGGGGGGTTTCCCTGTCCCTGTCCCTGTCCCTGACACCCCCGGGCCGCTCTGCCCCGCAGCGAGCCTCCGGCGAGGGCTGCCTGCTGAAACCAAAGAGGAACAACCCGTGTGCCTACACACCGCCCTCGCTCAAAGGTACCGACCCCAAGGACCCCGTCCTGAGGTGGGGGGGGGGACACATTTGGGGCTGGGGACACATTTGGGGCTGGGGACACATTTAGGGCTGCCCCCGGGGCTGGCTGAGCCCCCCCCCCCCCGGGCGGTGCTGTCCCAAATGGGGAAACTGAGGCACGGCGGCAACCTGCGCGCGCCGCTCTCCGACGGCTCTCCCGGAGGGGATCCCAGCTCTCCCAGTGCTCCCAGTGCTCCCAGTAGGAGGGTGGGTGGTGACGCTGGTGCCCCCGGCAGCGATGCAGCGCATCGTGCAGTCCCACCTGGAGAGTGGCATTGGGGGGGGGGACAGCTCGGACGGAGAGGCCGACGACGGGGACCACGAGCTGGGCAGAGCCTGCGACACCGACAGCGCCATCGAGCCTGGTGGGTGCCGGGGGGGGGGACATGGGGACAAGGGGGGGGGCGTGGAGGGGGTGTGGGGATGGGGGGGGACAGGGGGGACATGGGGATGGGGGGGGATAGGGGATGGAGAGGGGACAGGGATGGGGGGACATGGGGATGGGCGGGCATGGGGGGGACATGGGGATGGAGAGGGGACAGGGATGGGGGGGACACAGGGTTGGGGGGGGACATGGGGACAGGGGGGGACATGGGAATGGAGAGGGGACACAGGGACTGGGGGGGGGACATGAGGATGTGGGGATATGGGGACGGGGGGGGACATGGGGACGGGGGGGGACACAAGGATGGGGGGGGTCACAGGGATGTGGGGACATGGGGATGGAGAGGGGACAGGGATGGGGGGGACACAGGGTTGGGGTGGACATGGGGATTGGGGGGGACATGTGGGGATGGGGGGGACGGGGGGGGCACACGGGGATGGGGGGGGACACAGGGATATGGGGACACGAGGACAGGGGGGGCACATGGGGATGGAGAGGGGACAAAGGGACGGGGGGCACATGGAGATTTGGGGACACAGGGACGGGGGGGGACATGGGGACGGGGGGGGACACGGGGCTGGGTGCTGCCAGCAGCGGTGGGGGCACAGGGGGGGGGCCGAGGCCGTGGTGTCCCCACTGGGGAGCACCTCCGGCCCCTGCAGCCCCCGGGGCCGCGCTGACCCCAGTGGGGTCCCCCCGCGTTGTGCCGGCTGTGGGGGGGTCCCCGTGCCCCCTCTGCCCCCACCTCATTGCCCCCCCCCCTCCGACCCCCCCCAAGAAGCCCTGGGGAGCCAGGTCCGAGCCGAGCGCAGCATCTTCCCCGCCACCAAGGCGCACAAGAGGAAAGGTAACGGGGACACCACGGGGACACCAAGGGGACACCACGGGGACACCAAGGGGACGGGGACACCAAGGGGACACCACGGGGGGGGGACACCGCGGGGACGGGGACACCACAGGGACACCGTGGGGACACCGCGGGGACACCAAGGGGACGGGGACACCACGGGGACACCAAGGGGACGGGGACACCGCGGGGGGGCTGGGACATGGCATGGGGACAGGGACACCGCAGGGAGGGGGACGGAGAAACTTTGGGGTCAGGGACACGGGATGGGGACAGGGATGGAGAAATTTTGGGGTCAGGGACACAGGATTGGGACAGGGATGGAGAAACTGGAGGGACAGGGACACCGGGGATGGGGACAGGAGTGGGGACAGGAGTGGAGAAATTTTGGGATCAGGGACACTGGGGTTGGGGACAGGGATGGAGAAACTGGAGGGACAGGGACACCGGGGATGGGGACAGGAATGGGGACAGGGAATGGACAAACTGGGGGCGTTTGGGACACTGTGGGGACAGGGATGGAGAAACTTTGGGGTCGGGGACACTGTGGGGACAGGGACATTGTGGGGACGGGGACGGGAACGGGGACAGGGACAGGGCCGGGGCCACCACAGGGACCGTGACACCGCGGGGCTGAGGCCCTGAGTTTTCCCCCGGGGGATTTGGGGCCGGGGCCGTCCCCGTACCCCCTCGGGGGCCACCCCACGGCCGCCCCCACCCCGTCCCCATCCCTGTCCCTTTAGGGGGACAGAAGGTTTCCTTCGGCGGCCTGGAGGAGCGGGGGGGGGACCTGAAGGCCCTGAGCGTGGCCGACATCCCCGAGGACCCCGAGGGGGCCGAGGGTGACGACGACGACCCCGAGGACGGGGGCAGCGGTACGGGGGGGGGGGGGGGCACAAGGGGGTGTGGGGGGGGGTCCCACGGGTCCCACGCACCCCTGGGACCCCCCCAGGACCCTAAAATCTGACCCTATTTTGCTGTGTCCCCCCCCCCACAGACGCCAACAAGGAGCGGCGACCCCTGGGCTTCGCCGAGGCCCCCCCGCGCCCCCCCGGCGGCACCGAGCGCCCCTCGCCCACTTTCCCCCCCGGCACCAGCTAGCCGCTCAGCCCCCCCCCCGGGGTGACAACGACCCCCCCCCCCAAGCCCCCAACCCCCCCCACCCGGTACAGCCCTCGCTTTGCTCCGCACCCCCCCTCCAGGACCCCCCCCCAAACCCAGGACCCCCCCCCAAACTTCCCCCCCCCCCCCCCCCCCGGCCTGGCTGTCCGCTGTTGCCTGCGCTTCGCCTGCGCCGTGCCCCCCCCCCCAAAAAAAAACCCACGACCCCCCCCACAACCCCACAGACCCCAAACCCACAGAGCCCCCCCCCCACAACCCCACGGAGCCCCCCTGGCTCAGGAGGGGGGTTCTGGAGGGGGCTGTGGGGGGGGGGCGGTGCCCTACCCCCCCCCCCCCAGCTCGCTTCCAGCGCTGCCCGTGCCCCCCCCCCCCCCCCTCAAATAAAGCTGAGCTGTACGGAGCGACACCGAGCGGCTTGGGGGGGTTTTGGGGGGGGGTTTGGGGGGGTCTGGGGGTTTGAGGGGGGGGTCTGGGGGCTTGGGGGGGTTCAGGGGGGGCTTGGGAGGCGCCTGGGGGGGTCAGAGAGGGGTTTAGGGGGTGATGGGGGGGGTCGGAGGGGGGGCTCTGGGGTCTGAGGGGGGGTTTGGGGGGCGCCTGGGGGGGGGCAGAGGGGGGTCTGGAGGTTTTTGGGGGGTCTGGGGGCTTCATGGGGGGGGTCTGGGGTCTTGGGGGGGTTCGGGGGGGCTTGGGAGGTGCCTGGGGAGGTCAGAGAGGGGTTTAGGGGGTGCTGGGGGGGCTCGAGGAGGTTTGGGGGGGGTCTGGGGTCTCAGGGGGGTTTGGGGGGGGCTTGGGGGGCGCCTGGGGGGGGGCAGAGGGGGGCTTAGGGGGTGCTGGGGGGGCTTGGGGGGGGTCTGGGGTCTCGGGGGGGGGTCCAGGGGTGGCTTGGGGGGCGCCTGGGTGGGTTCAGAGGGGGTTTGGGCGCTCCAAGGGGGGGTCTGGGGTCTCCGGGGGGGGGGGTCGGGGTGGTTCAGAGGGGGTCTGGGGGGGGGTCGAGGGGGTTCAAGGGGGGCTTGGGGGAGTTCAGGGGAGTCTTTGGGGGGGGGTCGGGGGAGTTTAGGGGGGGCTTTGGGGTCTCGGGGGGGTTCGAAGGGGGCTCAGGGGCACTTGGGGGGACTCGGGGGGCGTTTGGGGGGGGTCCAGGGGGGGTCTCGGGGTGCCCCCCGGGCCTTCCTCCCCCCCCGCGCACTGCGGAATGGGCTCTCCCACCGCCCCCCTCCCCACCGTCCCCAAATGGTTTCGCCCCGGCCCGGCTCCGTTCGGCTCCCCCCCCCCCCCCCGGGCCCGGCCGCGCGTTCGCTTCCGGGGTCAGAGGTGGCGGCGGGACCGGAAGCGGCTGAGCGCTGGGGGCTGCTTCCGGCGGGGCCTGGCCGCGGGCGGCTGCAGGTACGGGCCCGGGGGGGGCCGGGGGGGGGCAACGGGACCGGGACCGGGACCGGGACCGGGACCGGGACCGGGAAGCGACCGAGGCCGGAGCGGAGCCGCCACCGGTGCCGGTACCGGGCCCTGCCCCACAGAACCCGCCGCTGGGGGCCGGGTCCCCGCGCCTGGGCCCCCCCCGGTGTGAGCGGGGCCGCCCCGGGACCAGGCCTCACCCCCCCCACACCCCCTTCAACCACCCCCCGGTACCGGCTCCAGGCCTGGCCCCCCCCCCCCCTCCCCCGGGGCCGTTTCACCCCCGGAGCCCCGCGCTGCTGCTGCTGCCCCCGGACACACACGGAGGGTCGGGGTCGGGGTCTGAGAGCCGGGAGGGGACAGGGCAGAGCCTGGGGGGGCTCCAAATATTCCCGTGAGAGGCCTTTGGCCTTCCCGAGGGGGGCAAACCCTTCTCACCGACCCCCCCCGAAGAGCTTCAGGACCGGCGAGCTTCCAAAAAACCTTCAATTCCCACCCTCAATCTGGGTTTGAACCCCAAAACCGTTGAATTTTGCTGGTTTCAGGAGCCGGGGACGTCCCCACCCCGTGAGGCAGCCTCGGATCGGGGCCGGGTGTCCCTGGGGGTGATCCTAAACCGCTCTGAAGTGCCGGGGAGGGGGCGGGGGGGCTGCCTAAGTGCAAAGCGCTGTCTGAGCGGGGGGGGGGCGGGTGGGAGGCCATCCATTATTCAGCTCCCACAGATGTCCCGAGCTCCTCTCTCCTTGAGCCGGGCTCACGGTGCCTTATCCGAAGTGACACGGCCTCGGTGGGGCTTGGGGGGGGAGGTTGGTGAAGCCTCGCCGCCACGCCCCCCCGAGCTGCTCGCATAGATTCCTGGGGTTGTGTTTTTTATGGGGGCGTTCACTGAGCAGCCCCCTCTGCCCCGCAATGTGCCCGTTTCCCGCAGGTTTGGGCCCAAAAGGGATTTTTTTTTTCCTGGTTGAAGCCTCCTGGCTCTGAGTGAGGTGTGCTGCAGCCCCCCCCTCACCCCGCTCGGGTCCCAAAGGGAGTGGGGCCGCCTGAAAATGTGTCAGCCTCGACGCCCCGACTGCCCCCTGAGCAGCTCAGGGGCGAGACCGGGGCAAGCAGTGGCCACGTGGCCACCCCGGGGGGTTTTCCAGCCCCTGCTCACGCTCTGGAGCCCCTGGTTTGGCTCTCCCCGCACCCACAGCACGTCCAGGGGGGGTGCTGCAGGGTGGGGGTGTTGGTGGCTGATCCTTCCACCCCAAAACAGCGCACGGGGAGGGATGGGGCTCTGCTGGTGCGGGGTGCGAGCTGTGCTCTGCCAGGGAGGCCCCTAAAAGCCTAAAAAAACCCTAAAAGCCTGAAAAAACCCTAAAAGCCTGAAAAAACCCTAAAAGCCTGAAAAAACCCTAAAAGCCTGAAAAAACCCTAAAAGCCAGCTGGATTCTTCTCTCCCAGGAGTGCCGTGAGAGAGGCAGCCTCTGGGTGCTGGGGACAAGCGCCTGGAGGGGGGGGCATCGCGTGCCCCCGCTCCCTTTCTGTGCTCTCAGCACGGATCCGGGTGCGAGGCCTCGCTGCAGCTCCCCCTGTCCCCTCCTGTCCCCCCCCAGGTGACACCCCGGCCTCGCAGATGCGGCCCCGGCTGCCGTAGGACCCGAGCTGCTTGGGCCGAGGATGAGCAAGCCGCCGGAGCTGCAGCACGACCTGGAACGAAGCCTCCCCGCCATCGCCTCCATCAGCACCTCGCTGTCCCACAGCCAGGCCTTCTCCCCCTACGGTTTCTTCTCCCCGGAGAAGAGGAAAGCCATCTCGGACGTGAGGAGAACCTTCTGCCTCTTCGTCACCTTCGACCTGCTCTTCATCTCCTTGCTCTGGATCATCGAACTGAACGTAAGTGGGGGGGCAAAAAAAAAACCGCCCGGAGCTTTTCCTCTCCTCCCGTGCAGCCAGATCCTCACGGCTCCCTCTCCCCAGGCCCGGGCTGAGGCTTTATAAGCTGCAGCCCTGCTCGTTTCCTGCACCCCAGCCCTGTTTTGGCTGCCCAGGGTGGTTAACACCATCCTGGGGCTGGCTTTGTGCTGTCCTATAACAGATCCGGGGCCCGCAGGGTGGCCAAATTTCTCCCCTGCTCCCCTCCTTCGCCAAGCAGCTGCCGGCTCAGCTTGCTCTGCCCTGCAGGGGTGACGAGGAGGAGGAGGAGGGGGGGGTTGCAAACCTTCCTCTCCCCGCCCAGCTGCTGGGCACGGACAAAAAGGGCTTTGAGCTTTGGTCCCTGCCGCTAATCTCAGCCTCGGGACGCCCGAGGTGCTGCCCTCCTGCCTCAAAGGCGCCGCCGGGGTTTTGTCCTCCCGCCTTGGCTCGCCTGAGGAAACCCAGTTGATTCCCAGTCGATTTTCCTTTCAGCCCCAGCAGGTCAAAGTCGCTCCCGGGGTTGGGGCTGTGCTTTTTTATTCTCTCCCGACCAGTCCCGACCAGTTGGGGCCGCGCGGGGCACTGGGTTTCGGGTTGCAGGCGCTGCTTGTCCTGCGAGATGAAGAGATAGACCCCGCCGCTCCCCGTGCCTGGCCTGCCTTTATCAGCTCCGTGTCCTGCGCTCGCTTAGCGACCCTTATCTCTCTCCTTCTTATCTCCTGTGGTGTCTGCACCTAACAGATCGCTCCAGCCAGCGGCTCCCTCGCCCCGTGGCCGCGGTGCCGAGCCCGCAGGGACCCCCGTGGTGTAGGAACAGCAGCTCGGGGCCGGCATTCCTGCCGTGCCGACGGTGCCCAGCACCCCTGGCGCGGACCCCAGCCCTCCTGCTGCTGTCCCCGGGGCTCGAGGAGCGGTGCTGGCCCCCAAATCCAAACCTGCAGCCCCGGGGAAATGCTCTGGCAGCGCGGTCGTCAGGGTGATGCCGAGCGTAGGTCTCGCAGGTAGCCATTAATGAGTGACTAACTGGTGATATTTGGGCCCCGAGCCGAGATGCTGCATATTTAAGGCTATTAGGAGGGCTGATTTGCCTAGTTATGAAGAGCAATGAGTTTATATCGTGACTAATGCTTTTTTTATCAAATGGTTTCCTTCGCTGCGAGATAAGCTGAGCAAATTGGCCCTCGTTAAATGTCTGCCTCCTGCAAACGGTGCTCTGCGAGCTCGCTGAGACAAAGAGGTGCCGCAAACAATTCTCCTCGCTGGCTCAGGGCAGCGGCGTGCGTTTAATCCTAAAACACCTCTCAGAAACCGTGACCCGAAGCCTTCGCTGGGCCCTTTTTTTTTCCTCCTGGGAGCCTCCTGGGAGGAGGTTTTCAGCAGCAGCTCAGCGAAGCTGCCTGGCACGAGCCCTGTGGCCCCCCAGCAGCTGAAGCAGCCCCCCCCCAGCCCCCAAATATTAAGCACCAGCCTGACCTAGAGGGACCACTTCCCGCCGGCTGCCTCGTCTGTCCTTGGACTGTCTGACAAGAGGGTGCCAGGGCTCCAGGCTGCCAAGAACTGGCCTGAGATCCACCAACTTGTTTCTCGCAGATCATCAAACAGCTGTCAGCGTGCACCGGCGTCCCGGCCAGCTGGGCTGCGTTCAAACCAATAGCCTAAAGGTGAAGCATTTGTTCCAGTTACCTGAGCCATCCGCTTCCTCGTAAACAGCCAGTCCAAGCTCCTGAGAGCAGGATTTATGGTGGCAGAAGCACCGAGGCTGGCGAGCCCCAGATTGTCTCGGGGTGAGGCAAGAGAGCTCTTCTCTGAGCTTTTTTTCCACGCCCGGGTTCGATACCAGCGGCCGTGGCTCGGCCTCTTTCGGATTTCCTCGTGCTTCTGTGCACCCGTGGCCCTCTCCTCCCGCTTCCCCCCGGCCCACGGGCTGGCCTGGGGGAACACTGAGGGTTTTTTTTTGCACAAAGAGGACGATCTGAGCTGAAATCCCACCTCGCAGGAGGGGTGCTGTGAGGGATGCTTTGGGCGTCTGGCTGCGGCCGATGGTGCTGAGCGCTTCCTGGAGCCGTTCACTTGCTCGGGGTTTCCCTTTGTAGAAAGCTCCCCCCCCAGAAGTGTTTCACGTCGCCGTGAGCCGCTCCAGCCCTGGCTCCCCTCGGCGTGAAGCAGAGGCTGAAATGTGCAGCATCCCCCCCGTGGCCCCGTGCCTGCTGCACAACCCGACCCCGTGCTAACCTCCGGGCACCTCTCGGCCGCCTTCTTCCTATCAGCATTTCCTTATCAGTGCTGTCTCGAGAGCTGTCTCGTTTCCTCTGCAGACCAAGGATGGCATCGAGAAGAATTTGGAGAGCGAAATCATCGAGTACAATTTTAAGACCTCTTTCTTCGACATATTTGTGAGTGTCCCGGGGATAGCTCGGGGTGGGGCTGCAGCCTCCCAACCCGTCCCGTTGCACCTCTGACCCCATCTGGGTGGCGAGGCCCTTGGGGGGGGCTGCCTGGGGGCTGCGTCCTCCCGATGCCTGGCACGGGGACGAGGACTCTGGGACGCTGACTCGTCCTGATGGCGTTTTCTTTTAAAAGGTCTTGGCTTTCTTCCGATTTTTTGTGCTGCTGCTGGCCTACGCGGTCGTAAGGCTGCGCCACTGGTGGGTCATAGCGGTAAGAAGGCAGTTCCTGCTTTCCTGTTTTTGGTTTGTGCTCTCTGCCCGGGGCTTGCAGGGATCTCAGGTGGGTGATTTTATTTTCCAGGTCACGACGTTGGTCTCCAGCGCCTTCCTGATTGTGAAGGTCATCCTCTCCGAGGTTGGTTTCCTCGGGCTCACGGGGGGATTGCTTTGTGATTGCTGGCTGCTGCTGTTGGCCGTTTTTGTGTGAACTCCCTGTGGCTTTTGCTTTCTTCCACTCAGCTTCTGACCAAAGGGGCGTTCGGCTATTTGCTTCCTATCGTCTCGTTCGTCATTGCTTGGCTAGAGACCTGGTTCCTGGATTTTAAAGTCCTAACTCAGGAGGCGGAAGAGGAACGATGTGAGTATTTTGCTCTTCTCTGGTAGGAGCTGGCAGATCAGGCTACCAGGCCTGGGGTTTCTGCTGCTTTGGCAGCACCTTGACAGCTAGGACGTTCGTGGAGAAGTGATCTCCAGGCTGGCTGTGACGGTAAGTGCCTGACTCAGTTCTGTGATGGTATACAAGCCCCTTCAGGGGAAGAAAATACCAGATTATAAAAAGCATCTTTTAATTGAGAGGAGAAAACCATGCCAGATTCCCCAATGTCTGGGTACCGAAGCCAGACGTATTGGAAACAGAGCTCACCTCCGCATCACTGAAAATGTTTTGAAACAGTGGGACAAATGCCAGGCGGACTGGGGGACTCTCCAGCTCCTGGTATCTGTCTGCAGATCCGGGCTGGAGACCTTCGGGGAGGAATGCTTCACTGGGAGATACATTACAGGGGTGCAGCGTGGGTTACGGTGTGGGAAATGTGACAGCTTCTTGTCGCTGAGGTCAGACTAAAATGAGACTGAGCTTTTCTGACCTAATGCCGCACGAATTCCCGCGCGCGGCGGGGCACCTGTCACTTCCAAGGGTGCTTGGAACCGAGCGGGTGCTGGGTTTGGGGTGGTGCAGCTGCCCTCTTACAGCCGAAGGAGCTCGTCCTTCTCCCTGGCTTCTCTGACGAAAGAGGACTGGGAAGTGGCACGTAAACGAAGCGGTATTTGTCGAGCGAGGCTGGGTCAGAAATGCACCCAGTGACTGGAAAACACCAGAGGATGTTTGGGTCTTGCGAGGAGGCTTTAAGATGAAAAATGATCAAGTGTTTCATGCCTCTATTGGATTAGGCTCGGGTTCCAAATTGCTTCCAGGGGAAGCTCTTATTTAATTAGATGCTTAATCGCCTTTGGATTTGACAGGCAAAAGAGCCCATTGATCTCCACGCAGATAAAATGTCTCCAACAAAAGATGAGGCAATAGGAGCTGAAAGGCTCGTGGGCTGGCTGGTGGCAGCGCGAGCCGAGCAGCTGTGGCTGGGAGGCCGTCTGGGGAGGGCTGGGCTGGTGGCTGGGGGGGGACACGGGGCCCCCAACCCAGCCCCTTTGGGGCTGAAGCACGGGGCAGGGTGTGTGAGACCCCCTCTGGTCCCCAGGGTACCTGGCAGCCCAGGCTGCGGCCGCACGCGGGCCCCTGCTCTACCCCGGAGCCCTTTCGGACGGGCAGTTCTACTCCCCACCGGAGTCCTTCGCAGGTAACGTGTGCTCCTCACCCCTCTCCCCTCTTTTTCTCCCCTCTCTTCTCTTCCTCTCCCAGCTCTGCCTCCTTAGCCCGGCCCTTGGCAGCGCCTCCAAGAGCTGACGCCGCAAATCCAGCCCCTTCTCCTTGCCCCGTGCCCGGGCAGTGCAGCCACAGCCCTGTTGTCTCGGTGCCATCAGTGGCAGGGGGTGGTGCTCAGCCCCACGTGCCTGGCTTCGGCCCCGTGGGAAGCCAGAGAGTTTTGTGGGCTTGGGATTTAATGCTCGTAAGCCACGCTCGAAAAACATCGCCCTGGGGATGAGGGCGTGGGGACAAATCGCCACCAGGAGGCGAGGGGGCAGAGGTGACAGGGTGCCACTGCCCTGTGCCACTTCCCTGTGCCTCTGCCCACTGCCCTGTGCCACTGTCACTGCCCTGAGACCCCCCCAGCTCGGCAGGCTGTCTGCTGGAGCAGTTGTCCCAGTGTTGCTGACACCCATTTGGGGAGCAGAGCCACCCCTGGGTGGGGGGCAGGCCCTGGGCTGTGCTGACAGCAGGGATCTGACACTGTCTGCTCCACGGGAAGGTCAGGGGGAGGTCGTCCACGTGGCATCTTCGTTAGCTGTGTGTTAATTGCGTGCTTCCTCCTAGGGTCGGACAACGAGTCGGACGAGGAAGGTCTGGGGAGGAAGGCGTTGACAGCGCAGGTAACTCGAGCTGGACGCTCCTGTCCCTCCTTCCTGTCCCTCCTTTCACAGCCATTGCCCTGGGGGGGTGATTTTTGGCTCTGCCTCTCCCTCTCCCTCCTGGTCACACCCCAAGAGGGCATCGCCTTGGCCATCCTCACCAAGACCTAGCTATAGGGTGGTCCTGCACCTCCCCGAGCTCTGCCTGGGCACCAGCCCCTGGGTGCTGCCCTCCCAGAGGTGCTGCTGCTGCTCAGCTCCCACAGGAGGAAGCTCTGAGCACCTCGCAGCCCTCGGCCTGCTGGAAGCCCTCGTGCTGAGGCAGGAGGCTCGCTGCTAGGCGCAGCTGGCGTGTGGATGCGAGCCAGGGCTGGGAGCGTGACTTCAAGCTCCAAAATGAAGCCTCTGTGACCCAAATGAAGAGATTTCTGTGGTGTGGTGGTGGGAGGTTGCCCGCTTCCCTCTGCTAGCCCCAGGGGGTGGGTAGCCAGCCTTGCACGCACACTTTGGGCTCTCTGCAAGCCCCATGAGTGAAAATATTCCCTTCTCTCCTAGGAGAAAGAATACGTCCGGCAAGGCAAAGAGGCGATGGAGGTTGTGGACCAAATCCTGGCGCAGGAGGAGAACTGGAAGTTCGAGAAAAACAATGCAAGTGTCCCCCCCGCCCCGCTGCCCCGCAGCAAGCATGGCTGGCTTAGCAAAAACCAGAGGACAAACGAGGCTTCTGAAACCTCCTTGCGACACGAAAAATTAACAAGCGTTACAATTACCTGATTGAATTAGGAATCTATTCCAGTTCAGTTAAATGTAAAATCCCCTCTTATTTAATTAGACGTTTAATTGCCTTCCCGTTTGACAGGAGAGAGAGCCCGTCACTCCTCCCTCTCGGCGGCGGGCGGGCAGGGGCGGACAACTCACCTTTGGTAGGCAGGAGGAGCAGAAGCGTGCCGTGCCGTGCCCAGGGCCCTGGCACTGCTGGTTTTGCTTTTTCTGGTGTTTTTAGGAGCGTGCTGGAGTCTGGGGAGGCTCCGGATGAGACGAGGTTGCCGTGAGCCAAGAGGGAGCAGGAGCGTGTGGGGCGCAGGCTGCTCCTGCTGGCCCACCCCGAGGCCGTGTGCCTGTCCCCTGCCCCAGGACAGGGACCCTGGGGGAGGCAGAGGGTAAAGCAGGGAGCCCTGCCCGTTCCCCCACCTCACGGCTTTATTCCCTGAGCCACAGTGGGGTTTGCTGGGGTATCTAGAGCTCCTTGCTCTGCCCAAAGCGTGGTGTGGAAGGTGCCCTGTCTCTGCCCTCTAAAACCAACCCCGCTTTCTGCTTGTGGGCTCCTGCCATGGCTGGGGTGAGAGTCCTGCAAACTGCAGTCTCATCTGGTGTTTAAAATTCCCCTGTCAAGTGATCCATTGTTTGATGCCAAACTAGCTGGGCAGATTGTTTTCTTTATCCAAAGGGGGATGGATTTAAATAGACTAATCAGAGTTTAACACAGGGCTAATGATGAAAGGTTATCATCTGTCCATCCCTAACCCCTCCAGGGAGTCTCTTCTCAGATGTAGGTAACAACAGCAGTGCTGGCAAACTAACCCCTTTCTCTTGCACTGGTGCTGGTAGCTTGCTACAAAGAGAATTTGACCTTGAAACGGAGTTTGCAGCCTGGCACGGGCTGGATTCTTTTTCTGTCTCATCACTGCTGCCTCTCTGGATGTTGTTTTGTTTATGGAAATTCGTGCACGGGCATCTGAAATGTGCTGGGTGTCGTTCCTGTCGTGGGGCTGGCTGCCTGGCCTGGCCTGGCCTGGGGGAACGGGCACGGTTTGGGGTCAGGGATGGTCCCGCGTGGCACGGGAGCGGGCTGGATCCTGCTGCTGCAGCACGGTGCTCAGAGACCAGCAGGCTTTAGCTCGGGTAGAAACAGTTAATTTTATTTTGCCAGCAGAAATGTAACTTCCTTGTTTCTTGCGCAGGACTTCGGTGACGTTGTTTACACTTTTGAAATACCTTTCCACGGCAAGACCTTTATCTTAAAGGTAAGGAACCTTCCCGTATCGCTCAGCCTGCGTGGCACAGGCAAAAAGCCTGCTCTCCTTGGCATCGCGGCTCGGCTTTCACGCTCTCTCCTGGCCCTGGCAGGACAGGTCAGGCTGCAGAGCACTCTTTGAGACAGATGAACTGCTCTGCGCGCTCTAGGGAATCTCTCCAGGAAAACCCCTTGGCTGGCAGACAAACTCCCCGGCAAATAATGCCGGGCCCCAGTCTCCGCTGGTAGAAGTGGGAGCAGGTGACTGCGAGACTCGCTTCCAACCCCAGCATCTAGGACTAATCTGACCAAGGAGGCTAATTGCAACTAATTGCCAGCAAGACCAGGGCTGAGCGTGCGTCTGCTGCTGCCTGGCATCGAGCAGAGCCGCGCGGAAGTGCCGTGCTCCGTGCCCTCTCGCTGGAGTGGCTTGGCTGTAAACCACGCTTTAATGAAGCATCGGTGCTGCGGTGGCTTTTCTTTGTTCCAGTGCATATGTTGCCTTGCTGGCAGGAGCCGCCGGCCGAGCGGCTCTGTGTGCACGAGGAAAAGCTGCACGGGCTCTGCGGCGCTCACCATTTGCCTCTGAAGATCCCCCCCCCAGTCCCACAGGGACGCGGGGAAAGGACTGTTGTCCGTGCTAGAGCTCGGAGCAGCTTTTTGGGGACTTGGGGAAGCGATTGCACCTGCAGCAGAATCGCTGCTGAGGCAGGGTGAGGGTGGAGGAGCCGGCCCGGGTCAGCCCCGAGGTCCGTGTGTGGCACAGACAGATATTTGCCCTCCCGCAGAACCCAGCAGGCAGCAGCTCAGCGACTGCAGTTCCCCGGGGTCTGATCCGTCCTCTGTCTCCTCGTGTGCCCTGCAGGCCCCTGGGAATGAGAGCGCTGCTGCAGCGGGGTCACAGCCTCAGCTCTGCAGCCTCGCCGCTGCCCTGCTGCTCGGTCCCTGTTGTTCTTTGTGATCTGCCCCGTGTTCCTCAGAAATCATCTTACCCGGGGGGAGCGGGGGACTGGCTAACTGCTCTGGCTCCGTGTCCTCAGGCTTTCCTGCAGTGCTCTGCTGAAACAGTTTACCAGGAGGTTATTCTCCAGCCCGAGAAGATGATCCTGTGGAACAGAACAGTGGCAGCTTGCCAGGTGAGCGTGCCGGACAAAGATGGCTTAATCACAGGAGCTCCTTGGAGCGGAGAGCTGGAGCTTCCCAGCCCCGCACCGGCTGTCGGCGCTGCCCAGGCCCTAGTGGAGCTTAGCTGGATCAGAGTCGCTGAGGCGTTAAATCTCCGCCGCTCATCCGTACGATCCGAATGCTCTGCGGCAGCCAGCTGCGTGGCGCTGCCCGTCCAAAAGCCCACGAGGTGGGCAGGGAGCTGGGCCAGCGGCCGAGCCAAGCCGGCTTCTGCTCGCCGCGGCGGTGATCCGAAGGCAACGCCTGTGCCCCCTCCCCAAAGGGGCAGAGGGGCAGCCCTGGGCCAGCAGAGGAACCTCTGCGTGCGCTGCCAACCAGCTCGGCCCCAGCCCCGAGCCTCCCATCAGCTGCCAAAGGCGCTGGCTTCGAGTCCCGGTGCTGTTCTGAGGAGGGGCCGCATCGCCCAGCTGTTGGCACCTGCAGGCGCAATCTGAGGAAATCCTTTTTTTTTTTTTTTTTTTTTTTTTCCTTTTTTCTTCTTCCAGATCTTGCAGCGGGTTGAAGACAACACGATCGTTTCGTACGACGTAGCAGCTGGGGCCGCAGGCGGTGTCGTTTCCCCCAGGTCAGTTTGTCCTGCTGTCTGCGCTGTGCTCAGCCCCCCCCCCCCCCCCAAACACCTTCCTGAGATACAGAGGGAAGCTTCCGACCGCGGCGAGAGCGCTCGGCTCCAGCCCTGTCACTGTGTGCTGGCTGGGAGCTCCTTGGCATCCCCAGAGCAGGGCTGGGTTCTGCTCCCAAAGGCAGGGAGCCCCTGAAGTCTCCTCCAGCCGTTTCTGGCAGGAGGCTCAGAGCCCAGATCTGTCCCAGGCAGGCAGTCAGCCTGTCTCCCTGCGAACGGTGCTGGCCGTGCCGTGTCCATATGCTGCCGTCCCTTTGCCACAGCCTTTCCCGGCAGTCCCAGGGCTGGGATCTGCTCCCCTCCGAGCCCCCTGCGCATCCCAAAACCGTCTCTGCCCTTCCTTTGCGCAGGGATTTCGTGAACGTGCGTCGGATCGAGAGAAGAAGAGACAGGTACATTTCCTCAGGGATGTCGACCACGCACAGCCTGAAGCCCCCGCTCTCCAAATATGTCAGGTGAGAGGCAGATCCTGTTATCTGAGCTGCTCTCTGACACACGCGCCTCGCTTCAGCTTAGGGCAAAGAGCCACTTAAATGAAAACCCTGCTGTCTTTCTGGCACCGCGTTCAGGAAACTAATCTATTTGTGGAACTGAACCTTGCTTCCCTTGTTCTTCTGCCTTTGTTCAAGAAACTCTCCGTGCTGCCGAGCGCTGCTCGGGCGTTTCCCAGCTCTCTGCTCCCTCTGCTCTGGGGAGTGGAGGTGCCGACCAGTACGAGCACAAACCCCAGCCCGCCCCGCATCCTGTTTACGTAACACTTAATTCCCAAACAGGGCCAGCTGCCACTTCTGAGGGGCAGTAAACAGCTGACCGTGCCTTTCCTTCAGCCTCTCGGATGCCTTTTGCTGCTCGTAAGCCGGCTGCTTACAGATTTTAGAGGCTGCAGGCGCCGAGAGGTGGTCCCGTGGGTGAGCCGAGCTGCGTCAGGATGGACGGGCTCCCAGGGTGTCAGCGGCTCTCTGGCCTCTCCCCTTCCGAAGGGAAGGTTTCGCACGGCCGGGGCTGGATCTCTGCGGGGCTGCTCTCATCAAACAAGGACTCCTTGTTACTGCCTGCGCCTGTGCCTGGGGCCCAGCTGTGCCACTTCACGCGCTGACTTTGTTTTTCCTAATAATCTGGTTAAAGTAATTGACATTTTAACTCAGAGCCGTTATAGCTGCCTCAGTCTATTTAAGAGCCGGGGATCTTCGGGGCCTAGAAAAATCTTTTAACGAATGCGCGCAGCAAAAATAGCGTGTGTTCCTGAGCAGAGAAGGGAAATCTGGATCTGGGCTGTGTGTGTAAGCACGGCTCTCCTCGCTGAGACGCTCAGATGGTGCGAGGAAGGATCTGGGGGCTGTAGTGACGAGGCTGTCTGCGCCGAGCCTGTCCTGACCCAGCACGGTCTCCCCGAGTGCTCGGCTTCCCTGGGACCTGCTCGTTGGCTCCCATTTCTGCCAGGTCTGTGCCTCTGAAACCTCCCCGCGGCGCGGTGCCGGCGTCGGCGGGGCTGGCACGGTTCGGAGGCAGAGGCTGCTCCTCAGCCTGCAGCCCTGCAGCAGCCCTGGCACCGCTGCTGCCAAGGCACCTGTGGGAAACCTGCCTCGTGGTGTTTGCTCGGGAGCCTGCAGCCAAGCCGGAGCCCTTCCCAGGCACTCTGCACATCTGCTCCCACCCCGTGGGGCTCCCCCTCCTCGCCGCCAGGCCAGGGTTGTGCCGCAGCAGGAGCCAGGGTCGGTGCCACGCACCCGGCGTGCCAGGGAGAGCAGCTCCTCAGCCTCCCCCAGCCTGACTGGGTGCTGCTGTCCTTGTTTCCCTTGCAGGGGTGAGAACGGGCCGGGAGGATTCATCGTGCTGAAGTGCCCCAGCAACCCCAGGGTCTGCACTTTCGTCTGGATTCTGAACACGGACCTGAAGGTAAAGCCAAATTCTTTGCTGACGGGCGAGCGCCGTGGCTGTGTTCCCTCCCCAGCAGGGACACCAGCACCTTCAGCAGCCCCTGCATGCTGCAGGATGCCTGCTGGGGACCCTGCAGGGGCTGCTGTGCTGCTGCAAACCTCTCCTGGGTGCAGATTCAGCTGCCTCACCAAGGGCTGCCCTAAGGGGACCTGAGTTTTGCAGGCAGAGGCTGTGCACCCTCTTTTCTCCCTGAATTTCCCCCGCTGTAGGGCTGCGAAACCCTTCCTTACCCGGCCGAGATCTTGGCTACGGGTTTCACCTCTCCGTGAAGAGGTGATTTTATCCTTAGGGGACAGAAATAGTTGGGCACGTCAAGTGCTGGCTGCCTGCTGCTCCCCGGACCCCGCTGAAGGGCTGAATCACTCTCTGCTGCGTGCCCTGCTCCCAAAATCTCAGCACAAACACAAACACAGACCCCGGGGGGCTGTGCCTGCATGAAGGGAGTGGTGCTCGGGCCCTAGGCCGTGCCCCAGCTCTGGAGCTCTTTTTGGGGAGCCCTCACTGGTGGCCCAGACAAAGGCAGCGTGCAGGGAGCCGGGCTGGGTGCATGGGGGGGGGGGGGAGCTGCTCTGTTTTCTTCCTCCGCTGCTGAATCGAGCCGAGGTTGACGTGGAAACGGCGCTGCAGCAGCGAGCACAAAGGCTCCATTCATCAGCGCTCTGCTGCAAAGCTGCGGCCCCCTCCCCTCCCACGGCCCTCCCTTCCCACCAAGCAGCTCAGGCGCCCTGCTCCTGCCGAAATTCTCTGCCAGGGCTCTGCAGAAGCTCTCCCCTTCGGCAGCTCCTCGCCTGGGAAGCGACGGCGGGGACGAGCCCAGCGCCGCCCGCACCCCAACCCCGCTGCCCCCCGGTGCTGTTTGGCACGGGGCCGGGGCCGGAGGTGTTTTTCCATCACTGATCTGGCTCCCGTGCCTCTTCTTCCCCTCTGTAAGAGGCTGTTTTGGGGAAAAACAGCCCCGTTGGGTGTGCGACGTGGGGCTGGGCAAGGAGAGAGCCGTTCCCAAGCCGGGGAGCCCTCGCCCAGTGCCTGCCTGCTGCTGGAAGAGGCTGTGCCGGCCGAGTTCTTAATTCACGGCCCCTCGACTGCTTCCACCACCTTCCTGAAGGGCTCTGCTGCTGCCCAGACCCCTCGGCCTGTGCTGCCTTGGTATTTCCTTCGGCCCCGGCGCAGTATTTATAGCGCATGGCTCATCCCTTCCTGCAGCGAAGGGCAAGGGTTGCGCACGTGTGTGTGTTTGTGGCAGGGCTGAAACGGGCCCCGAGCTCGCAGGGGGCTGCAGGAAGCCCCCCCATGTGCACCACATCCCCAGGGCTCCTCCTGCTCCCATCCCATGCCCTGGGCAGGGGCCGTGCCCCCCCCTCTCTCCGTCCCTGCCAGCCCCAGCGGCGCTCCCAGCCCTGCTGCTGCTGCTGCCTGCCCCCGCAGAGCCCGGCCTTGCTTTTTGTTATTTTTTTCTTTTTTGTGCATCTCACATCACGGAGCAGGGGCCGAGGCGGCTGGGGTTGAGTCGTGCCGGGGCTTTTTTAGACAACTCAAACCTCGTTTCAGTGCCTCCCCCGGAGAAAACTCCTCGAGAGCAGCAGCAGCTCCCCGCTGCGGCACCGGGTTCAGGGAGCAAAACCCGGGCAGCCCCGAGCAGGAGCTCGGGGTGGGTTTGGGGAGGATTTCACCTCCCTGGGGGGGCCGTTTTGCCCGTGCTGCTGCTGTTCTCCCTTACGTGCTGTTCTCCCTGACGTGCTGTTCCTTCTCCTTTCCTCGCAGGGTCGCCTGCCCCGGTACCTCATCCACCAGAGCCTGGCGGCCACCATGTTCGAGTTTGCCTTCCACCTCCGCCAGCGGGTCAGCGAGCTGTCTGGCAAGCCCTGAGCACCACAACACAGCCCGGGGGGGGGTCTTCGGGCAGGGGGGGCTGCCCCACACTGACCTCGTCAAGGGCTCGGCTCCTTCCCTGCTGAGCAGAGCCCTGAAACCCCCCCCCGGCATGTGCCAAACCCCTGCCCCCCTCTCTCTGTGTGGCTGGGCTTGGCCCTGCTCTGAGTCCAGCCTTGCCCCCCCTCCCCACACAAGGGGTCTGGGGGCTCGTTGGGACCCCCCCAGGTTCCCCTCCTGGTACCCTGGGGTAAGGGGAAGGGAGGGGAAAGCTGCTGGGGGGGGTGAGGACACGTCTGTCCCCGTCACTGTCCCGACACAGCCACCTTCCAGGCTGTGCCCTTCGCACACGGGGACAAAACGCAGCCCCCCCAGGCCCTTCACCCCTTGGGGGGGGGGGACACACACACACACACTGTTGGTTGGGGACATTTTGGGACCCCCGGGGCTGTCCCGTGGTGCTGCCCCGCTTCTCTGGGGTCCCGCCTGAGCTCGTGTTTCCCCCCCCCTCATCCCGTAGCTCTGCAGGGAACGAACGTTTCTGAGATTTTTCATCCTTCCTGGGTGTGTGTGGAGGGGGGGGGGGATGCGGGGGCGAACGCGGCTCCCTTCTACCTGTGCTGGGCTATAAAGGGAAGCTGCAACGAGCCGCCCGCACGCGGGGGCACGCGCCGGCAGCGCTGCGGCACGGGGGCGAGCGCCCACGGCAGCCCCCACGTGGGCAGAACCACGGGGGCTCTGCTCCCTTCCCACCCACCCCCCCCTCCTCTCCTCCACGGCACCGTCCTGGGGTCCTTGGGGGGTCCCTGGGGTCTCGTGGCCCCTTCCCGTGCCGGGGGAGCGGGGGGGGCCCGGCAGCTGTGGAAATAAAGAGCCTTGCACTATTTGCAGCCCGCTGCCTTCCACGTGCCCTTTGTAACCCGAGCGAAGAAAAGCAGGGACCAGCGCCTGGTGGGGTTGGGGGGGGTGACAGGCCCAAGCTGCCCCCCCCCAGGCTCAAAGGATCAACCCCGGGGCTCCTGCGGCTGCTGGCTGTGGGGTCGCCGTCCCCTGTTGTGCTCCAGGGGTCGGGGGCAGAGCCCGGTGTCCCCAAGGCCCGGCCAGGCGAGCTCAGACCCCGCTGGCACCCTGCGAGCACCCGTCTGTCCGCAGCCCCCATCTGTCGGCCCTACAAATAGCCCGCCGGGGGGGCCCCCGTGGCCAGCACCCCGCTGCCAGCTCTCAGTGGGGGGGGACACGCACGGGGATGGGACCTCGGCGGCCCTTCGAGGGCAGCAATGGGGCCGGCACCGCCATGGGATGGGTGCTGTGGGGTGGGGTGGGGTGGTGTGGGGTGGTGTGGGGTGGCACGGCCACGGTACGGGCAGCAGCCCCCCCAAAAAGCCACTGCCACCCCTCGGCTCCCTCTTTTTTTGCTGGTCCCGGGGGCCGGTGCCAGCGCCGCAGCGGGCAGGGAAAGGCCAAGCGTGCCCTGGGCTGAGGCCAGGGGGGGGCCTCACAGTGCCGGGGAGGGGGGGGCTGTCCCCACGTGTCCCCACACCCCACGGGGACACAACCCGGGGCAGGGGCTGCCACGGCGGGGGCTGACCCTACAGGAGCGACCCCGGGCGCACGGGGCTGAGCGTGGCTGGATGCACACGAGGTGACGCATGTGTCCCCAGTGCCACCCCCCTGGAGAGCTGGGGGGGGGGGGCTCTTGGCACCCTGTGGTCCCCGCGGTGCCAGTGACACGTCCCAAAATAGCCTCCCGGGGGCCATATAAGCGGGGCCGGCAGGCACGGGGCAGCAGAAGCCGGATCCTGGGGCGCGTTGTAGTTGCCCCCCGGGGGTGTCGCGGGGATGTGGGGGCCCAGCACGGTGGTGCGCAGCGGGGGGCTGCTGTCGGGCGCCCGCCTGGGTTGTAGGGTGAAGGAGGAGGACGTGGGGCGCCGCGAGACCTTCAGCGCCGAGTGGCTGGACCTGGAGCTCAGCACCCGGCCCGAGGAGGGGTGAGCGGCACCCACGGGCTGTGGGGGGGGGGGTGCAGGAAGGATGGGGGGGGGTCCTCATAGGGTTGCCAGGGGCTCTGAGGGTCTTTGGGGGAGCCAGGGAGGTGGGGGGTGTCCAAGGGTCCCTGTGGGATTCAGAGGGTGTTGGGGATTCCTGTGGGGAGGGGGGGGTCCCTGTGGGGTTGGGGGAGGCTGCGCGGCCACACGGGGATGTGGGGGGCTCCGGGGGTCCCTGTGGGGTGGGGGAGGCTGTTGGAGGGGGGGGGGGGGCATGTGGGACAGGGGGGGCTCCGGGTGCTGCAGTGTGGGTTGTAGGGTCCCGGGGGGGAGTTCCCATGGGGTTGGGCAGGACCTGGGGGCGCAGGGTGGGGGTCTCCAGGGGTCCCCATGGGGTTGGAGATGCCGTGGGTGAGGGGGGGGGGGTCACCAAAGTACCCGCGGGGACTTGGAGCTCTCCATGCATCCCCATGCCCCTGGGTGGTCCCAAGGGGGGGGCTCAGGATGGTTTTGGGGGAGTGGGAAGGGGAAGGGGAGCGAGAGGGGATGCCCATGGGGTGGGGGAGCGATGGGGACCCCCCCCAACGAGCGCCTCGTGCCCAGGTGGTGCCGGCGGGAGGCGGACGAGCAGCGCCGCGAGACGCTGGAGCAGCGCGGGGAGACGCGGGTGCTGGAGCAGCGCTCGCCCTGGGGGGTGCTGCGTTTCGGGGTCCTGGGGCAACCTCTGGCCCAGCACCTCCTGCCCTACGCCCGCACCCTGCCCCTGCCCCTTTTCGCCCCCCCGGACCTCCGCGGCGCCAAGGCCGGCGTCCCCCGCACCCTGTCCCGTTCCCTCTCCCACGAGGCTCAGAGGGGCTGAAGGCGACGGCGGCCGTGGGTGGGGGGCTCAGGGTTGAGGGTGGGGGGGGGCGACGGTGGCGGCGGCGGGGTCCTGAGGCTCTCCGTGCACGCCGCGGCCCCCGGGGGGAGGAAGAAGAAGAGGAGGAGGGTGGGGGGACGTGGGGGTGGGCGCCCACCCCGCGGAGGGTGGCGGTGGCCGGTGGGGACGGGGTGGCCGCGGCTCGGGGTGGCGCCGGGCGCGGGGGCGACTCGGTTTCCCTGGCAGGAGGAGGGGGTGTGAGGATGGGGAGCGCTGAGCCCCCCCCCCCCCGAACCCCAACCCCAACCCCAAGCTTTCAGAGGGGCTGGGGGGGGGGCGCGGTGGGGGTTTTTGTGTGGTTTTGTACCAATTTGACGTTCTTTGTACTGCAATAAAGTGTCCGGCCTGGGCCTGCAGCTCCAGCAGCAGTGGTTTCTTGTTTTTTTTTTGGGGGGGTGGGAGAATACCAGGACCTGCCCCCCCCCCCCACAGACCTATCTCAGCTCCCCCCCATCTGCCCTCCACCCCTGGACCCAAGAGAGAGACCCTTGAGGGGGTGGGGAAATTGGGGAAACTGAGGCACGGCCCATTGGAGGCTATGGAGGATGGGGGGGCAGATCCCTGCTTATATAACTGCCCCCCCCCCCCCCTTTTGCCAGCCCAGCCCCTGGCAGGGTCCAGGGCGACCTCGGTGCCAGTGCCCAGATTAGCTGTTCCCTCCCGGCTGGATCCCGCTGTCCCTGGGCCACCGCCAGCCCCTGTCCCATCCCCGTCCCCATCCCTGTCCCCATCCCCGTCCCTGTCCCCATCCCCATTCCCTTCCCATCCCCATCCCCGTCCCCTTCCCGTCCCCGTCCCTGTCCCCATCCCTGTCCCGTCCCTGTCCCCGTCCCCATCCCCATCCCCTTTCCCATCCCCGTCCCCATCCCTCCCCTCCCGCTGCTGCCCCTGGGACTTCAGTGCCTTTCCCCCCTTTCCTCCCCCATCCCCATAAGCAGCTCCCATCCTGTCCCCAGTCCCAGGGTGCTGGGCGCACTGGGAGCACTGGGAGCACTGGGAACAGGATTGGTGGTGCTGGCTCCTGCCAGGGGCTGGGCTCATCGGTAACGAGGGAGCACCCAGACGGACCCCAGCCCCATTTCCAGCCCCATTTCCATCCCCATCCCCATCCCCATTCCAATCCCCATCCCCATGGGGCAAGCCTGGAGCCAGGCCAGCACCCTTGGGTGCTGCAGGGGGGGGTGTCATACCCCCACCACCATTCTGGGCCACCCTTCCTGGCTGGAAACCATCTCCAGAGGCTGCAGCAGGACTCCAGCCCCCAGCCTCCCCCCCCCCATACACACCAAGCTCCGGGGAGGGGGGGGGACACAGCAGGGCCGGATCCTGCCCCGGGCGCTGACGCTAACCTGGTTATCCGCGATGGACGGCCGCAATCAGCGCCGTGCCCGGCACAGCCATAACTCACCCTGTGTGTGTGTCCCCCCACCTTGGCCTTATTGTCGTCCCCCCCCCGCCACCTTACCGGGGTTATAAAGCGAATCCGGGCTCGGCAGCCCCCGCAGCCCCCGCCATGAGCAGCCTGGCCGCCGTCCGGGAGGGCTACGAGCGCTTCGACCCCCGCGCCTACCTGCAGAACAACTACGTGCCCCCCCGTGCCGATTTCTCCTCCGAGGACTGCGTGGTGCCCTGGAAGCTGCGATGCTTGGCCGAGACCTTTGCCAGCGGTGAGGGGGGTGCTGGGGGGGGAGGGGGGGGTCTTGGGGGTCTCCCCAACCTTGGAGAGGAGCGGGGAAACTGAGGCACGGGGCGTGAGGGGGCACCCAGCACCCTGCCACCCACCCCCCACACCGCTCTCCCCTGGTTTTTTCCCCCGTGCCCGGCTCCCCCAGCTCCACGTCCCCAAATCCCTGACCCGCTGTGGGACCCCCCCCCCAATCTGTGCACCCCAATCCCAGGTGAGATCCGCGGGCGCACGCTCATCGACGTGGGCTCGGGTCCCACCATCTACCAGCTGCTGAGCGCCTGCGACCACTTCGAGGAGATCGTGGCCACCGATTACCTGGCGGTGAACCGGGAGGAGCTGCAGCGCTGGGCGCGGGGCGAGCCCGGCACCTTCGACTGGAGCCCCTTCATCCAGCACGTCTGCAAGATCGAGGGGCGCGGGTAGGGGGGCAGGGGGCAAAAGAGGGGACGCGGGGACCCCTCCCCAGGGTGGGTGGACTGGGTTGGGTCACAGCTGCTTGTCTTCACTCTCTCCAAATAATGTCCCTGGATCCCTGAAGGATCCCACCCCAAATCCCCACGGGATCCCAGCCCCTTGTCCTTGTGGGATTCCAGCCCCTTGGCCCCACAGGACCCCAGCCCCTTGGCCCTGTGGGATCCCAGCCCCTTGGCCCCGTGGACTCTGAGCTGATCCCCACTGGGATCACGTCCCCACACCCCAGAGCGCGATGTGCTGATCCCTGCAGGATCCCCTCCGCACCTCCCCAGGGGATCCTGCCCCCCCCGTCCCTCCTGATGCTGGGCTGAGCCCCCCCAGGATCCCATCACCGTGGCCAGGCTGATCCCTGCAGGACCTCAGCCCCCTGCCCCCATTAATGTTGGACTGAACCCCATGGGACCCTGTCCCAGTGTCCCCACTGATGCTAGGATGAACCCCACAGGACCCTGTCCCTGTGTCCCCATCGACATCAGGCTGATCCCTGCAGGACCCCAGCCCCATGTCCCCATTGACACTGGACTGAACCCCGCGGGACCCTGTCCCTGTGTCCCCATCGATGCCAGGCTGATCCCTAGAGGACCCCATCCCCGTGTCCCCACAGCCCCTGGACTGACCCCTGCAGGACCCCATCCCTGTGTCCCCATTGATGCCAGGCTGATCCCTAGAGGACCCCATCCCCGTGTCCCCATTAATGCTGGGCTGAACCCCGCAGCACCCTGTCCCCGTACCCCCATCAACACCACGCCGACCCCCACGGGACCCCATCCCCGCGTCCCCACCTACACCAACCCACCCCCCGCAGGACCCCATCCCCATCCCCACCCCACTCTAACCCCCAACCCCATCCCCTACAGCGAACCCTGGCAGGAGAAGGAACGCCGTCTGCGGGGTCGCCTGCGACGCATCCTCCCCATCGACGTGCACCGCCCGGACCCGTTGGGGTCCCCGCTGCGCCCCCCGGCCGACGCGCTGCTCTCGGCCTTCTGCCTGGAGGCCGTCAGCCCCGACCGAGCCACCTTCGCCCGGGCTCTTGGGCACGTGGGGTCCCTCCTGCGCCCGGGGGGCCACGCGGTGCTGCTGGGGGCCCTGGGCGAATCCTTCTACCTGGCGGGGGCCGCTCGGCTCCCCGTGGTGCCGCTGGCCGAGGACGACGTCCGCGGGGCGCTGGCCGGGGCCGGCTTCGTCCTGCGCCGCTTCTGCTCCTACGCCATGCCCCCCGCCCTGCGCACCGGCGTGGACGACGTGGACGGCGTCTTCTTCGCCCACGCGCAGAAGCCGATGGAGGCCTGAGGTCCCCGTCCCCCGTCCCCCCCCCCGGTCTTGTTTCCCCCCCGCCTCGAAGTCAGTTTGCGCCCGTTTGGCCCCCAGAAGTTAAATTTTGCGCCCCCGAAAGTTAATTTTTGTGCCCCCCGAAGTTAATTTTTGCACACCCAAAAGTTGAATTTTGCATCCCCAAAATTTGAATTTTGCGCCCCCCAAAAGTTGAATTTTGCGCCCCCGAGAGTCAAATTTTGCACCCCTACAAGTTAAATTTTGCGCACCCAAAAGTTGAATTTTGCACCCCCAAAAGTCAAATTTTGCACCCCAAAAGTCAAATTTTGCACCCCTAAAAGTTAAATTTTACACCCTTAAAAGTTAAATTTTGCGCCCCCAAAAGTCAAATTTTGCACCCCTAAAAGTTAAATTTTGCACCCCCAAAAGTTAATTTTTGTGCCCCCAGAAGTTAAATTTTGCACCCCTACAAGTCAAATTTTGTGCACCCAAAAGTTAAATTTTGCATCCCCAAAAGTCGAATTTTGCACCCCTAAAAGTTAAATTTTACACCCTTAAAAGTTAAATTTTGTGCCCCCAAAAGTTGAATTTTATGCCCCCAAAAGTCAGATTTTGCACCCCTACAAGTTAAATTTTGCGCCCCCAAAGTTAAATTTTCCACCCCCAAAAGTTAAATTTTGCCCCCCCCTCCCCATTTTTGATGTCCTGTGTCCGTAATAAAGGCTGAGCTGCACGGCGTGGGGAGAGCTGGGGGGACCCGGGGGGGGATTTGGAGGGGGGTGCGGGGGGGGTTGGTGCACAGCAAGGGGTTGGGGGGCACAAGGAGGTGATGTGGGGGGGTGGGCAGGGGGCTCACAGGCACGGGGGGGTGGGCAGCAGGGTGGGAAATGGGGCACTGGGGGGGGGGCGGCAGCAAGGGGTACGAGGGGGGGGCGCACGGGGAGGGGGGGGCCGGGTATGGGATGCCTGTAGGGCGCAGAGCAGGATGAGGGACGCCGGGGGGGGGGGCAGAGATTAAATTCCAGCTTTATTCATAGCCCAGGGCACATCCTGGGGGGTGGGGGGGGGCAGGGGGGGGGGGGGCTGCACCCCCCCACCCACCCACCCCCGGGCTGCACAGGGGTCTCCCCCTGCCCCCAAGGCACCTCTCCAGCCCCACGCATTGCACCGTGCCCCCCCCCCACCCCTCCCCGACACAGGCACCGTGTCCCCCCCCCCCACACACACACACACCAGGACCCCCCCCCTCCTTTTTTTTCTCCCGTGTCCCTCCCCCCCGCGGCTCCGTGCCCCCCAGCAGCCGTTGCCACCTCGCGGCTGCCGAGCTCCACGGCAGGGAGCCACCAGCAGCCGGGAGGGGGGCAAAAAAAAAAGGGTGTGGGGGGGATCCCAGCTGGGTTCCGTGCCCCCCCCCTGCACGCCACGGGGCTGGGGGGGGGAGATTTGGGGGTGCAGGGAAAGGGGAAGGAAACCTCAAGAGGCAATGGGAAGAGGGGGAAGGGGGGGGGCGCTTGGCACACGGTGGGGAAGGGGGGAAGGGGCCCCCCCCCGCCCGGGGTGTGTGGGGGGTAATTGGGGGGCCCCCCCCCGCCCTCCCCGGCTGCTCTAGTCCGTTTTGGAGAGGTCGGAGTTGGCCTTCAGGAGGTAGAGGCTGTCGTCCACCAGGAAGCTGTGGGGAGGGAGGGGGGGGGACAGGGCTGGGGTGGGGGGGGGCACAGCTCGGCCCCCTCCACCTGTAGGTGCTGGGTCGGGAGGTGGGGGCGCCCCAAAAGCCCCCCCCAGGGCGCTGTGAGACATCAGAGGCTGCTGGGGAGCAGCAGTGGGGTCAGCAGCTCTCCAATTTTTTTTTTTGGGGGGGGCACCCAGCAGCCCAGGGGGAAAAGAGGCACCCCAAAGCACCTCAAATTGAAGAGGGGGGGCACTGGGAATCCCATACAGAAGGGAAGGGCCCCGATCTCAAGGTGGGGGGGTCCCAGCACCCCAATTTGAGGAGGAGGGCACCCCAGGGGCAAAAGATGGACCCCAAAGCACCACAATTTGAGGAGGGGGGGGCGCTGAGCATCCCGTACAGACGGGAAGGGCCTGGATCTTAATGAGGGGGGGGTCCCCAGCACCCCAATTTCAGTACGGGGGGGGCACCCACCTGTAGAAGAGGACGTTGAGGGGGACGGTGCTGATGTGCCAGAGGGCGTGGGCGTCCAGCACCCAGAAGAGGGGGGGGAAATCCAGCAGCTCCAGCAGGGCCCCCGCCTGCAGCAGCAGCACCACCAGGGCGCACTTCCAGACGTGGGGCAGGCGCGGGCGGTTGCGGAGGCACCACCACAGCCACCACAGCAGGTTCAGGAGCCCTGGGGGGGGACACAAAAACACAGCTTTGGGGCACCCAGACCCCTTTATCCCCCCCCCCAAAGCCCAGTTTTCCCCCCCCCCCAGCCTCACCGATGGCCACGTTCGCGGCCATGTTGTAGCCGTAGTCGAAGCGCACCAGGGTCAGGTAGGAGACGTGGCAGGCGAGGAAGAGGAGGAGGAAGGCCCTGAAGACGCCGATTAAGGCCGGGCGCCGCAGCCCCAGTGTCCTGGGGGGGGGGACACAAGGGACAGGAGGGTTAATGGGGTGGTCCCCAGGCCCCCCCCGGGGATAGGGGAAGGGGCGCGGGGCTCACCTGACGCAGCAGAGGTACACGGAGTGCAGCACCACGGCCGAGGCGCAGAAATAATCCAGCTTCTGCGGGGTATGGGGCATGGAGGGGGGGCTGGGATGGAGCCCCCGGGGTGGGGGGGGGTCGGGGGGGACGGGATTGGGGTGTGGGGGGGGCACGGGACTGGGTTTGGGATGCGGGAGTGGGATGGGATGGGGGCATGGGGATTGGGATGGGATGGGGGGAACAGGGCTGGGATGGGGGCATGGGAATGGGACGGGAGGGACAGGACTGGGATGGGGACACAGGACTGGGACAGAGACACAGGACTGGGATGGGATGGGGGCATGGGACTGGGATGGGATGGGATGGGATGGGATGGGACAGGGGGACAGGACTGGGATGGGGGCACAGGACTGGGACGGGAGGGACAGCACTGGGATGGGATGGGATGGGGGAAGTGGGACTGGGATGGGACAGGGGGTACAGGACTGGGACAGGGTGGGACGTGGGACTGGGATGGGGACACAGGACTGGGATGGGAGGAGGATGCAGGACTGGGATAGGATGGGAACACAGGACTGGGATGGGATGGGGACACGGGACTGGGACAGGGACAGGGGACTGGGATGGGGTCATGGGACTGGGACAGGATGGGGACATAAGACTGGGATGGGACTGGGAAGACTGGACTGGGATGGGAACAGGACTGGGATGGGGGGAACAGGACTGGGACAGGACGGGATGGGGACACGGGACTGGGATGGGGACACGGGACTGGGATGGGGACATGGGACTGGGACGGGGACACGGAACTGGGACAGGGATGGGAAACGGGACTGGGACAGGACAGAGGGGACACCAAACACAGAACTGGGACTGGGGGGGGGGACGGGACACATGTTGAGGGGGGGGGGGGTCCAGACCTCACCCACCTCCGTCACCGCCGTGTCCCTGGTGTGGAAGACGGTGGACCAGAACCAGGCGTTGACAGAGACCTGTGGGGGGGGGGACACACCGGGAGGGGGGTTACAGCGCGTCCCCAACCCCGGGGGGACATTTTTTTGGGGTGGGGGGGGACGGGACTCACCCAGGCGAAGGCGACGCAGGTGGGGTACATGGGGGAGGCGGGGGGCACGGCGGCTTTGTAGCGCAGCAGCATGAGGAAGCTGGCCAGCCCGTTGAGCAGCGAGGCCAGGGCGGAGGCCGGCTCCTGGACGAAGAGGAAACGGGAAAAGGGCCACTGGGGGGGGGCCACGGGGGTGTGAGGAGATGGGGGGGACACGGGGAGACCCCTGGGTGCCCCCCCGTGGGGCTCACCTTGCCGTGGAATTGGGGCACGCGGCGGCCGCCCTGCAGGTAGAGGCGCACGGTGAGCCACATGCACTCGTACTTGCAGTCGTCGCGGCACGTCCAGCCTGGGGGGGGAGAGAGGGGTTATTTTTTTTTGGGGGGGGGGGGTTAGGGAGGGGTTTGGGGGGTGTTTGGGGGGGTATTAGGGGTTGTGGGGGGGTAATTGGGGTGTGGGAGGGGGTGGAGGGGGGGAAAAGGGGGTTATTGGGGGGGTATTGGGGGGTATTTGCGGGGTGGGAGGGGGGGAAAAGGGGTTTTGGGGGGGTATTGGGGGGTATTGGGGGGTATTAGGGGGTAGGGGGGTAATTGGGGGGTTAGGGGGGGTATTGGGGGGTGGGGTTAGGGGGGGTAATTGGGGTGTGGGAGGGGGTGGAGGGGGTGGAAAAGGGGTTATTGGGGGGATTTGGGGAGGTTATGGGGGGTATTGGGGGGTATGGGGGGTAATTGAGGGGGTTAGGGGGGTATTAGGGGGGGTGGGGGGGTAATTGGGGGGGTTATGGGGGGTATTAGGGGGTGGGGGTGGGCTTATGGGGGGTAATTGGGGCGTGGGAGGGGGTGGAGGGGGGGAAAAGGGGGTTATGGGGGGTATTGGGGGGTAATTGGGGTGTATGGAGGGGGTTTGGGGGGGTCCAGGGGGTATAGGGGGGTATGGGAGGGGCTATGGGGGGGCTATGGGGGGTACTGGGGGCGTATGGGGGTGTATGGAGGGGTCTCGGTGCACACCCCCTCTCCCCAGTCCCTCCCAGTACAGACCACTGGGCAGCACGGGCAGGGGACAGGAGCTGGGAGCAGCTGGGCTCTTGTGTAATGTGGCCTAGCAAGTCCCAGTATGGCCCAGTGCCCCACCAGTATGGCCCCAGTATGGCCCAGTGCATCCCCCAGCAAAGTCCAGTGCCCCCCAGTATGGCTCCGTGCCCCTCAGCACCCCCCTGCACCCCCTGGTATGGCTCAGTGCATCCTCCAGTACGGCCCAGTGACCCTCCAGTATGGCCCAGTGCCCTTCCAGTATGGCCCAGTGCCCCCCCATGCCCCCAGTATGGCACAATGCCTCTCCAGTATGGCCCAGTGCCACCCTGCCTGGCCTGAGCGCATCCCAGTGCCTCCCAGTACAGCCCAGTGCCTCCTGGTGAAGGACAAGCCCTGCCCAGTGCCTCCCAGTACAGCCCAGTGCCTCCCAGTAAAGGACAAGCCCTGCCCAGTACCCTCCCAGTCCGGCCCCAGTGCCTCCCAGTGTCTCCCAGTATAGGACAAGCTCATCCCAGTGCCCTCCCAGTCCGGCCCCAGTTCACCCCAGCGCCCCCCAGCGCTCCCAGCCCCTCCCCCCTCGCGCGGCGGTGGGCGTGGCCCCACGACAGTGGGCGTGGCCTCGCGGAGCTGGGCGTCACCCCCCCAAGCAGCGGGCGTGGCCTCGAGGCGGTGGGCGGGGCGTGCCGCCCGCGGGCAGCCAATGGGCGGCGGGGGGCGGTACCTGTGAGGCCCATGTAGAGCGGCTGCCGGGCCCGGAAGTGCCGCAGCGCCGCCCCCGAGCAGTTCCGCCGCTCGCAGCGGCCCAGGCACTCTCGGTACAGCGGCTCCCGGTCGCCCTGCGAGCCACGGGCCGGGCCCGGCGCCGCCGCCGCCCCCAGCAGCAGCAGCAGCGCCGCCCGAGCCGCCCCGCCGCCCGCCATCACCGCCCGGCCCGGCCCGGCCCGGCCTCGCCGCTTCCGGCACGCCCCGGAAGCGGGGTGGTTGGCGCGGGGCAGGGCGGGATGTGCGCGCCGCGGGGCGTTATGGGAAATGTAGTCCTGAATGTGTACACACACCGCCCCCATGGCAACGAGGCCCCAAGGGGTGGGGGGCGGCCTCAGGGCTGCCCCCAGGGGTGTCCCCGTGTCCCTGGGGGTGTCCCCTTGTCCCTAAGGGAGTCCCTGTGTCCCCATGGCTGCCACCAGCATTGTCCTCATGTCCCTGGGGCTGTCTCCATGTCCCCATGGATGTCCCCCTGTCCCCAGGGGTGTCCCCAAGGATGTCCCCAGGGCTGTCCCCTGCCCTCTCCCCTGTCCCCATAGCCCAGAGCTGTCCCCTCGCCCCAGGAATGAGCCAGTGCCACAGGCCTGTTGTGTGGGGACAGTGCTGGGGTATGGGGACAGTCCTGGGGTATAGGGACAAGGGGATGGTTCTGGGGAACAGGGACAGTTCTGGGGGACAGTCCCTGATAGGGGATAGGGAGACAGTCCTGGGCTATGGGGACAATGGGACATCTCTAGGGTACAGGGACAGTACCAGGGTATGGGGTCAGTAACAGGCTATGGGGGTGGGTATGGGGACAGGGGACAGTCCTGGGGTACAGCGACAAGGGGACAGTTCTGGGCTACTGGGACAGTTCTGGGGTACAGGGTCAGTACCGGGGTCAGGCCTTGCCCCGTCCCCAGGCCTGTCCCCCACACCACACCCGGGCACTGTCCCCCTGTCCCCAGCACCGTCCCCGTGTCTCCGTGCTGGTGGCAGTCACAGCCCCAGCAGGATGGGGCATGGGGACGGGGCTCCTGGCTGGAGCCAGGATGGTTCCAGTGCTCCCAGTGCCCGTCCCAGTGCTCCCAGTGCCTGTCCCAGTGCTCCCAGTGCCCAGTGGCTCTGGACTAGGGGTGTCCCGAGTCGGTGGTGCCCGGGACAGCAGGCCCAGGGGACAGAACGGACGAGGGTGTCACTGGTGCTGGTGGTGCACGAGGACATCAGGATGAAACGGTGCCCAGTGCTCCCAGTACAGAGCAGCCAAGGACCCCCAGTAGCTCTGGTGCTGGGGGAGCACGGGGACAAACTGGTGCCTGGTGCTCCTGGTCTGGAGCAGCTGAGGACCCCTGGTAACTTTGGTGCTGGGGGTGCACTGGGACAAACCAGTGCCCAGTTCCCCCAGTCCAGAGCAGCCAATGACTCCCAGTAGCTCCAGTTCTGGTGCCGTACTGGGACAAACCAGTGCCTGGTGTTCCTGGAACAGAGCAACCAAGGACCCCCAGTAACTTTGGTGCTGGTGCTGTACTGGGACAAACTGGTGCCTGGTGCTCACAGTACAGAGCAACCAAGGACTCCCAGTAGCTCCAGTTCTGGTGCTTTACTGGGACAAACTGGTGCCCGGTGCTCCCAGTCCGGAACAGGGAAGGACCCCGGGTAACTTTGGTGCTGGTGCTGTACTGGGACAAACTGGTGCCCGGTTCCCGCGGGCACACCCGAGCCGAACCCATCCGTTCCCTCCGCTCCACCGGGGTTAACGCGCGCGCGGGGGCGTCGGGAGCGCGCGGGGGCGTCGGGAGCGCGCGGCGCGCGCGCACCCCCCCCCCCCCCTTCCCCAACCCCAATCCCAACCCCGTCTCCAGGAGCGCGGCGCGGGCCCGCGAGGCGGAGCTCGGGAGCGCGGCGGGAGGAGGAGGAGGAGGAGGAGGAGGAGGAGGAGGAGGAGGAGGGAGGAGGCGGCGGCGACTCCGGACGGCCAAAAAAAAAAAAAAAAAAAAAAAAAAATCCAAAAGAAAAAAAAACCAAAAAAACAAAAAACAACAAAAAAACAAAAACCCAAAACTTTTCCCGGAGCGGGGCCATGGGCCGGGGCCGGCGCTGAGCACCATGATCGCCACCGGCGGCCGCTTGCTCCGCACCGGGCTGCTGCTGCTCGCCGCCCTCTGCCCCGCCGCCGCCGCCGAAGGTGGGTCCCGGGCCTCGGGGGGGGGACGACGGGGGGGGTTAAAGGGGGTGGGGGGGCGTGGGGGGGGCACCGGGCCGCGGGGCGGACCCGGCGGCGGCGGGACTTGGAGAGGAGTTGCGCGGGGAGCGCACGGCACCGGGGGCACCGGGGGCACCGGGGGGGGGAACCGGAGGGTGAACGGGGGGGTAACGGGGGGGGGAGATCGGTTTGTGCGCTTGGAAGTGACTCCCGGTGCCCCCCACCCCCCCCCCCCCCCGCCGCGCTCGTTACCCCCCTCCCGGTGCCCCCCGCCCCGCGTCCCCACGAGTGCTGGGGGCCGGACTGGGTTGAACTGGGAGGCGCTGGGCTGCGGGGGGCTGCTCGGCCCGGTGCCCCCCCCCTCCCCTCCTTCTCCCCAGGGTCCCACCGAGCAGGACGAGCCCCCCCCGCGGCCCCCCGGGGAAGTTTTTGGGGGACCTGTTGCACCCCGAGCAGGGAACGGCCCCATCCCCGTCCCCGTCCCCGCTGCCGGGGGTCCTGGGGGCCGTGGGGACAGGAGGGGGGGGGGACACACGAGGCCAGAACAAACCCCTGCCACCCGGGGGGCCCCCCCCCCAAAGTCCTGCAGGGAGGTTTTGGGGTGCGGAGGGGCCCCGGGCGGTGGCGGTGCCCCACGGTGCGGGTGGGCGGGCGGGCGCGTCCCCGTCGCTCCCATCCACATTCTCGAGGTGCCGCACCCTGCCCGGCCCGGGGAGCAGCCGTGGGGGGGGGGCTGGAGCCCTGCGGCATGCAGAAAGGGGGGGGCTTCGACCAGGCATTGCCCCCCCCCGGTCACCTCCACCCAGACCCTGAGTGGGGACCGGGTCCGGCACCGGGGGCGCATTGGGGTGGCAGAGCCAAAAGTGGGTCCCCCGGGGCTGGGGGGGGGGCGACGGCACGTCCCCAACGCTGTCCCCCCGATAGCTCTGCCAAAGTTGGGGGGGGGCTCGGTGCTGCACCCCCAGGGCAGCCAGGGGGGTCGTGGGATGGAAACGGGGGTCCCGGCAGGACCCCGGTCCCCCCCCGCTCGCCCTTCGCCCCGGGGGAGTCGGTGGCACCCCGTGCCCTCGCGGCGCAGCAGGTGGAGGGCAGACCTTGAGCTTTGGCCGCCCGCCTGCTCCGGGGCCGAATTTCCTACGGGGTGGGGGCACCTGGCACGGCCCCGCCAGCTCCCCAATCCCCGTGGGGCTTTGTGGGGGTCCCCTGTGTCCAGCCCTGTCCCCGTCCCCGTCCTCATCCCCGTGGGCAGCTCCGTGCCCGGCTGAGGGTGCGGAGCTGAACCCCAAACACGGTGCCCCCCCCCCCCTCCAAAGCTCCAGGCCGTGCCCGGGGACGTTTCTCAGGCTTGGGGGCCCCGGAGCAGGCGGGGGTCAGGAGGTGGCTGCATCCCGGTCCCCCCCCCCCCCCAAGGGCCTCGTGGCTCTGCGGGCAGCTGCCGGCACCGGGGGCTGTCACTCAGCCACGGCACGGCCGGCAGCCCCCCCTGCACGGGGCCCTGTGCCCCCCCCCCGGACCCTTCCTTTGCAGCGAGACCCCCACGGGGTCTGTAGGGCTGACGCTGGCGTCTGTAGGGTTCAATCGTGCCCCCCCTTTAGGGCTCTTAGGCCGGAGAGGCGAGCACTGGGGGGGCGGCACGGGGCGGGGGGGGGGCACCTGCACAGGTGCAAATCCTCCCCATGCCACGGGGACATGGAGGGGGGCCAAAAGGGGTGCAGGGAGCAAGGCGGCGAGACCCCCAGCCCCTAACCCTATTCCTTCGGCGGGGCTGGGATTTGGGGGAAATGGGGGGGGGCCATCCCGCGTGGCGGCGGCGGCGGGGTGCCGGGGGCCCACGGGCGCGCCGGGGCTGGGCCGTGCCTGCGTCACCCGCTCGCTCCCCAAACACGCCTGACCTGAAAAGGCGGTTCCTACCGGGACGCCGCGGCCGGGGCCGTGCCACCGGGACGCCCTGACTCACCGAGGGCCCCCCCCATGGCACGGCCTCCCCGGCTGCAGCTCAGCCCGGCCGCCCCTCGGAGCCCCCCGCCGTGGGCACGGACCCCGTTTGGGGCCATCCGGGGCGGCCGTCGGCGCCGCTCAACAATCGCGTCTTGTCTGGGCACTGCCCCCCCCCCTCTCCTCGCCGCCGGCGTGGGCCGAGCATTCCTGCTCCGTGTGCGCCCCCCCCCACACCCCGTGCCCCCCTCCCCGCTTTTGGGGCCCCCCCCCTTCCTTGGTGTGTAGGGGGACCCAAAGCTGCGGGGTCCCGCTCGCACCCAGCCCTCAACCCCCCGGTGCCCACCCGGTGCCGGCGTCGTGCCCCGGTGGGTGCAAGCGGGGCCGTTGCACGGGGCCGTGAGCTGTGTGTGTGTACGGGGGGGGGCATTCCCCGTGCCGCCCCCGTCCCCACGCCGCGGAGGCCGTCCAGGAAGCCCATCGGAAGCTGTTGGGAGCAGCTCTCCGCAGATAATCGGCGGCGGCCGCATCCGCGGCATTTCCTGCGGAGGCCGGAGCTGGCCGGATCCTCTGGGGGGGTTGGGGGGGTCAGAGCCGGGCAGGCTGAGGTTGAGCCTTCCCCCTAACCCCCCCCACGTCCTTTTGCTGTCCCCGCAGTGTGCACGGGCACTGACATGAAGCTGCTGCGCCCCTCCAGCCCCGAGAGCCACTACGAGACCCTGCGGCACCTCTACCAGGGCTGCCAGGTGGTGCAGGGCAACCTGGAGCTCACCTACCTGGCCCCCGACGCCGACACCGCCTTCCTCCAGGTGTGCGGGGTGGGGATTTTGGCAAGGGGGGGGGGTCCCGGGGGTCCTGGGGGTCCCGCGGGGCTCTCACCGCTGTGCCCCCCCCCCGTCGCCAGGACATCAAGGAGGTGCAGGGCTACGTCCTGATCGCCGAGAACCAAGTGAGCGGCGTGGGGCTGCGCAGCCTGCGCATCATCCGCGGGACGCAGCTCTTCCAGGAGCGCTACGCCCTGGCCGTGCTGGGCAACTCGGGGCTGCAGCAGCTCGGCATGAGGCAGCTCACAGGTCGGGGGGAACGGCTCGGGGGGAGGGGGGGGGATCTGGGTGGGGGTGCCCCAGGGGGCTGCGGGTCCCTGGTGTGGGGCCAGGGGTCCCCATGGGGCTGTGAGTCCTTGGTGTGGGGCCAAGTGTCCCTGTGGAGCTGTGGGTCCCTGCATGGGGCTGGGTATCCCCATGGGTCTATGGGTCCCTGGTGTGGGGCTGGGTGTCCCCATAGGGCTGCGGGTCCCTGCATGGGGGCTGGGGTCCCCAAGGGGCTGTGGGTCCCTGGTGTGGGGCCAGGTGTCCCCATGGGGGGCTGCAGGTCCCTGGCACAGGGCTGGGTGTCCCTGGGGGGCTGCGGGTCCCTGTATGGGGCTGGGTGTCCCCATGGGGCTGCGGGTCCCTGGTGTGGGGCTGGGTGTCCCCATGGGGCTGCGGGTCCCTGGTGTGGGGCCAGGAGTCCCCATGGGGCTGTGGGTCCTTGGTGTGGGACTGGGTATCCCCCGGGGGGCTGCAGGTCCCTGTATGGGGCCGGGTGTCCCCATGGGGGGGGCTGCGGGTCCCTGGCGCAGATCCAGGTGACCCCGTTGGGGACCGTCCCCATCCCCAGGTGCTGACGGGGGGGGTGTCCCCCTCCCCACGCAGAGATCCTGAAGGGGGGGGTGCGCATCGAGGGGAACCCCCAGCTCTGCTTCCAGGAGACCGTCCTCTGGGCCGACATCTTCCACCGGCACAACGAGCTCCGCGCCGAGACCCTCGTGGACAGCGCCCGCAGCCGCAGCTGTGAGACCCCCGGGGATGGGTTTTGGGGAGGGGGTGGCACCGCCAGGGCACAGGGGAGCTGCTACCCCCGTGGGAAGGTGTAGGACCCCCCCCCCCAAAACCTCCCCCCTCCGTTCACCCCGCTGCAGGTCCCGGGTGCCACGCGCTGTGCGCCGAGGGGCACTGCTGGGGAGCCGGCCCCCAGGACTGCCAGACGCGTGAGTAAAGAGGGGGGGGGGGCTGTGGTCAGCGCTGCCCCCGCCATGGGGATCCCCAAAGACCCCACCCCTGTGAGACCCCCCCCCCAAATCGCCCTGGATACCCCCCAGCAGGCTCCCACATCCCTGCTCCATTGGCCCCGCTTGGCAACCGAATCCCTGCCCCAGAGAATCCCCAAATCCCTGCCCTGGGGACCCCCATTCAGCCCCCCAAAATCCCCTTAAGCAGACCCCCACTGGCCCTAATCCCCTGCCCTGGGGACCCCCACTTGACAACCAAATCCCTGCCCCACTGACCCCAAATCCCTGGGAACCCCCATTCACCTCCCCAAAATCCCCTTAATGCAGACCCCAACTTGCCCCAAACCCCCGCCCCACTGACCCCAAATCCCTGCCCTGGGGACCCCCATTCACCCCCCCAAAACCCCCTTAATGCAGAACCCCACTGACCCCAAATCCTTGCCCTGGGGACCCCCATTCACCCCCCAAAATCCCCTTGATCCCCCCACTGACCCCAAACCCCTGCCCCACTGACCCCAAATCCTTGGGGACCCCCATTCACCCCCCTAAACCCCCCTTAAGCAGACCCCCGCTACCCCCAAATCCCTTTTTTGGGGACCCCCAGCACCCCTTCCCACACCCCCTTCCCCAGGCAAGCCACCCACCCCCTAACTCCTTACCCCAGCGCCCCCCCCCTTTTATCCCAGACCCCTTCCCGGGGATGGGGGGGGTGGGGGTTGTCCCTGACCCACCGTGTCCCCCCCCCCCTGTGCCCCCTTAGTGACCAACAGCATCTGCCACGGGTGCCCCCGCTGCAAGGGCACGAAGCCGACGGATTGCTGCCACGAGCAGTGCGCCGCCGGCTGCACCGGCCCCAAGCACTCCGACTGCCTGGTGGGCACGGGAAATGGGGTAGGGGGGGCCAAAAAGGTGAAATGGGGGGGGTTCAGGGGCTGATGGACACCCCCCCTAGGCCTGCCTGAACTTTAACCGGAGCGGGATCTGCGAGCTGCACTGCCCCCCCCTCGTCATCTACAATTCGGACACCTTCGAGTCGGTGCCGAACCGCGACGGGCGCTACACCTTCGGTGCCAGCTGCGTCAGCCAGTGCCCCTGTGAGTGCTGGGGGGGGGCAGAGAGGCCGAGGGGGGGCTGGTTACGTGGCCCTGACCATCGTTGTTGTCGTTGTCCCCCCCCCCGTTTAGATAATTACCTTGCCACGGAGGTGGGGTCGTGCACCCTGGTGTGCCCCCAGAACAGCCAGGAGGTCACCGTCAACAACGTGCAGAAGTGTGAGAAGTGCAGCAAGCCCTGCCCAGAGGGTGAGCAGCCCGGGGGGGGGGGCTCCCCGACACATTTTTTGGGGGGTGGGGGGGCTGCCACATTTTTGGGACCCCCCCCAGCAGCGCGTGGGGAACCCCAAAGGGCTGGGGGGGGCCGCCGTGCACTGGGGATCCCTGCGGCGCGCAAGGGGCAGGCGGTGTCTGGAAGGGGGGGGGGTCCTGGTGGAACCCCCCCGGACCAACTGGCCCCCACTGTGCCCCCCCCCGCAGTGTGCTACGGGCTGGGGGTGGATTTCCTCAAGGGCGTCCGCGCCGTCAACGCCTCCAACATCCAGCACTTCGCCGGCTGCACCAAGATTTTTGGCAGCCTGGCCTTCCTGCCCGAGACCTTCGCCGGGTGAGCACCCCCCCCCCGACCCCGTGGGGAGCCGCTGGGCCCCCCCCCCGGCCCCGCCAACCTCCCCCATCTCCCCCTCCCCTCATTCTTCCCCCCCCCAGGGACCCCAGCACCAACACGCCCCCCCTGGACCCCCAGCTGCTGGCGACCTTTGAGAGCCTGGAGGAGCTGACGGGTGAGCGCACGGGGTTTGGGGGGGGTCGGGGCTGGGGAGGACGCGTCCCCAGGGGGTGTGGGGGTACGAGGTGGGGGGGGGGGGGGGCGGTGGTGACGCCGTGCCCCCCCTCCACCCCCCCAGGTTACCTGTACATCGCCGCCTGGCCGCCGGGCATGGAGGACCTGGGCGTCTTCCAGAACCTGCGCATCATCCGCGGCCGCGTGCTGCACAAGTGAGCGGGGTCGGGGGCACCTCGGGGTGCTGGTGGTGGGGAGGGGGTGGTGATGGGGATGGGACGGGGGGGGGGACACGGGACGCCCCCCCCCCGAAGCCGTGGGTGCTCACCCAGCCGTGTTTCGGCAGCGGCGCCTACTCGCTGACGCTGCGGGACCTGGCGGTGCGGGCGCTGGGGCTGCGCGCCCTGCAGGAGATCAGCAGCGGGATGGTGCTCGTCCACCACAACCCCCAGCTCTGCTTCCTCCAGAAGGTGCCCTGGGACCGCATCTTCCGCCACCCCCGCCAGCGCCTCTTCCAGACCCACAACAAGCCCCCCGAGCAGTGCGGTGAGTTTCGCCCCCCCCCCCAAAAAAAAAAAAACAAACCCTCAATGCCATCCCCCTCCCCAAACCCTTCCCGGATCTGCTCGCTGCTCCTGGCACCCAGAGGAGCTGGGCTGGGGGGGGGGGGGGGGGGGTTTGGGGGCTGGAAGAGGGGGGGTGTTTACGGTGCCCCCCCACCCCGCAGAGAGCGAGGGGCTGGTTTGCTTCCACCTCTGCGCCGAGGGGCAGTGCTGGGGGCCCGGCCCCACGCAGTGCGTGGCCTGCGAGCGGTTCCTGCGGGGCCAGGAGTGCGTCGCCTCCTGCAACCTCCTGGACGGGTGAGCACGGGGATGGGGCAGAGCACGGTGCAAGGGGTGAGGGTGGGAGGGGTCCGGGATCCTGTTCTGCACTGACCAACCCCCCCCGCCCCCGTCCTGCATCCTCGTTGCTGTCACCCCGCAGCGCCGTCCGGGAGCACACCAACGGGACGCGGTGCCTGCCGTGCCACCCCGAGTGCCAGCCCCAGAACGGCACCGAGACCTGCTTCGGATCGGTGAGGACGGGGACACGGGGACACGGGGACACCGGGGACACAAGGACGAGCCCGGTGCCGAGGTCCCTGACCCCCTCCATGCCCCCCGTGCCCCCCCCAGGAGGCGGATCAGTGCGTGGCCTGCGCCCACTACAAGGACGCGCAGCAGTGCGTGCGGCGCTGCCCCAGCGGGGTGAAGGCGGACGCCTCCTTCGTGCCCATCTGGAAATACCCCGACGAGGACGGCGTTTGCCAGCTCTGCCCCACCAACTGCACCCACTCGTGAGTGCGGGCCGTGGCCGGGCACGGGTTTTTGGGGCTGGGAGGGGGTTTTTTGCTGACCCCTCTCCGCCCCCAGGTGCACCATCCGGGACGAGGACGGCTGCCCCGTGGACCAGAAGCCGAGGTAGCGCCGCGGGTACCCCCAAGCCCCTCCGGGTGTTAAAGGGGGGTTCCTCCTGTCCCCGTTTCCCCCCCCCACACCCCGTCACCTCTTGTCCCGCAGCCAGGTGACGTCCATCATCGCCGGCGTGGTGGGGGCTCTGCTGGTCGTCGTCCTGCTGCTCATCACCGTGGTCTGCGTCAAGCGCCGGCGGCAGCAGGAGAGGAAGCACACCATGCGGCGCCTGCTGCAGGAGACCGAGGTGGGGACGCGGGGACGTCCCCCGGGGGGGGGTGCCCATCCTGTGTCCACCCCCCCCCCCCAATTTACTCATTTACTCACCCTGCAGCTGGTGGAGCCGCTGACGCCCAGCGGGGCCCTCCCCAACCAAGCCCAGATGCGCATCCTGAAGGAGACGGAGCTGAAGAAGGTGAAGGTTTTGGGCTCGGGCGCTTTCGGCACCGTCTATAAGGTGAGAAGGTTTTTTTTTTTTTGGGGGGGGGAGGCACCCCCCGGCGGGCTCCCTCCTCCCCGCTCACCCAGCTCCTCTCCAGGGCATCTGGATCCCGGATGGGGAGAGCGTCAAGATCCCGGTGGCCATCAAGGTGTTGCGGGAGAACACCTCCCCCAAGGCCAACAAGGAGATCCTGGACGTGAGCGCGCACGGTGGCGGGGGGGGCACGGGGGGGGGGGGGTTTAGGAGACAATGGCAGGCTGACGGCCCCCAATACACACACAGGAAGCCTACGTGATGGCGGGGGTGGGCAGCCCCTACGTGTCCCGGCTGCTGGGCATCTGCCTGACCTCCACGGTGCAGCTGGTGACGCAGCTGATGCCCTACGGCTGCCTGCTGGACTACGTGCGGGAGAACAAGGACCACATCGGCTCCCAGGACCTCCTCAACTGGTGTGTGCAGATCGCCAAGGTAGGACAGGAGGTAGAGGAGGGTGTAGGGGGTTAAAGGGGGTCCGGAGGCTGACCCCTGGTGCTGCAGGGGATGAGCTACCTGGAGGAGGTGCGGCTGGTGCACCGCGACCTGGCTGCTCGCAACGTGCTGGTGAAGAGCCCCAACCACGTGAAAATCACCGATTTCGGGCTGGCCCGGCTGCTCGACATCGACGAGACCGAGTACCACGCTGACGGTGGCAAGGTGGGTGGGTGGGGGGGGTGTAGGGAGGACGGGACGGGGCGTGCCCCCACCCACGGGACCCTGCTGACCTCTGCGCCCACCCCCACGTAGGTGCCCATCAAGTGGATGGCGCTGGAGTCCATCCTGCGCCGCCGCTTCACCCACCAGAGCGACGTCTGGAGCTACGGTGCGTCCCCGAGCCGGCTTGGAGGGGGGGTGTGCTTTTAGGGGGGGGGTCTCAGGACACCTCTCACCCCGTCCCCGCACCCCTAGGTGTCACCGTGTGGGAGCTGATGACATTTGGGGCGAAACCGTACGACGGGATCCCAGCACGAGAGATCCCCGACCTGCTGGAGAAGGGCGAGAGGCTGCCGCAGCCGCCCATCTGCACCATCGACGTCTACATGATCATGGTGAAATGTACGGGCGTGGGGGGGGACAGGGGACAAAGGGGGGGGTGCAGGGGGATGCGGTGGGACCCCCGCCTCGCCCTGATGTCGCTCGGCTCTGCCCCAGGCTGGATGATCGACTCGGAGTGCCGGCCCAAATTCCGCGAGCTGGTGACTGAGTTCTCCCGCATGGCGCGGGACCCGCAGCGCTTCGTGGTCATCCAGGTAGGGGCACCCAGGGGGGTTCCCCACCCCCCCAATCCGTGCCCAGCGACCCTACAGACACCGAAAACCCTTTTCTCGCCCCCCCCCGCCCCCCAGAACGACATGATCGGGCTGCCCAGCTCCATGGACAGCACCTTTTACCGGGCTCTGCTGGAGGAGGAGGACATGGACGACCTGGTGGACGCCGAGGAGTACCTGGTGCCCCACCAGGGCTTCTTCAGCGCCGACACCGCCACCGCCTACCGCAGCCGCATCTCCTCCACGCGGGTAACCCCGGGGGGGTTGGGTTGTGTTTTTTTTTTTGGGGAACCCTGTACCTTGAGAAGTTGGGGGGTGACCCCCCCCAAGGCACCTGGCTGATGCCGTGCTGTCTCGCGCCTCCAGAGCACGGCGGAGACCCCAGCGGACGGGGAGGAGGGTGAGGAGCAGGTTTTGGTGGAGGGGCCCGAGGGACCCGTGCCGGAGGTTTTGGATGGGGAGGGGGGGGCCAAAGGGACCCTGCAGAGCCCCCCGGCCACGCGCTACAGCGAGGACCCCACCGGGCTGTCGGGTGACGAGAGCGAGGGCTTGGACCCCGAAGGCTTCCTCCCCCCGGCCCCCTGCAGCACCATGCCAGGTAGGAGGAGGAGGAAGGGGCAGGATTTTTTTTGGGGTGGGGGGGGGGCGAGCACCCCCGCTCGGCTCCTCACCCACCCCTTTTGTCCCCGCAGAGTACGTCAACCAGGCCGGGGAGCGGCTGTCCCCCCCCCGGCACCCCCGCACGCCCCCGTCCCCGCTGGAGAAACCCAAAAGCCACGCGGGGAAGAACGGGCTCATCAAGGACCCCAAACACCCCTTCCCCACCCCGGGACCCTTCGGCCGAGCCGTGGAAAATCCCGAATACCTGACCCCCCCGGGGCTGCCGGCCCCCGGTTCCTTCAGCCAAGCCTTCGACAACCCCTACTACTGGAACCAGGACCCCCAAAAAAGCAGCAACCCCGAGGGGGGGCCCCTCACCACGCCGGCAGCCGAAAACCCCGAATACCTGGGCCTGGCCGAGCCCCCCCTGCGCCCCGAGGACGCGGCCGTGTAGGGCCGGGGACCCCGAAAGAGCCCCCCCCCGAGCCCCAAATCGTTGGCAGAGCTCGGGGAGGAGGCGACGGACACGGGGAGAGCCCCAGGACGCTGTGGGACAGCGCGGCGGCAGCGTGGGGGAAGGCAGAGGGGGCACCCCGCTGCCTCCTGGACCCCCCCCAAAAAAAAGGGACCCCAAAAACCCTGCTGGATTTGGGGGCTCGGGCTGCGGAGCTCAAGGGATGAGGACGCCAAGGAACGAGCGGGGCAGGTGCTGGCAGCACCGAGGTGGGACAGCGGGAGCACGGTGCCACCCCGCTCCCCAAAACTCTTCCAAAACCCCAAAACCGCGACCCCCCGACCCCACAACCCCCCCCCCCCCCCCCGGCGCACAGCAGCGCCGGGCACAGCGACTTGCACTGAGAGCAGGCCCCGCGGGGGCTCCTGCTGGATTGCTGGAAGCGCCCCCCGGGGCTGTGGATTTGAGAATTGTATTTGGGTTTTCTACTCTGCTTGTCCCTCTGCTTCCCCCCCCCCCCCCCGGCCCCAAAACGCCGTCCGTCCGCAGCCGTGACCCCCCCAGGAGCCAGCAGCGGGGTTGGGGGGGGGGGGAAATCCCAAAGGATGCAGGGGAATGGGGTCACGTTCTCCTCCGTCCTTTATTCAGCACCGGGCTGGGGGGGCGGGGGGGGGTTATACACAGTATAGAATAAATAGGGGGGGGCCACTGGGGGGGGGCACCTCGGCTCGGCCACCCCATGGCAGAGCACGGAGCCGTGAGGGGGGCAGGGAGGCTGGGAACGGGGCGGGGGGGTCGTTAAACGGACCCCCAGGCTGTGGGGATGGAGCCTGGGGGGGGGGTTCCCATGCCCCCCCCCCCCCCCCGCCGCCCTCGTGCCTGTTTAATTAGTGACCGAGGGGCTTTAATCATTAACGAGCTGCTCACAGCTCCACGGCGTGAGGCTTCCGGAGCTGCCGTGTCCCCTGCCGGCCCCACGGCGTGGGGGGGGGGGGGGCTGCAGAATTGCCCCCACGCCCCCAGGGATCGAGGAGGGGGGAGCTCAACCCCCCCGTGTGCTCTTGGTGGCCCCCCCGGGGTGCTCTTTATGCTCCCACGTCCCCCCGCTGCCCCCCGGGGTGCAGGAAGGTAACAAAGGAGGGGGGCAGCGAAGAATGGGGGGGCTGAGGGGATGGGAACCGGCTGGTTAATGCAGGGGGGGGGTCAAAAATGACCCCCCCCAGGGGGCGTGGGGCTACAGGATGACGCAGGGGGGGCGGCTGTTGGTGATCTTCTCCAGGGGCTCCCCATTGCGGGCTCTGCGGATCGCCTCGATCAGCTGCAAAGAGAGAAAAAAAAAGAGGGGGGGGTGGGTAACGGGGCTGGGGGGGCCTCCCTGCCCCCCCCCTACAGCCACACAGCCCCGGGGGGGGCACCAGGTCCTCACCCCCGCAGTACTCACGTCCTTCTCGTAGGGAAAGCCTCCGTTCTCCAGCTTGGAGAAGACCAGCTGCCCGTTGATCTCGATCTCAAAGGCACCTAAAAAATAAGGGGGGGGCGTGAGACGAGCCCTGAGCTGTGCCCCCCCCTTCCCAGGGGGGTGCAGCAGCTCCTGGTGCACCCCGGGGGGGTGCAAAGCTGGGGCCCTGTGGACCCGGTGAGGGGTTGGGGCAGCCCCCGCCTCCTGCAGCGCTTGGGGGAACGGAGCACAACCCCCCCCCCCTTAATATTTTAAGGCGTTTTCAGTCATTTTAAACCCTGGTGCCCCCCCCAAATGGAGCTACGACCCACAGCGCCCCCCCCACAACCCCCTCCACCCCCCAGGGACCCCCCCAAACCCTGTGGGACTCACAGCCACCGCTCCCCACGGGGACCCCAAAACCGGGGGGGAGGGGGGGGGGGTGTTTGATGCCCTCCCCCACCCCGGGGACCCCTCCCCGGCCCCCCCCACGACACTCACCGGTGCCCCCCAGGCGGGACTCGATGTGGATGTCGGGGTACTCCTCCCTCACGGCGCTCGCCAGCTCCTGGTACGTGGCCTCGAACCCGCAGGGCTCGCTGGGGGGGGGAACAACGGGCCCGGTATGGCGGCGGGGGGGGCCCAAACACCGCCCCCAACCCAAAAAAAAACCTCAAAACCCCCCAAAACCCCTCTAAACTCCCCCAAAACCCTCCCCGTACCCCCCCACCCCCCCTTTTACCCCACTTTTACCCCCCCGTTCCTCCTCCCGCCCCCCCCTCACCCCCTCGGCCCCCTCCCGGTTCCGCCGCCCCCCCCTCAGAGCCCCCCGGTGCCCCCCCCGCTGCCCCCATCCCCCCCCTTTAGTCCCCGTTCCCCCCCCTCCCCCGGTCCCAGCACTCACCAGTACTCCACCACGATGCAGACCCGCTGCTCAGACCCAGACCCGGAACCGGAACCGGAACCGGAACCGGAACCGGAGCTGTCCCCGGCCCCGTCCCCGGCCGCCGCCGCCGCCGTCCCGGCCCCGCCGCTCATCGCCGCCCGCCCAGCCAGCCGCCGCTTCCGGGTTCGCCCACGTGACGCCGGCACTTCCGGCCGCTCTGCGCCGCCCTCTCGTCTGCTCCCCCTGCTGGCGGGAGGACCGCGCCTGCCGCCCCCCCCCCCCCACCACACACACCCCACGGGGGCACCGGGGGGGGCGTCCACGCGGGGCTCCCCCCCCCCCGGTCCCCACGCCCCGTGGGAGCCCCGTGGGAGCCTTATGGGAGCCTTGAGGTCCCACAGGGTCCCTCAAACCCCCCCTGTCCCCCGTGAGACCCCTCCACGGGACCCCCACGGGGCCCCCACGCAGCCCACGGGGCCCCCCCGGAGTCACGGCAGCCCCACGGAGACCACGCAGATCTATGAACCCCCCCCCCGAGACCCCCCCATCCCCCTCTGGGGGCCCCTATGGAGCCTCCGTGACCTCAGGGGACCCCCAGCACCCCACGGGGACCCCCGAGCCCCCCCCGGGGACAGAGCCACGGACCCCACGGGGACCCCACGGGGACCCCACGGGGACCCCACGGGGACACGCAGACCCCACGGGGACACCTCCACCCCACAGGGGCTCCCACGGGATGCGGGGCGACCCACTATACCCATGGGGACCCCCCTATATGGGGACCCCCGCAGCCCTACTGGGGCTCACGGACCCCACGGGGGGGCCACGCGCAGACCCCACGGGGGGGGGCCCACGAACCCCAGAAGGACACAGCCACCCCACAGGGCCTCCCACAGCACGTGGGGCGACCCCCTTTCCCCACGGGGACCCCCCCTTTCCCCACGGGGACCCCCCCTTTCCCCACTGGGACCCCCCATTCCCCACTGAACCCCCCCCCACGAGGACCCCCCCAGCTCCACGGGTGCCCACCGACCCCCGTGGGCCACCCACACCCCCAAACCGTGACCCCACAGACACCCACGGGGATGCTCAGCGCCCTTCTCCCCCCTGAATCCCCCACGGGCCCCCCGCGCATCCCCCTGGGACCCCCTCCCCGCTCTCCAGCCCCACAGACGGGGGTCCCACGGGGGTTGGGGACCCCCCCACACACACCACCCACCGGTGCCCCCCCGGTGCCGTGGGGCAGATCCAGCACCCTGCGGGCCACGGGACACCCAGACCCCATTGGTATTGGGGTCACCCCGGTGCCTTGTAGGAAACTCGCCATCCCCGGTTAGGGGGGGGATTTGGGGGGCGAGGGGCGCCCCCCACGAACCGGGTGGGGGCCGTGGGGCCGTGGCCGCCCCGGTGCCGTGATGTCAGGCCGGGGGCGGGCGCTGGCGCAGGTAGATAAAACCGGGGGAAAAACAGGAATGCCCGGTCCGGCGGGAGGGTGGCGGGACGCGGCGGGCGCTGCAGGTAGGAACGGGATCAGGGTGGGGGTCCCCGTGCCCTAGGACCACCGGTTACTGGCCCTGTCCTCCCCCCCTGTCCCCGTTTCTCCGTCCTTTCCTTCCCGTCTTCCTCCCAGCTCCTCTTCTTCCTCCTCCGCCGTCAACGCCTCGGAGACGCGGGGATCGTGGTTCCACGGCACCGGGGGTTTTTGGGGTCTCTGCCTGCAGGTTGGGGGCTCTGGGACCCCGTCCCCATAGCCCCGGTGGGCCTCGGACCCCGTCCCTTATCCGTGGTGGCTCTGGGATCCCGTCCCTTAAACCTGGCGGCCCTCAGACCCCGTCCCCAAACCCTGGTGGCCCTGGAAACCCTGTCCTATGGTGCTGGTGACCTCAGGACCCGGTCCTATAACCCTGATGGTCCCAGTCCCACTACCCCACAGCCCTGGTGGCCCTGGGACCCTCTCCCTTCCATCCCGGTGGCCCTGGGATCCCATCCCTTTAACCCTGGTGGCCCTGGCAACCTGTCCCTTAACAGCGGTGACGTTGGGAACCCTGCCCTATAACCCTGGTGGCCCCCACAGCCTGTCCCTTAACCCCGGTGGCCTTGGGAACCCTGCCCCATAGGACAAAGCCTTGGTCCCCCCGGTTTGTCCCAGACCCCAGGGACACCCCGTGTCCCCCCAGTGCTGTCACCTCACCATCGTGGCCATGGGGACCAGGCCACCGGGCAGGGCTGGCATCGAGGTGACCCGTGGTGCCATGGGGCCCTGTGGGGTCCCCAGCCATCCCATTACCCCCCAGCCCCTCCAGCCCGGCCCTCACACCCCACGCGTGGCCTGGGGTGGCCGGGACCCCCTCCAGCACCCTCGCTGCGTCCCCATGTCCCCACCCCGGGGAGGTGGCAGGGACCTGGCTGCATTTTGGGGAGAGGGGATGCAGAGGAGGGTCCCCAGCCAGCGGGGTGGTGACGGGGATGGGGATAGGGATGGGGACGGGGATGGGGACAGGGATGGGGACAAGGATGGGGACAGCGGTGGCCCCGTACACCTCAGCTCCTCGGTGCCTTGGCACCCTGCAGGCAGGGGCCCGGTGCCCGCCTGGCCGTGGACTTGGACCCCGCGCCGCCGGGAGGTGTTTACGGGGCCGGGTGAATGATTAACCCGGCCCCGGTGTGGCACGGCGGCGAGAGCACAGCCCCGGTTTCCCCCCCCCAGTGTCCCCCTTCCCGGTGCCACCGGTTGCGGCCGCGGGCACCGCGCGTGTGTTACGTGTGCCGCGTGCGCGTCCGGCACGGCCGGGCTCAGCTTGCCCCTGCCTGTCCCGGGCAGTGCGTGCCCGGCCGTGCCGAGCTGTGCCGGGCCGTGCCAGGCTGTGCCAAGCCGTGCCAAGCCGTGCCAGGCCATGCCAGGCCGTGCCAAACCGTGCCAAACCGTGCCAAACCGTGCCATGCCCATCCGGAGCGCTGGCCGTGTCCCCGCGTCCCCCCCGAGCGGAGCACCCAGGGCGCGTGGGTGCTGGCACCGGGCACCGGGCTGGGGGCGAGGGCGGCTCAGCGCGGCGGGGGGCCGTGCCCCGGGGGGGGGTTGGGGGCCGTTCCCACGGCGGGCGCCGGCTCCTCGCCCCCGGCCCCGGCGCGGCCGCCCCGGCGCGGATGCCAGCGCGGTGAGGTGGAGCTGGGAGCGGCCGCCTGAACTGGTTTGGCCGGACCCGAGGTGGTGGCGGGGCTGGGCCAAACTGGAGGCTCCGCCGGCACGGCACGGCACGGTTTGGCACGGTTTGGCACGGTTTGGCACGGCGTGGCACGGTTCGGCACACTTGGCACCCCCTCGCCGCAGCCCAGTTCAGCCCAGGCCAATTCATCCAGCTCGGCCAGTCTCGCCCAGCTCAGCCCAGTTTAGCCCAGTTCAGCCCAGTTTGCCCACCGCCAGGTGACACCGGGCCACCATCCCGCGTGGGGATGCTTGGGGGGGGGATTCTCGGGTGTCTCGTATGGGGCTGTGCTCCCCACAGGGTTGCGTCCCCTGCTCGCGGTGCCAACGCCATCGGGATGCGGACGGAGGCACCGGGGGCTCGCAGACCCCCTGTGGGGGCGAGCAGGGTCCCGGGGGGGCGGGGGGGGGCAGGCAGGGCAGTGCTGCATCACCCCCACGCTGAACTCACAGCGCTCATCACCCAGCGGGGGGGGGGTGCCAGGGTGGGCATCCCCCCGGCAGCACCCACTGCAGCCCCTGCTCTCTGCCCCCCAGATGATGCCATGGACGGGGGGGCCCAGCAGAGCGGCCTCCGGGAGCCCCCCGGGGCGGGCGGCACGGAGCAGGAGGGGGACGCGGGCGAGGGGCCGCCCGCCGCCGACCTCAGGCGCTCGCAGCCCCTCTTCATCCAGGGCAGCAGGTGGGTGCGGGGGGGAGTGGGGGGGGCTCAGCCCCATGGCACGGGGCAGGTGGGGGGACACGGGCGGGGGGGCTCAGCCCGTTTCTGCCCCGCAGCCGGCCGCCGGCGGAGGAGGAGCCGCGCGCCTCGTCGCTGCCCTGCATCCCCAACCCCTTCCCCGAGCTCTGCAGCCCCTCCAACTCGCCCATCCTCAGCAGCCTCCCCCAGGGACCCCCTCGCGAAGGCACCTGCCACGTGAGTGCCGGGGGGGGGGCAACAGCGGGGTCAGGGCGGGTGGTGGGGGTTCCCGGTGGGCTAACGGGGGTCCTGACGGCCTCCGTGCCCCCCCCCCCTCCCCGCACAGCTGGTGAAGGTGTTCAGCGAGGACGGGTCGTGCCGCTCGCTGGAGGTGTCGGCGGGCACCACGGCGCGGCAGCTCTGCGAGATGCTGGTGCAGAGGACGCACGCGCTGCACGACCACAGCTGGGCCCTGGTGGAGCTGCACCAGCACCTGGCCCTGGGTGAGTGGCCCAGGTGGCACGGCACGGCACGGGGTTGGCCCCCGCCGTCTTGCTGAGCCCCCCACCCCAACCCACCCTGACCCCGCAGAGCGCTGCCTGGAGGACCACGAGTCGGTGGTGGAGGTGCAGAGCGCGTGGCCCCTGGGCGCCGACAGCCGCTTCGTCTTCCGCAAGAACTTCGCCAAGTACGAGCTCTTCAAGAGCAACGCGGTACGTGGGGGGGGGGGACACCTGGATGCCCCACGTGGGGAGGGAGCCGCAGAGCCCCCCCTGACCCCCTCGCTCGTCCTCCCCAGCAGTCGCTCTTCCCCGAGGTGATGGTGTCCAGCTGCCTGGAGGCGAACAAGAGCATGGCGCACTCGGAGCTCATCCAGGTATGGGGACACCGTGCCAGGATGTGTTGTGGGGACCCGAATGTGCCGTGGGGACACAACCGTGCCTTGGGGACACAACTGTGCCATGAGGAACCAACTGTGCCATGGGGACACAACCACACTGTAGGGACCCAACCATACCTTGGGGACACAACTGTGCCATGGGGACCCAACCGTGCCTTGGGGACCCAACTGTGTCGTTGGGACCTAACCATGCCATGGGGACCTGATTGTGCCATGGGGACAAAACTGTGCCTTGGGGACCCAACTGTGTCATTGGGACCTAACCATGCCATGGGGACACAACTGTGCCATGGGGACCCAACCGTGCCATGGGGACCCAACTGTGTCATTGGGACCTAACCGTGCCATGGGGACCCAACCATGCCATGGGGACCCAAATGTGCCATGGGGACCCAAATGTGCCATGGGGACAAAACTGTGCCATGGGGATCCAACCATGCCATAGGGACCCGACTGTGTCACTGGGACCTAACCGTGCCATGGGGACAAAATTGTGCCATGGGGACCCAACCATGCCATGGGGACCTGACTGTGCCATGGGGTCCCACCATGCCCGGCCACCCCTCAGCCCTGGCCTCCCCCCCAGAACTTCCTGAACTCCGGGAGCTGCCCCGAGGTCCAGGGCTTCCTGCAGCTGCGTGAGGCCGGCCGCAAGGTCTGGAAGCGTTTCTACTTCTCCCTGCGCCGCTCGGGGCTCTACTACTCCACCAAGGGCACGTCCAAGGTGAGGGGTGGGTCAGGGTGCCCCGACCCTGGGGGCAGCGGGGGGGGCCGGCCCCTGACGCCCCCTCCCCGGCCCCAGGACCCCCGGCACCTGCAGTACTTCGCCGACCTCACCGAGTCCAACATCTACTACGTGACGCAGGGCAAGAAGCACTACGGGACGCCCACCGAGTTCGGCTTCTGCATCAAGGTGCGGCCCCTCTGGGCGCCCCAGCCAGCTCTGCCAAAGGGTCTCTGCCCCCCACGGGGTGACAGGGACACGGGGTGGGTTTCGGGGGGCTGCCCTGTGATGGTTCTGTCCCCTCCCCGCAGCCCTACAAGGTGCGCAGCGGCACGAAGGGCCTGAAGCTGCTGTGCAGCGAGGACGAGCAGAGCCGGACCTGCTGGATGGCGGCTTTCCGCCTCTTCAAGGTGAGCCCCGGCCCCCCCAGGAGGGTACTCGGGGTCCCTGTATTGGGGTGTGGAGTGTAATGGGGTGCTGAGGGTGCTGGGGGGTGCTGGAGGATGCCATGGGGTGCTGGAGAGTACTGGGGGGTACTGGAGGATGCTGGAGATACCCCCATGATGAGGGGCTGCCAGTGGGATGCCCCCCCCTCTAAGCCAGCATAGACATGGGGGGGGTGCCCCCATCCCTGTTTTTTTTTGGGGGTGGGGGTCGCTCTCCCCCTGTCCCACGGGACCCCCCACTCACGGTGCCGCCCCCCAGTACGGCATGCAGCTCTACCGTAACTACCAGCAAGCTCAGGCCCGGCTGAGCCAACCCCCCTGGATCAGCCCCACGGCCCTGGTGAGTGCCCCCCCGGCCCCCAGCACAGCCCCTGTGCCGTGGGGGGCTCCCCCCGGCCCCCCGGCTGCCACCAGCCCCCTCTCGCCGTCCCCGCAGCGGAGCGTGTCGGACAACGCGCTGGTGGCCATGGACTTCTCGGGGTGCACGGGGCGGGTGATCGAGAACCCCAGCGAGGTGCTGACGGCGGCGTTGGAGGAGGCACAAGCCTGGAGGGTGAGTGGGGGCTTTGGGGGGAGCGGGGAACCCCCCCCACACACCCACTCACACCCGCTTTTGGCTTCGCACGGCCAGAAGAAGACGACGCATCGCTACAGCCTGCCGGCTGCCTGCCAGACCTCCCCGCTCAGCGCCGGTGAGCAGAGCCCACCACGGGCCTCAGAATGGGGTTGGGGGGCACGGAACCCCCCCGCTGGGGGTCCCTGCTTTATGGGGGGGTCCTACCTGATGCCCCTCTCCCGTCCCCGCAGCCATCCACCGCACCCAGCCCTGGTTCCACGGGCGCATCTCGCGGGAGGACACCCAGCAGCTCATCGGCCGCCAGGGGCTGGTGGATGGGTACGGACCGGGGGGGGCTCTGGGGGTCTTGGGGGGGTACGGGACCCCTGGGGCACAAGCAGCCCCCGAGGGTTATAGGGTCCCAAAGCTCATATAGGGCTCGTAGGGGAGTTAGGGGGTCTGGGAGCAGGGGGGTGGGGGGATAGAGCCCCAGAGGGTGTCGGGGGGGGGGGATTGGGGACCCTGGGGGTGTCACCGGGAGCCCTGGGGCTGTGGGGTGACACCGCTCCGGGGCTCGCAGCGTGTTCCTGGTGCGGGAGAGCCAGCGCAACCCCAAGGGCTTCGTCCTGTCCCTGTGCCACCTGCAGAAAGTCAAGCACTATCTCATCCTGCCGGTGAGTGCCGCGGCTGGAGAAGGGGGGGGGAGTTGGGGAGGGTTTTTTTTTTTTGGGGGGGGGGGGTGACGGGACACACTGACCAGGCCTGAGCTGCGCCTGCCCGGCAGAGCGAGGAGGAAGGACGGCTCTACTTCACCATGGACGACGGGCAGACCCGCTTCGCCGACCTCATCCAGCTCGTGGAGTTCCACCAGATCAACCGCGGCATCCTGCCCTGCAAGTTGCGGCACTACTGCACCTGCGTGGCGCTCTGAGCCCTGCACCGCCGGCACGCCCCGGCTCGGCACGGCAAGGCACGGCACAGCTCGGCACCCCGTGGCACTGCTGGCACAGCTCGGCACGGCTCGGCACGGCTCAGCACCCCATGGCACTGCTGGCACAGCTCGGCACCCCATGGCACTGCTGGCACGGCTCGGCACGGCTCAGCACCCCATGGCACTGCTGGTGGTTCGGCGTAGCCGGCACGGCACAGCCGGCACAGCTCAGAGCAGTGAGCTCAGGGGTGAGGGGGCTCCCCCAGCGCCCCCCGCACTCCGGTGCCCCCACACTCATGCACTTTCTCCCCCCTCCCGGTGCCGGGCCCCTCCGTCCCCACGGGACCCCTGGCTGCAGACCCCTCACCCCGAAGCTCAGAGGGTTCAGGGGTCTGCAGCCCTTCCCCCCCACCCCACAGGAGCAGGGTTTGGGAGCGGGGGGGGGGTCCCCACCATGTCCCCCACCACGTCCCCACAAGGCCAGTTGAACTGTGATGTGTTTTATACCAGTGAGAATAAAGGTTATTTTTTCAGAGCTCCTGTTTCTCCCTCTCCCAAGTCAAACAAATCAGAAGCCGTGCACATCCGGGGGGTGTTTGTGGGGGGGGGTCCGTCTCTGCCACCCCCTCTGTGTCCAGGCACGTGGCTGGCAGTGTCCCCACACCCTCTGTGTCCCCGCAGTGCCCCAGGACCCCACACAAAGACCCCTCTGTGCGCCCTGGGCACCACGTGCGGCTCAGCCACGCGGCCCTACAAATCCCTGGGCTGGGAGGGTTGGGGGGGGATTAATAGCGGACAGTGGGGGATTAAAGGCCGGGATTTGGGGGGGGGGCAGCTGCTACTAAAGCCCCAGGGCTGGGGAGCGAGGCCAGGACCCCGCCATGGCTCCCAGGACGGTGCTGATCACCGGCTGCTCCTCCGGCATCGGGCTGGCGCTGGCCGTGCGGCTGGCACGGGACAAGCAGCGCCGCTTCCGAGGTGAGCCGGGGGGGGGGTCCCTGCACTGGGATTTGGGGGTTCCCTGCACCGGGATTGAGCCCCCTGTGCCCCCAGTCATCGCCACGGTGAGGAACGTGTCTCGGAGCGGGGCTCTGGTGGCGGCAGCGGGGTCGGCGCTGGGCAGGACGCTGGAGATCAAGCAGCTGGACGTGTGCGACGAGGGCTCCATCCGCGCCTGCCTCGACAGCATCCCCGGGCGCCACGTCGATGTCCTGGGTGAGCCTCGGCCCCCTGGTCCCGTGTGTCCCACCGACACCCTGCAGCTGTGGGGTCTTGGGGACGTGCCGTGCACCAGGGACCCTCGGTGTTGGGGTCACCCCATGCGCCAGGAGCACCCCGCGTGGTGCTTACCCCATGCGCTGGGGACCCTCCGTGCTCCAGGGACCTTCCATGCTCCCAGTGCTGGGGACCCTCTGTGCCAGGGACACCCCACACAGCAGGGAGCTCTGGGCCAGGGGTACCCCATGCGCTGGGGACCCTCCACGGTAGGGACACCCTGCACCGGGGGCCCTTTGTGCCAAGGACACCCTGTGCCAAGGGGACACCTTGTGCCAAGGACACCCTGTGCCAAGGGGACACCCTGTGCCAAGGACACCTTGTGCCACGGGGACACCCTGTGCCATGGGGACAGTGCCAAGGGAACACCCTGTGCCAAGGACACCCTGTGCCAAGGGGACACCCTGTGCCATGGGGACACCCTGTGCCATGGGGACACCCTGTGCCAACGGGACACCCTGTGCCATGGGGACACCATGCTGGGCACCCCCCGGGCACCGAGGACCCCCGCCCGGTCCTGATGCCCCCGCTGCCCGCAGTCAGCAACGCCGGCGTGGGGATGATCGGGCCCCTGGAGTGCCAGAGCCTGGCCGCCATGCAGGGCCTGATGGACACCAACTTCTTCGGCCTCGTCCGCCTGGTGAAGGAGGTGCTGCCCGACATGAAGCGGCGCCGCAGCGGCCACATCGTGGTCATCAGCAGCGTCATGGGGCTGCAGGGTACGGGGGGGGACCGGGGCATCAAGGGGGGGGTCCTGCCCTGCCAGCACGGCCCCACCGGCCCCCTCCTCACCCAGGCATCGTCTTCAACGACGTCTACGCTGCCTCCAAATTCGCCGTGGAGGGCTTCTGCGAGAGCCTGGTGGTGCAGGCGCTGCGCTTCAACGTGGCGTGAGTGCTCGGGGTGGGTGGAGGGGCCGAGGAGGGGGGGATGCTCAGCCACCAGCATCCCCAGAGCCCCCTCCCCTGGCAGCATCAGCCTGGTGGAGCCGGGGCCGGTGACGACGGAGTTCGAGGCCAAGGTGTACGAGGAGGCCGAGCGCGCAGACTACTCGCAGACTGACCCCGAGACCGCCGAGATCTTCACCAAGCTCTACCTGAGGAACTCCAAGGACGTCTTCGCCAGCCTGGGGCAGAGCCCCGAGGACATCGCGGAGGTGATGGGCGCACCTGCCCGGGTGGGCTGGGCTGGCCATGAGAGCTCAATTAGTGCTAATGAGGAGCAGTGATCACAGCTGGACCGCCTGGGCTGGCTTCTCCCTAAGCCTGAGGTCCCCTGGGGCTGAGCCCTGCTGGGGATGGAGATGGGGACGGGATGGGAATGGGGATGGGATGGGGATGGAAATGATGGGGATGGGATGGGGAAGGAGATGGGAATGGGATGGGATGGGATGGGACTGGGGTGGAAATGGGGATAGGATGGGGATGGAGATGGTAGGGATGGAGATGGGATGGAGATGGAGATGGGAATGGGATGGAAATGGGGATAGGATGGGAATGGAGATGAGATGGAGATGGGAATGGGGTGGAAATGGGGATAGGATGGGGATGGAGATGATGGGGATGGGATGGGGATAGGGATGGCGGTGATGGGGATGGGAATGGGATGGAAATAGGGATGAGGGTGGGGATGGGAGTGATGGGAATGGGAATGGGATGGCAGTGGGGATGAGGATGGGGATGGAGATGATGGGCTAGGGCTGAGGAGAGCTTGGGACTGGGATTGGGGATGGAAACAAGGATGGGGTCAAGGGGGTGACGGGGTCAGGAGGGGCTCAGTGACGTCCCCGTGTGCAGCACACGCTGCGGGTGATCGAGGCGGCCCGGCCACCTTTCCGGCACCAGACCAACGCGGCGTACACGCCGATGGCCGCGCTGAAGCACGCCGACCCCAGCGGCGCCCTGATGACCGACGCCTTCTACAAGCTGGTCTTCAAGTACGACGCCGTGCTGCGGCTCGGCCTCCGCGCCATCCGCCTGCTGCGCTGGAAGGCCCAGAAGGTGCAGGCGGGCGCCCGGCTGCTGGGCTTCAAATAACGCCCGCGGGCCCCGAGGGGTGGTCCGGGGAGGTGTTTGGGGTGGCGGGGTGGGGGGGCTGCACGGTGGCGAGGGGCAAGCGGGGCCAGGACCTGAGCGGTTTCACTTCCTGCTCCCGGCCCCGAAATAGCACCCACGGCGGCCGTATTAAAATCGGGAGTGGTATTTTTAACCAGCGCCGGGTGAAAAAGCGCAGCGGCTTCCTCCGAGAGTGCAGCGGCCGTGACGGGGCTGGGAAGGGCTGGCAGCTGCCCCCCCCCTCTCCACTCTCCTCGCCTCGTTGCCCCCTTCCCCGGGGGCACCTGGCCCTCCTTGCCCAGCCCCTACACCCCCTGGGCATGCAATGCCACGACCCCCCCACCCCACCAGCCTCCCTCAGCGAGGCTGTGACCTCCTCCCCGCAGCCCCTGCTGTGGGGTTGGAATTGGTGCGGGGGTCCCAGGAGATGGGGGAGCTTGGCCCACCCCCTTGTGCCATCCTGCGCCGAGCCCCACAGCACTGGGACATCGGGAGGGGGACACCGGGGGGGGTGTAGGGGGGCTGCAACACCATGCTGCCGGGCTGGCTGCTGGGTGCAGAGGGTGCAGGAGCTGCTGCAGGGCCGGGAGCTGGGTGCACGGGGTGCACGGGGTGCACGGCGCGTCCGCAGGGTGCAGGGTGGGTGCACGGCGCAGGGGTTGGTGCAGAGCAGCTGCGGGTGCAGGGTGGGTGCAGCGTGCACGGCGGGGTGGGTGCTGGGACGGCGGGGAAGGGGAAAGGGGTAGGGGGGGGGATGTAGCAAAAAAGGGGGGGGGAAGCAGCAACCCTGGGCGCGGGGCGCTGGCGTGTGGGCGCTTGGCGTGACTGCGCCCGGGAGGTGAGCGCAGGGGGAAACCGCAGGGAGGCCCCGGCATGGTTCAGCGCCGCGCTTCTCAGAAGCCTTCCTGGCTCCCACCGCGCTTCCCGGCGGGTGCAGGATGGTGCAGGGATGCACGCGGGGTGGGGGCACGCAGGGCAGCCCCCTCCCCAAAATCCCCCAACCACCAGCAGCCCCCTGGAACCGGCAGCAGCCTCAGCACCGGGCACAGGGCACCGGGTCCTGGCCCGTGCCACGCACGTGGCCCCCCCAGAGTCCGGATGGTTCCTGGCACTCTGGGGACAGGATGGAGGGGGAAATGTGTTTTTTTTTTTTTTTTTTTTTTTTTTCATGATTTCCCCCCCCTCTGTCACACACACACACACACACACATCTCGCTCAAGTTAATGACAAAGCGGCCGTGGGGACAACGGCCCCCCCGTGGTTATGGCAACGGCGCAGCACCTGCGGGACGTGCAGGGGTGACATCAAAGCCGGCGACGGAGACGCAGCCTCCCCCTGCTGCGGTTTCTGCAGATTTGACTAACTTTCTCCACTCCGGGGGGCAGGGACGGGGGGGGGCTGCATTTGGCCCCAGGGAGCAGCGAGGGGGGGCCCCCGGGTGCAGCTCAGCAGCACAGAGCCGCAGGGAATGGGGCAGAGGGAGGTCAGGACCCAAGGGATGCCCCCGGCCCCGAGGAGGCAGCAATGGGGCAGATCCCAAGGAGCGGGGTGCAGGATCGGCCCCAAAGCCCCTCGTAGCAGAGCTGGGGGTGTCCACAAGCCTTGCACCCCCCCCCCCCCAAGGTCATACCCAGTCTCACTTCCAGCTGATGTGGGAAGGGGGGGACAGAGCAGCAGGAGGGCAAATCTGGAGCTGGTGTGAGCTGGCTCCGGGGCACCAACAGCGGCCAAGGAGCCAGGGCCCGGCCACGGAGCATCGTCCCCATCCCACCCCAGCCACCACGGGCGCAGGGTGGGGGCTCAGCCCCGGGGAGGGAAGCAGGCTCTGCTATAAACAATCGTCTGCCGGGACTTTCCTTTCCCCGTGTGTGACGACTGCCAGCTGCCCCCTGCACTCTCGCTCCCCCGAGGATTTCGCCGGCCGCCCAGGTGCGCCGGCTCGCTGCGATGCAAATGCAGCGCCAGATATAACCCCGGCGAGGGGACGGCGCGGCACGAGGCTCCCGGGGGGCACCGCTTCCCTCCCGGGGTACCGAGGGGGGGGCATCAGGCGTGACGTGAACCCGCTGCCCCCACCGCACTGGTCGCAGCCACTGCCTCAGGCCCCTCGGTGGTGCCGGTGCCGGGCACGTGGCCGGGTGCGGGGAGCACCCAGAGGTGTCCCCTCTCCATCCGCCCCAGGGAGGAGGCACGGAGGTGGCCCTCCCCGTGCACCCTGCAGCTTTTGGGGGACACCTCGAACCCTGGGGAGGTGCTGGATGGGATGGTGTGGAGCAGCCTGACCTGGAATTGGGACAAAAAGGAGGTGGGGGTGGCAGGGGCACCGCTCGCCCTCACCTCCTGGAGCTCCCCGGGGGAGCCGGAGCGTGGCCGGGATGCTCAGGATGCAGCTCAGCGCCGGGCAGGGCTTGCCAGGATTTCTCATGCGTTACGCAGCGTGTTTCGACACGACGGGGCAAACAAGTTCCTCTCTGCCCTATCATAATTACGGCATATCAGACGATAAGGATCTCGCTGTCATAACACCAACTGAACTCTTGTATAAGCCTGGTGCTTTAGAGGGGGTTTGGGTTTGGGCACTGAGTTTTTTTTGGGTCAAAACAGCCCTCATTCAGGGAAAAGCCAGGCCAGGGATGCGCCAGGCTGTGGGATTCAAGGCCACAGGTCGCTGCTTCTGAGCCCGTTGGCTGGCACGGGGCTGTTGGTGCTGGAAAGATTTCACCCCGTCCTTCACAACAGCGAGGGGCAAACACCTCCAGCTGCTTGCGTCTCACCGAGGCTAGGGAGGAAGTGAAGGTCGAAGACAGGATGGATCCTCCGGCTGCCTTTTTTTCCTTTCCCTTTGTTTCGAGTGTGCCCAACTTGTGGTAGGTGTCAGGAGAGCACAAGCTAAGTGTGACCACCACCAAGCTGCTAGGGCAGGGGTAAGGAAGGGCTGCAGGAGGCTGGTGGGAGCCCCCCGAGTGTTTCTGTCTGTCTGGTGCCCCCTGGAAAGCCCGAGCCCACCGGCAGCTGGAGCAGCCACACGTCCCAGGGCAGATCCAGCCACCCTGGGCCTGAGTGTTGCCTGCCCTCCATTATTCACAGGGGCATCCCCCTGCATTTTACAGGGCAAACCATCAATTCCCAGAGGAATCACCCAAGCAGGATGGACCCGAGGGGTGCGTGCCCCTTCCCCACACCACCGGGAGGATCCATGTGCCTGCAGCACCCCTGGGCACACCGGGCATCACCTGCAGACGCTCAGGATCCCAGGCACAAACCCAGCCCTGAGTATTTTCCATGGCTGCAGCTCAGCCCCCAGCTGCTGCAGGGCTCCTCGCGCCGTGCCGGAGCCCGGTTTCGCTATTGCTGCACTCAGCAGCGGGGTGAGGAGGGCGCCGCTTCCTCCACGCAGTGAGGAGCGAGTCCCGAGGTCTGAGCCTGCTGCCACGGGCACGCTCATGCAGCTCCTGGGGAATCCTGCAGGAACGGACCCCCCTCTAGCTGGGCAAGCTGGAATTGTCCCCCCCACACTCCCCGGATACTTGTCCTGTGCTGGCTGGGGACCTGAGGAGTGTATGCCCTGTGTTGGGGAAGAGCAGCTTTCCTTGGCCCGTGTCAGTCCCCACTAACCAGCAGAGCCACGCTGCCCATTCTCAGCAGCTGGAGGAGCAGACCGCGTTATCTCTGCACCTCGGAGCGTTTCAGCTCCGCTGCAAAGCCAGCTGGCGCTCTGCTAACCACAGCCGCCGCGGTCAGCCTGGCAGCTCCACACAGAGGCACCACAGCTATGCGCCGGGCGCAGGTTTCATTCAGCTCTTTGATCTGCAGATCCACAGGGTGACAGACTCCCCATGGCACGCCGGGACTGCTCCTCTGGACCATTCCCATTAATTTAGCAGAATTTGCCATTTATGATCTGGATCTGAGCACTGTTATTACCTCTGCTTTCACGGCTGTAAGGAACGAGCTTTGGCCAGGGGAGAGCACTGAAGCATGGTGCAGCAGCTCAGGTCCCTTTAACTATTAGGTGCACGAGAGAGTTTATCTAAGTTCAAAACACTTCCCTAAGTTTTGAAGCACCAAAGACTCGGTTCTTCTGACTAAAAGCCAGTTTCCTGAGCCTCCTCCCTGCTGCCTGGTGGTTAGGAATAAGCTGTCAGCAAATTAAGAAACGAAGAGCGACGGAAGAAACAGCTGCTGGAGCATGCTGCGAGAGACTGGTCCAAACAGAACTTGGTTTCACACCAAAATAACCAAACGAGGGGGGGAATTAATCAAGCTCACAACACGACAAAAAGTGTTGTTTTTTTTGTTTTTGTTTTTGTTTTTCCTGTTCTTGTGTGTCAGGTGATTTGCAAAGCCCTTCCTCTGTGCTCAGGGACCGAGTCGGGGCCGGGCTGTGGAAGGGGGCTCCCTGCTGCCGGTGCCTGGCACAGGGTGGGCTTCGGCCCCGCTGCGGGGAGCCGCAGGGACACGCTTGGGAAGCACTTAGCGAGCAACACACAGCAGATAAATGCATAGAAATACTTATTTTTTAATAGGTGACTGGGTTGAAATTCCACAATATGCCATTGTTCAACAGCAAAGCTGTACCGAGGTTACCGCTCGTTAACTCCAGAGCGCACAGGCTGATCCCAAACAAGTTCCCTCTCCTTAACACGATGCTGCCCGAGTAGTGGTGGGAGAGTGGCGCCTGCTGGGCCTGCTGCTGCCACAAGCTCCCTCCTTCCCTTCAGACAACCCAGCATCACTAATGCCGAGCTTCTCGGAGGCTCCGTGGTCGATTGCTCACCTTGTCGGGGAGCAGGGGAGGTGGCAGAAGCCCTGCCCAGCGGTAACTGAAGAGCAGGAGTAATCTGAAGAGTGTTTTCAAGGATTCGGCAGCGACGTGAGACAGAAACCGGCGGTGCTGCATGACATACATTCAGCAATCTGGGGAGCTTCCTGTGCAAACGACGAATTACGTTCTGCTATGTGTGACATTATTCATTTCTGCTGAACCGTGAGGAGCGTTTTCACCAGCCGCGGCGTATGTGCAGCAGTCGCCTCCCCCATGAAATGGCAGCACGAGGGATGGAGTTATGGAACGATTCACGCTGAAGTTGGACGTTGGCCTAAGCCTTCCCAAGCCCCGGCTGCTGCCCAAACGCCATCCTCGGGTGATCGGGGTTAAGCCCTTTGAGAAACTGCAGCTTCGCTCGGTCTCCAGGATTGTCGTGCTGTGACAAGGGCTGCTTGCTGGGGGAAGAACCAACGTGCAGCGCTCACTGGTCCGGGCTTTCCGATGGTTATTGGAAATGATCCTAAACCTATTTTATGGCCACGCACATAGCGTCAAACAGGGTAGCAAAATCACTCTCCTTCCTTACCCCCAAAGATGAGCAGGGTCTAGCACTCCTACAGTAATTTAGGTACCCACGCACTCCGCAGGCAAACTAGTTTATACTTCTTCAGACACAGCCTTACTGGGAAAAATGAACGTAATTTCCATTTTTGTACCTTAAGAATTAGGGAAAGTCCTTGAACCAAGGTGAAAGAGCGAGCCTAGGTCAGAGGCAGGAAGGAAATTCAGCATTTCTTGACCCTTCGCACCCACCCAGGTCTCTGTGCCCCAGCCTTCCCACATGGAAAGGGATGGATTGCCACAGATATTGGCTGGCACAGCAACATCAGAAAAAGTACAAAAGCAACGTTAGTATCAAAACGTACGATGGCTGCAAAGAGTCCATCAGAACACACCTAACCCTACATTATACAAAAATACTTTGCAAGGAATAAACACGCACTCAGCAAAACTGTTATCAAACTCATATCTCCAGCACAGTGACTAATAATACAGCTGCAGAGCAATGATTAGATTAAAAGAACTATTTTAAAAACCAGCTTCAAAGTAATTGTAAATACTCATTTTGCAAAACAGCACATTTCGCGCCGAGGGATATCCCCACGTAAAACCAGACACTGCAATTGAGCTGTCAGCTCCCACACGTTCGTGTATGCAGATTCTCACGGTAGCTGCTGTCGGGGCCGGGTGACTCCGGCCCCGAGCCCGGTGCCTTCCAGCAGCCAGGGCTGGCCGGGACCGGCAGCACGGCCACGACTTTGGGCACCGGGGCCAGGCAGGAGCAAGGCGGGGGCAGAAGCCACAGTGTGGTTTCGTCCTCGTTCTTGGCACCCATCAGACGGGAGGACTTTCCACCAGTGAAAATCGGGATTTCCCCCAGACCGTGCGGAGGAGCCAGCCGATGATCTCACTGGGTATCCCAAAAAACGCGTATTAAAAAAAAAAAAAAAAACAAAAAACAAAACAGCCCCAAATAGGTCTTGTTTCTTATTTTGCTATCGGTGAGTAAGATGCGTGTGGGGAGTGACTTCAAAGAAAGTGAACAGAAGGGTAAGAAAAATGCAAGTGTGACCGTGTGCTCTTAAGATTTGGGGGGAAAAACCTTCAAAAATGAATTAACAACCCCTCCCAGATGCATGTTTTCCAGGTTACAGGGATTAGTTATTTGAAGACCATTGGGATTGTAACAGCAAGAAAAAGCTGCTCCTATATGCTTCTACCTATACATCTGACCAAGCAGAGAAACTGGCAGTAGGGAATAAAAACCTTTCGCACTGTTAAAAGCATACAATATAAAAACAAATGCACATTACAAAATAAAAACACCTTAAAACTGCTCTTAATTTTCACAAAAATAAAGTTCATATAAAAATCGGTCTCTGCTCCTGGTATTTATACAGTACCACTCACCACAGCAGCTAGACATAGATGCTACAGAACACTGAGTAATTTGTAAAAAAAAAATAAAAAAAAATAATAAGAAAAATAAAGGTGTCTCCTCACTCTGACACTCATTTAAAAACTGCCATAGAAAAATATTCAAGACGCTTCTTTATACTAATTAAAAACCAACCAAATGAGCCTCCCCTGAGATCTAGAAGAAAACCTGTGACCCTGGAAAATCAGTCCTTTTATTTGAGTACTACCCTGTGCTCTCCTCGTGCTATATGCGAGGAGAATTCGTATCGGTCGTGGCTCCTGTACCCGCAGACGTTGCACTCGAAGGGGTCGCGGAAGCCGTGGCAGCCCATGTGGATGGTGAACATCACATAGTCCAGAAAGAGGACGCGGCAGTGGTCGCAGCGGTAGACCCCGATGGCTTCCCCTTCCTTGTTGATGACCTTAAAAGCGTCGCGCGGGCATATGGCAGGGGGCTTGATTATGTCGTAGGGCCTGGGGAAATCCTTCAGGGACTGCAGGCCGTTGCGGGCCTGGGCAGGGAGCTGGCTTTGATGGAAGGTGGGGTTCTGCCGCTCCTCGTGGTTGCTGTCAGTGTCTGTGGAGTCTTGGCCGCTGTTGTTCGGGGAAAGGCCTCTGTCGGAAGACAGGCTTTTGTCCCTGAGGTGGCCATGGCTCTTCTCGGCGTCCTGCGGGGTGCCGTTGGGCACGTCGGCGCGGGTCAGCGGTATGGGATACAGGCTGCTGATGACGGGGACCATCTCAGAAGTTGGGGCCGGCGGCGTCTGCACGAGAGGGCGCAGGGCTTCGGCCCCGAGGTAGGTGATGGCGTTGTTTATAGCCTGGTCCATCATGCGTCCCTGCATTATGTCGCTTTCCTTGTCATACATGAAACTTGAGTTGTAATTGACATCAAAGCTGTGTCGCTTCTCACCTGCAAGAGAGGAGATGCGTTACCAGGGAGGTCAAAGCAGCACTTGAGCTCTGGGAAGCTCTTCCAAATGGCAGGAGTCTCTGGACAGCAAAGAGGAATGAAATATTGTCTGCAGAAAAGAGATATTCATATACAAAAGCAGGTTTTTGTTGCTTTTTTTTTTTTTTAAAGACTAGGCTTGGAAGCAGAAATCTAATAGAGGAGATGGAGAAGATGGTTACTGAACAAATCCTCAATAAATTTTTAAAATTATTCTGGGATTTAAGGGAAAGAAGAGCATAAAGAAAAGTTTCCAGAGATTAATTACTCCCGTCTTTTTCTAGGAAAAAAAAGGTAAGTAATCATTAATGAAAATACTCGCGAAAGAGCTAACTGATAATGAACCAAAATACTCCATTTTTGGTACCAAGACTGCAACCTCTCCTTCCTGGCTTTGTCCTGAGAAGCACACTCTTCTCCAATAGAAATGGTGAAGACAAACACTGGCTGAGATTTGGTGAGGTTTTCATTACTTTATCCCCACCTGATAGAGTCTTTTACGTATCCTTGTACCCTGCAATCAATTCCCCCCGCTATCTCATGGCAATTACAGCTTCCTCTGCACCAGTTTTCTTTGAACTCTGTACAGGTCTTCAGACAGTCTTACAAGGGCAGCTCTACGTGTGTGTACAGAACTGCACATTTAGGGTCATTTATATGGGGCCAGCAAAGGAGGAGCAAAACAAAACCCTGTCTGGGTGTGCTGGTGCTTTGCAAGCTCTCAGTTAGACGGTGTGGGAGGAGAGCTACGAGCACATGTCTGAATTTCTGCCCATGTCTTCCCAAAATAGGGGTAAGGCACGGGAGGGTGGTGTGGGCAGCACACTGGCACTAGTTTTCTCCATGCCAGGTGCAAGGAGGAAATAAAACTGCACCCCAAAAGAGCCAGAGTCACTTTTTCATGAATAGCTAGAAGTAACTGAATTCTGTGGTTACATAAAACAAAATTGTTCATAGCTTTTAAGAAAAAGGACCAGACCAAATGTTTCATGTGCAAGTGACTTGCAACCATCAGATCCACTAAATCTTTTAGTTACGGTAACTGGAGTAGTGCAGATGTTTATCAGTCACCTGTCAACACCATGACTCAATGTATATGAAACTCTTCAGGTTTCACTGCAGAGGCAGAAAACCAGGAGCTCACGTTTCTCGTATAAAACACTCAAAAAGGTTAGCGAACCACAAGAGTGTAACTGCTTCCAACCCTCAACAAAACTTGTGATCCATCTTTACACAGAAGGAAACAAAATGATATAGCACATCGGTGTGACTCATACAACCAGCTCCAAGCAAGTGAGAACTGTGAACAAATTTGAAATTAAAAAAGTAACAAAAGCAAAAATATACAGGACTCCCTGTAAATCTGGGGCTAGGAGTCACTGACTTAAGATTAAAAAAAAAAGGCAAGGTATGATCCCTGAGGTTCTCACTCTTTTGTTATTCCACTGTTCTCGTAGCATTTTAAAATCCCCCACATAGCCTATTTGGGCTGTATAAATTCCCAGTTATATCAAACGGAGCACAAATACCCAGATGCTCTTTTGGCAGACAGTCACATCACGTTGCTGTACACTTTCTGAAGGCCTCTACATGGCACATGAGAAGGGGGCTCCCTGTCTCAGCAGGCACCCCATGGCAAGCACACTGCTGCCTTCGGTGCCTCAAGAAGATGCCAATATTTAGGTAGGACAAATCTGCATGAAAGTGCCACAGAAAATGCCAAGCATTTATCCAGAATAATCCAAAGCACGGCAGGGATTTGCAAGCCCACAGATGGGGGGGACCACTCTCGATTCGCCACCACCACCTCTCCTCCATAGAACACAGCAAACCTGCCAGGGAACGGGACAAAAAGCAGGAACAGTGCTGCCGTCAGACACAACAGCTTTCAGGCCAGAGAAAGTTGGGGTCAAAGATTCAGAAAAAGGGAAAGGAGCATGTGGCAAATGGGGGATGAGCAAGACAGACTCTGCCTACAGCCGTTGATGTTTTATTTTTGTAGCTGGCAGGACAATTTAGTAATTATTCTGAGTGAAGTTGCTATCTGTACCACAAAATTACTGCAAAATACTAAATTAAAAATTAAATTTATGGGGTTCTCTATTGTTCACTTACAAAGCAGCCACCAGTTAGCTGAACATCTTTCCTCTTTTTTTTTTCTTGTCTCAGTGCAATGCAAAAAGCTTTCCCCTTCAAAATTCACACATGAGCCATAGCGTATGACACGTTCTCATGTGCTGCTCAGTGATGCTTCACTTGCTCTAAAATGTGCATCAATTTTTATTTTTGCAGCCTGATGAGGTGTGGACACTGGAAACAGGGAGTGAACCTGTTTCCTGTCGCTGTGCTAACCAAAGCAGACAATTTCTCATTAGACTTTGCACACCGGGGGATACTGGTGTTTGCTAATGTGTCAGAACAGCACTTTTAGCACTATGAGAAATTTATTTTTACTACTGGTCTCAGGGAAAACTTGTTTCTAAAAAGGGCAGAATAGAAGTCCACAGGCCGGATGCTCAGCTGGTGAAAACCAGCAGAAATGCACTGACTGCACCAGTTACTTTGACTTGGATGAACTTCAGATACACCCCCACGAGTGTTTGATACAGCACAGATATCTGTTCTGCTGGACTTTTTTTTTTTTTTTAATTTTTTTTTAGTATCTGTTCATTAATCAAACCAGGAAGTACAAAAAGCCAGGCTTTGTACATTTAGTCCACACACATGCAAAACAGAAAACCACAGCAAAATAAGAAATGCAAAATGATAAACTTCCTTTCCCATCCTTGTTCCCTAATAATTCATGGAAAGGCTGAGGACAAAATCTTTGCAGAAGCCTTTGAAGAAGGGCCTGGTGCGGAAGTTAAGAATCAAGTGCATGGTCTGCTGATCTGTGTCCTTCTTTGAGACTTATACTTGTGCACAAGGTAGCTACCAGAGATGAAAAAATAAAACTAAATGAATAAATAGAGCGGACAAGACTCCTCCTGCTTGTATGAATCTCTACAGAGACCTCAAATAATAATAAAGTTGGTTTTTACCCACTCAATAGCCTTCATTCACAGAAATGAGCCAAACAAAGATGCCTTGTTAGTATACATCTCTATCCCTTCTTCCTGACAAAATGAAAAATCAGCACCCGTTCCGAGAACGCCGTTTCCCAAGAAATCACAAAGCTGTCCTGGCAGATTCGCACTCCTACACATGCAGTTCAGAAAGTCACAGAAGTCAAATCAAGGTCGGACAGGCTGCTCTTGCAAACACCCTTCCCAGGGATAAAAGGGACCGGGTGAGTCATTTTTTCACACATTACCTAACAAGAACATGCCAATCATAGAGGTTGTAGAAAAACAGTAAGTTCCCGAAATCGGTTATCTGCAGACTGCACTGCTGAGGACAATCCCAAATCAGAAAAGAATCCGTTCCATATGAGTATGGTAAAACAAATCGGACACTGTGCTTGTGCTCGACTCTGAGCACAGGCTGAGTGGTTGTGTCCTGCACAAGATGTGTTCAATAAAACACACAAAGATCAAACTGATAGCCATTGTAAAACATGACAGCGTGAAGCTCAACTCAGTACAAAAAAAAAAAAAAGGAAGCTGAAGATTTTCAAAAACACTTGCATTAGTATTACTTTTTGAATCACAACATACATGCAAGGTCCAAGTTACAGAGTCGACAGTTTCAGTATTAGGTACCCAAAGGTACTCAGCTGGAGTGGCAGCATCACTCACTCCTCTATTAGAAGGTGACCTTTTAAAACCTTTTTTTTTTTTAAAAAAAAAAAAAAAAAAAAAGATGTCTAAATAAACGTTACCAGTTTTAGCAGATGGAGAAAGCCCAGCGCTACCCACCAAATCCGGCAAGGATTACCGCCAAAGTTACCTGCAGGAATTGCTTGCACGTACACACGAGTTTAGCAGCACAGCTTTCCCTAGGCTGGGACCTCAGCCCCGGACACCCGAGACATCCTCAGACCCTCTGATCGTGGGTCCCCCCAGGCAAGGGTTGATCCCTTCCTGCATGCTCAAGCCCTGCGCCCCCCCTCTCTGCTCACGTGCGCCAGCATCAGCCACGGGGCCCTGCTCGCAGGGGGAATTTTAGGGTGCGAGAAAAACATTGAGCACTGGGTACACCCGTACAGGTTGCTACAAACCAGACCTTATTAGCAGCTGTATAGTATGAGCACCAAGTCAGGTCTCCACTCGGGACACGAGAATTGCATTTTACTTTGTTAAAAGGCGAGCTGATGGAACGAGACCAGCCAAGAGGATCAGGCGCTCACGGCGACACAGAACCTGCCAAACTCGTACTCCACATCCCCAGTATGCAAAATTCTGATCATATACAATTAAATGCAAAGAAAATGCTCTGGAAACATCTTGCAGCTTAAGTTACCACAAGAAAGGATCTGATATTTTTTTTAAATCATATTCAAATTCAGCAGATGACTAACAGCAATCCAATACTTTTCTGTCTTTAGGCCTTATTCCACACATGCATCCTGCAAGTAGCTTCAGTTGCTGCTTACTAGAACAGGAATTCAGCTCTCAACAGCATTACATGCTCCTGTTCTCCTGTGAAGAACCCAGCAAATGCATAGGTACAGAAAACAACACACGGAATCTCATAAGAAATATTTATAAATTGACTACAAAATAGATACAAAGCACAGTAGCAGATTAAATCCCGTTCTCAAGCATCTCTTAGAACACAATCCTTTAATCAAAACTCTACAAGTAACTAAAACACATCAGAAAATCGAAGTTACTGTATTCATATTCTCTTGAATTAGATTGCAAGCTTGAAAAGGACATTTAAAATAAGCAGAGGCATTGTACTATAAACTACCAACTTTTGCAGATTTAACTGTTGCACATGAAAAGGTTTTTTGTTCTTACCAATAAATTTCTGAGGCATTGAGCTTTTTCGCTTTGCCACGTTGCTTGCTAGCCTGTCCAGCACAAGGGCTCTTTCACTCCCCATCTCTGCCTTGATGTGCCTTGCCTCCACGTTTGCTAGTTTGGAAATGTGAAAAGAAAAAAAGAAAAAAAAAGTAGGTGAAAAGGAAAAAAAAAATCAGAAAAAAAAAGAAAAAGGAAGAAATGAATGGTCTAATCTCCGGAGTTTGCCACGCTAACTGGAAGGAAACAGTTTGGAGATCTGGTGTAAACTTGTTTTGTTGCTTTTTCTGTCGTTCTTGCTCTCTGTGTCTTGGGCATCAGCTGCGGTCAGTGGAAGCAAGCACAGAAACAGACACCGATCTTGCAGTCCTGAGTGCACGCAGGGAGATCACAAACCATACAAAACCAATACCTTCATTAGCAAAAGGAAGTGCAAAACAAACAGGCTGGACGGGTTGGTTACAAAATGTAGAAGGAGACAGAACCTTTGTTAGCCTTTCTTTTTGATTCTGAGTAATAAGAACCGTGACACCTGCAGAGCGTCCTGTCCTACTGCTCCAAAACGTCAGTACAGGAGCTCCCGGCCCCTGGCTGCACTGCTTTAGATATCAGTCACACCGAGATGTCTTCTCAACTAAAAACTTGTATAAAATACTTCAGTGCTCCAATAAAATAACATAACTTTTCAATATTCACTTATAACTTCTTTTTTTTTTCCTCAAATATCAGCATCACTTAATCTTTTTTCTAACAGCTAGAGCTAATTGAGAACCTTTGCTCTTTGGCACCCTTATAAGCATTAGTTATTTTAAAGTCCATTCAAACCTGCAGAATTTCTAATTTTAGGAAAAGTGCATGTGCCCTAGGATCAATCCCTCGAGACTGGGCCACTGTTTTAAGGATTTTACTGTTTCCCAGAGCCTTCCTCTAGCTGTGGTAGCCAGTGCCCAGCATTTCACGGAAATAACTGCTTGCTCTCGACCTCATGGAGGCTGCACGGGTTTTGAGCTGGATCAGCCACGCCGAGGAGGACTGCCACCTCATATCACTACTGCCAGACTAATAATGAATATAGCTGCCGTGGCTTCCCCCCACAAGCCCTGCACTCGCCTCAAGAACAAGTATCGGTAGTGGTACTTCATATTAAAGCTGCACGAAGAGGTGCAGCGATGGGGACGGCTGGGGTGACAACCAGACACCTTTTAAGGGACTGCCCATGCCTTTGAGAATTTGATATCTAAATAGAGGCAAGTGAGGATGAGGAAGGGTCACTGATTTTGTCAAGGTAATATGAAAGGTCAGGTCTCATGGTGGAAGAATCCTGGCTGTTGTTATGGTACTAGTACACCCAGATGCCTTAAATAAATAAATAAATAGATAGATAGATAAATATGTAGCATAATCTACATAAGAGACAAGCAATGCCAGAGGAAAAGGATCCAAATGCTTTGGTGTCACTTCAGTCCTGCTAAGTGCGGTTATATTGAGTATTGGACTTAAAATACAGTTTTCTAAGTACAAGCGATAAAACTGCAATATCATCCTTCCACAGCTCAGTGTGCAGCGTTTCCCTATAAATTTTAAAGTCACTCCTTACTTGTTTATTGTGACTGTTATTGATATCAGATGAGTTTCAGTCAGCACAAACCATGACTCACCAAACCTCAGCAGAACTATTTGTTAATGTTTGTACAGCACTTTGCAAATGTAAAGTGCTTCATAAATACTCCATGCCACACGAACTAACTACAAATATGACTCAGGATGGTTGGGATAATAGGGCTCAACGCAGCACTATGTTAAGCCTGTTTCACCAGGCTGTAACCCTATTATATACATGATGGCCAGACTCAGACAGCACGCATACAAAATGCCTTAAAGATAGTAACATGTTGTTTTTCTCGTCTGATTTTTATTCCAAATTACTCTAATGTGTTTAGAAACTTACATAAATACATAAAGGAGGCAGTCTCAAAGTTCATTTTAGGCTAAAATGCAACTGCTCCCAGCCTGAAGCACCCAGCCACTATCTACCCATGTACACAGAACTACACAAAACATCAAATTAAGTTGAAACTGTAAGGGAAAGTTAGGCAGACCATAGTCATCCGCTTTGGATTTTGGCCAGAAACCCGAGTAAACTTTTAAGAATAATGTCACGGTATTTTTAATTTCAGGACTCATGTTCCAAAAACTGGAATATCCCTTCTGAACACTTCAGATTATCTTCAGATAACTGCACTTCGAGGGTTGAACTATCCCCAACCCACTAAGATTACAAGTAGTTAATAGGTTGTGATTTTTTTTTAAAAGAAATTCCACAACTACTTTGAGCAAGATAATGATAACGCCATATATTTAAAACCTTATATTGTAAACAAAAAAGAAAAATATGAAAAATGCACTATTCATCACGCCTTAACAGCAGCTCCCTAGTCCTTGCCATTTCTTCATTTGTTTTGCTTATTTTCTTCTAGTTCTTCTTTTTCCTCAATCTTTAGCTTTGTGAGTTTTTGCACTGTCAAAGCTCAAATTTCACATTTTCAGACATTTTCAGAATCTGTTTTTCTGTCTCTTCTGACAGAACTCAAAGAGCAAAGTTTCTGGGAGCCCCCCCAGCCAGGGAACACACTGGAAGCTACACGTTATCAGTGCCTGCTTGTCTTTTCAATGTTATTTATGCGCCATCAAGGGAACTTCATTAAATTAGTGTCAAAAGGGCAGACAAGCAGCTTCCTGCAGAGGTAACAATAGTCTTTACTCAGACGAGATTGCTGAAGAGACACTAACTATTGACCTACATAATATGTTCTGGGACATCTGTAAGCATCAATCTTCCAGCCTGACGCCTGTCTGCCATTTCATTTTAAAGCTGAGAGTTTTCCTTTCACCATAAGATTTTCTACTCCTTGCCAATGGCCATTTTTTTCCTAAAGAACTAAATAACCTCTTTTTATGGGCCATAAAAGGCCTTGACAATGTGTCCATAATACAGCCCTAGGGGAAACAGACTCTGCTCCCATTGAGGCATAGGTAGTTCCATAGGTTCTCTCCCTTCTTAAAGGCTGATTTAATGATCTCACCCCTCTCTTTCTCCTGGGTCACTTACTAAACAATCCAAGAATAATATTTAGCATTTAGGAAACATTTTATCTCTCTCAAAATTCTCCAAAGTCTGCTCGAAGAAAGAGAGAAATAATCACGCCCTGTTTCCCTCCTCAATTACCTTACCCACTGGATGATTCCACTGTGCACTGTGACATTAATTTAACGAACTAATTATCCAACTATAACATGTATCTAAAAATAAATTTCAGGCTGGACTGACAGAAATGATCAAGCACTTTGCTCAAAGACTAAGAGCTGGATAGTCATGAAGCCAATCCACACTTCCAAAGCACTTGGCCCGTTTCAGCCTGCGATCCTGAGATGCCCTGCGAGCTAAATACTTCTGATGGTTCACCAGAACAGCCAGAAAACAACAAAAAGGCTAAGTGTGCTGAAAGAAATCTTGCAGACTGATTAAATCCCCACTCCAGATGCAGTGCAGCATCTCCTGCTTCCCAACAGCTTCCCAACCTCTGCTCAACCCCCTGAGCTCTCAGCACTGTTCGAGAGCTGCTGCCCGCAACTTTCGTAAGATTTTTTTGGGGCTGAAAAATGTAACTTGTTCACTACAGAGGAGTGCTTGTGTTTTGTTGTAATCGCCAGCAGACAAGCCAGCTCCCCAGCCAGCAGCGCTGCTTGCCCTAACGCCCCACTGTGTATGTGCAGGGTGCAGGCACTTCTCTTCCAGCCCAGAACACGAATGCACCATCACTCAGCCTGAGCTGAATTGTTTCCATAGTGTGGTTTCTCTCACACCGTAAATGTGAGCATAATTTTTAGAACATGCGGGCATTGTTAACAAAACCCTAAAGTACAAAGCGGAGCTCAAATTAGAGGCATTGCTTCCTGTAGCATCTCTATGTGGTCACTAAATAATGGAGAGTGGAACAGAGGTGGGTTATTGTGCAATGAGAACAACGCGACCAGAGATCGCTATCAGGGACTGAGCAACACTCGAACAATATTGTTACATAAAACTTTTCTTTCTCAAATATTTCCACACTGCTAGGTTTGGAACGTGCAAACCTCACTTTAAAAAGCAACTAGCAGGGTAACTACAGTCCTGATGCTGTTTAATGCTTTAATTAATGGCGTGGATGATGGCACACTGAGCACGCTTGCACTTAACGATGGCTCCATGTGAGAAGGTTGCAAGGACTTCAGAACAGAGGGCCAAAATGCAAAATGATGCAGGGAAGTAGGAAAATAGTCAGAAATCCTAAAACAATGTTCACTAAAAACAAAAGCAAAGTAATACACTTCAGGAAAAAAAAAAAAAAAGGCACTAAATGACCTCCCAAGGTCCTTTCCAGCCTTCCCTCCCTCTGATTCTGTGATCTAATATACTGCTGATACCAGAAAATTGAATGGAAATGCCTCAGCAAGATTGGAGTTCCTGTTTTTCATAAAACTTACTACACTACTAAAAACACCACAATATTTTTTAAGGCGTGAAGGTCTTAAAGGCATCAAGTACAGCCATATCATGTCATACTGGAAATTTACATTTCCTCTGTGGCCAATTTAAAGCACACCGTACTGCTTTAGAGTACTACACTGCAGATTCTGGATAACTGAAACGTTGCTATTCTGAAACGAATATAAACAAAGAATTATTTAAAATCGGGAATCAATAGTAGGTATCATGTTTTCCATTTTCACATGGTGGACATAAAGTGATTGCCATCATGAGAGCATGTACTGTAACATAAAACCACAGTTACAGTATGTATGGGTTCTCATGAAAATCAAAACTTGCTGACACTCACACAACCATTTACTTTTACTAATGCTCTAAAAAAACATGTCACTTGCTGAAAAGAAGATACTCCATGAAACACTACGAAATCATTGTTTCTTTTTGACTTTTTTTTTTTTTTTTTCAGGGGGGCGGCATGTGTCACTGCCTGACCGCCAGCCTACTCTGCCCAGGGTGAAGATTCTCATGCACACAAAGTTATCACCACATATCAATGGGTATTCACACCCGGTTTGGGGCCTAGCTTGTGATGATGCCAGCACAGTTTTTGCTTGATAATCACATCACCAAACACAATTTTTTAATTCTTATTAAATGGTCTTTGTTAACGTTGTCATCTAAGTGCAATTTACACTTTATTTTTTCTTCTCTGAAAACTCAGCTTCACGTTTTCCCTGAAAATAAAATGCTACTTGAAAATCACAACCCAAACTAGGGAGCCTGATGCTTTAAAGTTTGGTTGTTTTTCTGGGGGGTGGTTGGTTTGGGTGTTTTTTTTTTTTGTTTTGTTCTGTTTTAAGGCTGGATATCAAAAAAAAATGGGAACCTGAATTCTGAAACTGTAGCCTTAACTCTGCTGTGAATTGGCTGTACAATCTTTTGGGAGATCACAACCATTCCTCGCGTCTGTGACTGAGGAAAGTAATTCTTTCCTGACATACTGGTGTATTGTGAAACTTAAAATCGCACAAGTTCATTTTCGGATTGGAAATATTCAGGTGAATAAGGCTCAAAGATTACGGCAGTTATTTTTCATCAAAATATTTTCAGAACTGCAGCACTGAAACTGTGAAAAGGGAAATTTAAAAAAAAAAAAAAAAAAAAAAGAAAAGTGTTTGATACATTTCACCTTCATCCTTTTTCAAAGACAGCCCTATACTTAAGGAAGTCCTTTACCCCTCGCTACTTTGCAGGCCGATCTGTCAGCGACCTGCAGGACGTCACCCCATTTCCATGCCCTGGGATTTTGCCACTAATGCTTCTGCAAATTCTAACTAATTCTGACCAACAGCCCTTCATTTTCTTTAGAACAAGGATCAAAGAGAGCCACGTGAACAACTGCTGTCAACAACTACAGGCGTCAACTCATCCAGCACAATAAGCAACATAATGGCATTAATGTAGGAATAATTTAACATACTCTGAGTGTCACCTACAGAAATGCTGCGTAGAAGGTACTTCAGATGTTTTATTCAAAGTAACTGTGAAATAAAAAAGTGATTAAAATAAAAGCATTCTTTAACTAGCTGCCTGAGGGATGCATTAAACCAGACCCTTTTATAAGATGTTACAGCCCCTCAGGTTACTGAAAATGATTGTAGTAAAAACTATTCTCAGGCTGTGAATTAACAGCTTACCAGATGCCCTTTTTAAGCACTGTAACATACAAAAAAAAAAAAAAAAAAAAAAAAAAAAAAAAAAAAAGAAAGGGGAGGCACTGTAATGTGATAAACTCACCAGCCTCACACATGCCAGCGTTCTGCAGGTAGGTACGGCACCGCTCCTTGTGCTCCTCCAGCGAGCTCCTCTGCTTGTAGCTCCTGCCGCAGAACTCACACTTGTACGGCTTCTCCACTAGAAAAATCAGAGAGCAGCATGAAATAACCACAGGGGACCACTGAAACACGCTCCCCCTGACATTCCAGCGTATGGTTACTGATAACATAAATGGAGAATGCTTTAAATTTCTGCTAAGTTGATGGGCGTTGTAATTATGACAAAATCAGGGTTATATGAGGGTGAAGCCCACCAGACACCCAGAGGACTTGCACAGCCCTCCTTGCCCCCCTAGCTCAGTGCCAGAAAAGAGACCTCAGTCAGACACAGCCCTTGGGAGCCCTGTGCCCTTGGCACAGCTTCCCTCGGGAATCCCAAAAGTGCCACGGCTGGGACCACAACTGTTCTAACTGCCCCATTTTGGTCCCAGCTGCACTGATGTTTTTAAGGATCTCACGAATTTCAAGTTAAGCCAAACCCATTTGTGAGGCTTACTTCATTTCCAGAGGCATTTATTGTACAGCAAATTATGCTCCTAATTCATTTAAGCAAAAACAAGCCTGTTTGAAACTCAAGATAACCACGCAGCCTTTCCCAGTGCGTCATATAAGACTGGAGGCACGCCCTGAATTATTTCATTACTGCTTCACCAACAGACATTCCCTAACACACTTGGGCACAACGTCATCGCGAATGCAAGCAGCCTTGCATCATGTACTGTGCAAAAAGACCATACTCCCTAATGGTAATGCTACTGTTCGCTCATTCGTGTGATTCACTTAAGGAGATTTCCCTTATGCTGCTTAATAAGCCAGCTCTTAAAAGCTTCAGTCACAATAAGCCCCTGATGTGTCTGAAGCGTGATGTGTTGGGGGGGGACGGTCATGACCACTGTGCTGGGTTCTTGATCAAATCAGAATCTCATTTCCTCATGTAAGGTAATCCCATTTTTAACTTTGATTCTTTGTGAGGTTTATTTTATTCCTGTTAAATGCAGTGCAGAGATAACATACATAATTTAGAGCACCCCGATATGACACAGGATATACACAAATCAAAGAGCAACCATGACCTGGCTCCTAAAGAACGGCAGGAATTAAGGTTAATCAGTTTATACCTGACTTGTTATTCAAGTCACCTCAGCCCTGTGCCTCCATTTCTCCCATCTGTGAAGTGGATGCAATACCCTACCAGTGTTGAGAAATACCGCTGGCATTTGTTCAGCACGTTAAGACATTCAGATGAAAGGCACTACACAACAGCGAGGTGTTAACTGGCAGTAACCTTCTCTTTGATTACGCTCCAAGTTATTCCAATGGCTCAGGATGGGAATGGAAGAAAACCCCAGCAAAACATTTTCTCACTGCTCCTCAGGTTCCGAGCTTGTGAAAACAGCAGGGAGGCACTTTGCTCGGAGGCTGCTCTCTCCTCACCGCAAGCAGCTGTGACGGTGGGATTTCCCTGTTCTGTCCCCACCTGATGATGCTGAGCCCGTTCCCCAGAGGGCTCCACCAGCACAGCTGAGGGGTCTCTGCCCTTTGGCGATGCTTCAGAGCTAAGCAGGCTGAGCAGACCTCGCTGCCTGCTCTGCTTTCCACGCCTCGTGTCCCACTGACACACATCTGAAACACGTGAAGTGCCTTTGAAGTCACTTACCAGAATGTGTCCTTAAGTGACCTGTTAGCGCATCCCTCCTTTGGCAGGCATAACTGCAAAGATGACATTTAAAAGGTTTTTCCCCTGTATGTAGTTTAATGTGGCGGAGGAGGTTTCCCTTCTGAGTAAAGGAAGCTCCGCACTGATTACACTGGAATGGCCGTTCACCTTAAAATGACATACAAAAAAGGACATTTAATGGTTATGTGGGTATCATGCTATCCTCATACCCTTTCCTTTTTGGAAGAGGAAAGAATGAGATACTCGATCACTTTTTGCCTACAGAAACACACACAGCCCTTCCATTGACTTCAGTGGGAGTTACATGCAGCTCTGGGGTCAGAGCTTTGTGCAATATATGCATGACTATGGAAAACAACGTACAGACTTTCCCATGGAAATAAGTGTTCTGGAGAAGGCTGATTCCAACAAGCTAGCAGTTTTTAGAAAAAGAAGTCTTATCTCACTGCAGGTCAAAATCTACGATGCTCGTTGGTTTGTTGCCAAAGTAAAGCACAAAGAGAAATACAGCACACAGACTGGAAATGGCAGCACAAAACCAATCTACCTTGTGTTTTGTGGCTGACACGATTAAACAACATAGTGCCTTTCATCCAAAATTCTTAAAATGCCTCACAAATTTGCATTTACTAATACCGAATCCCGATAGGAAGAAAGGTGGGTGAAGTGAGGCACAGAAAAGTGAGTAACTTGCCAGAGATCACACGCGGAGTCAGGGACAGAACAAGGAAATCCCAATTTTGGTAACCTTTTCTAAAAATAGTCTACATTACAAATTGTTATCCTGTCAGTATTGAGCTCTTGCAAGAATAATATAGGGATATTTACCAGTGTGGCTACGCTTATGAACCATCAAGACATTGAGGCTAATGCAGGCTAATCCACAGATATCACAATTCATTTTTCCACTAGCTGGCCTGATGTTGTCATATGAACCAGAATGTCTTTCCAGTTTAATGCTTTCATATTCGTTATATTCTCTGGGATAGGTGTAAGGTATTTCAGATTCTTCTGGGTTTTCCATAGGCTCTGAATTTAAAGCACTCTCCTCTCTGTCACTGTATTCACCTTTCACTTTAACATCATCTGCAGGTAAAACAAAGCACACAAATCAAGAAAATGATCATTTCAGATACCATGAAGTCTCTTTAAAAAATTACCAAAAATTACATAAAATTACATCAATACTTTCCTTACAGTTTTACGGAAACTCACAGAGATAAAAAAAATGCAGTTAAGACGTGAATCTTCATAGGTCATATACACATAGTGATACTCACAGTGAGATAACCTTTAAAAATATTGACCTATTTATTATTACCTTTGATGGATAACTTCCTTCTGCACATTACAAAAGCATAGTACAGGACTAACTTCTGTTCTTGCAATTACAGGGTACTATTCAGAATATAAAATAAAGTACTTGTTTCTACATCTGGCCATTAGCCTACAGAAATGAGTGCCACAAGATTTTCCTACGAATTGGAAATACAGAAAGACATGTTAAAAGGGATACTTGTAACTTCCTGTGGAACTTTCAAGCATGCCTAAAAAAAGTCTGATCCAGTAAGACCCTGAGTTTCCCATGGTAAAGATTCTCATCAATTAATCCCAATCAGTAATCTGAATCTTCACTTGCAATTGCAATTTTTATCGAAAGATCTCAAATGTTTCGAGAAGCATTCGATAATCCTGATACCCGTATTGAAGACTGCTGTATGAGTAAAACCAGTAAAGGTAGTAAAGATTGTCTGATAAATAAATATATTGCAGAAATGTTACAAGATTCGTCCAAAGTCACATTGCAAGCACACAGCAAAGACCACGAAGACTCTTGAAGACCAACATCCACGGCCTTGAGTAGGTTCCTGAACTTGCTGCTGTGTCCAGAGAAAACTCTGGAATCAAAGGCATCGCCTCATATTAATGCAACTTCACGACAAGAGAAGAATGGAACAAGTAGCTAATAATTTACTAACAATAATGTTCCCATGAAAAAATATCAGCAAATGGCTCGCACTACATAAACTGCTAATGATTCCTAACTATGGCTGAATTTCTTTTCTGCTATTAACTCCAGCATTACCAGCACGCTCATTAAAATCCTTACTAATTGATGGGGCAGCCTTTTTTTCTGCTTGAAGTGGACTTCTCTATCTAGATAGGAGCTGCGTTATGGCTGAAACTTGAGTTATGCCTCAAGCTACTAAGTGAAGAAAAGCATTAAGAGATAAAATACATTGTTTCCTGTTTGAAAGTATTGTTCTCATGGGCACCTGCTCCTCTCTCAGACTGAGGGTTAGACAGTTAAATATGGCATTTAATCACTTGTCCTTTCTCCAAAGTACAGAACATGGACTGCTGAATATGTATTAGCTCCGGTTCTGAGTAATAAACCACATCAAATGCTGAGAACAAACAATGGGTGACAGCAAAAATGAGGTGGCAACATAAAAGCAAGCACTGAAAAATAAAAATCTGGCAGCCAATACTTTCACGCAATCAAAATTTTCAACAATATTTTGGTGATAACATCGCTCCTCTAGCCTCGATGCTTGCACTGAGCCCAGCCGATCTATCTTACTCTGGGCTAAAGTGAATGGAAGGGGGGGGGAAACAGGTGGGCGATCATTGCTTCATCCCATGCAAGAACCCACACAAGGGTAGAAAACTCCAGGAGATTCCTTTTAGTGCCCTCCCCAGACGGTGACACCCACAGGAGGATTTTTTCCCCCATATTGTGTGTTTTTATCCCCTTATCCTAGACGTTTTTTGAAGTTCTGCGTTGGGACTGACTGCCCCGGCCCCAGGAGGGCTCACACAGGTTTGGGGGTTTGTTCTGAGGCTCCCATGGAGGCTTCACCTCCCAATGTGCCATGTCCCACTGCACCTGCTGCCCTGTTTCACGTCCCAAGTCCCCCTTCCACTGGAATGGGGCTTCCTCCGCTGCCAGATTCACGCCTGAGGTTGGAAGATCCCACTCTCTCAGAATTAGTTTAAGCATCCACTTCCATCACTCCAAGGAAAAGCTATTGCTGGTTGCTGAAAGCAGCTTTCAACAGAGTCGCTTTTCCAAAAAAATGAGTTGTTCACCCCCATCTCCGCCCCCCAGCAGGAGACAGCTCCAAAATAATTTGCTACATCCTGCGCAGAATGGTAAAAGGAAGCGCACGCTGCAGCTGCACCTTGGTGGTGCTTTCAGACACAATTTCAATTCCCACTTTCTATTTAACGTCTCACCTTTCGTCTGCATTAAATGTGATGGCTTAGCAGTGGAGGACTAGCCGTAACCTCCTATTGAGCAGACTTCTCTACCGTTTTCTACCGTTTCTCACCACAAGTTCACAGCTCACAACTTTTCACTCTTGTACCAAGTTACGTCCCTGCTCGCAACACACGAGCGCTGCGATCCCCATGGCAAGCACTTACTGACTGCCACACACTGGGCATCCTATGGTTCCGCTGCGGAAAATAATTGCCTCTGCATTTTCCATGCTGCATGTTGGCTGCTTGCAACGCATTTGTTTTCTTACAGTAACAGGGAAGGGCGCACCTGAGCCCTTACCAAGGCTTTTCCACCACTGCCTCCCCCTGCAAGCAGCGCTGTCTCTCCAGCTGTCAGCGATATCCCACCAAAGCTCGAGCGCGTTTCAGTTTGCATGTAGGCGTTTAAAGAACCTCAACGGAAAAATTCACCTTCTGGTGACTGAGAGCAGACAGCAGAAGCCACTAAGGAAGAGGGTTTTTTTTTAAAAAAAATCAAGCAAGGGTTAAGAAGTGTTGGAATTTTTCTATCCTAAGACACTCGTTAGCGGTCAGAGGCTTCCCTGCCAGGCTGGGAGCAGCCAGCCATGCAGAAGAAAACTGGTGCAAAGCAGCCCAGGGAAAAGATGGGTGAGTTCGGGTCTGCCCAAAATTAACCAAGTGGTTGCCGAGGTCTGAAGCAAGCAAATTCTTTTTTCAGCCCTGGCTGTTGCTCTGCGTGCTGGCAGGCAGAGGCAATTGTGCGAGATAGGAGACTGGCAGAAGTGTGAAAAGGTTTGGGTCTGTCACTTAAAGATCGTATCAACAGATTTGAATGAAATGAGGGAGTTTCCAGGCTGGTCCTCCTTAAGCAAGAGGAATGCAACTGTAACATCAAGCAGAAAAGGGATAATGAAGTGTGGAAAAACAGGAGTATCCTTAACAATCCTTAACAAACTTCCCCAGGTTGAAAAAAGCAGTGATATTATCTCTTCTATGCTTGGGAAAGTAAAGAAGTTGTAAGAGGAAAAACTATTCGTGGTGTCCAACAAAGGTAACTATTTTTCTTGAGGCAGTTCATGAAGGTAATACATACTGCAGGAAAAAAAAAAAAAAAAAAAAAAAAAGTTGTAGATTTTACACAACAAAGTACCAGGGTGATGTGTTAAGGCTGATGCACATGGTTTCATTTCCTGGGGAGATGATTACAAGATGAAAGACATACTCCAGAGTAATATTTTTGTTTCACCTGAAACACTGTAAAAACAATGGGTTCTGGAAAAAATCCAAAATAAAGCTGTGGTGGCAACTTCAGACTGAGTCACCACATGAGCAGTGCTTGTATACGTTCTATAAAACGCAAGAATAAAAAAAAAGTCAATAACTGCAAACAATTAAGACAAGCTAGAGCGTTATCTTAGCTGTTCTGTCTAAGAGGGAGTCTCTGAAGGACATCCCCCTCCTCACCAATGCCCCCCCCCATATTTAATCCAAGACTCTGGCATCAAATATTGGGAAAAAAAAAAAAAGAATGTGAGTTTTGTACTGTTGTTAAGCAAAGTTTGCCAGAAGTGTTATGAAAAGCACAAAGAATAAAAACCAGAAGCTATTAAAGACAACAGCACAAAAGGGTGATGTTGCTCAAGTGTTTTACAAGGAGTGGGGTCATAATCATGAAATCCTCAGCACATGCAAAAAGTCAACTGGATAACAAAGAAACTTAATCATCTTAATGTGGCATTTTAATGATGCTGCTGATTTGCTATGCCAATTCAGAGATAATGAGCCCCTAATGCTACAGATGTTCAGCCAGACTAAAGAAAAAAATGAAAAAAAGAAAAGCTTTTCTTGTATGCCATTTCCTAACTATCCAATTAAACAAATTGTGAAAGCATATAAATAGTTTACCAGGTTTTGACAGCTGTTAATAGGATTCAGATGCTGAAGAACAAGAAGGGCGTCTATATGTGCATGTACTGAAGGATTCTTGTGACTACCTGGATTTGACAGGTATTAACCAATGATTCATCACTGTTATCTCCACAAATCGTCCCCAGAAATAGCAGTACGAAACCCAAACGTACACATACTAGAGTCTGTCCCCTCCCAGAACGTGAGATTCCTTTACCTAAAGCAGCTTGAAGCACAACAGCCATACACTGTGAAACTGAAAAGGTCAGTGGAGTTTCCAAAGTCAAGTCAGAATCCTGCAAATTTACGAAAAACACCTCTACAATGGAATTAACGCAACGTGGGGGAAGATGTGTTATCAAGAAAAAGAAAAAAACATATTCCTGAATGAATATAAAGAGAGGTTTGCAGTACTTCCAACGAATTATAAACTGAACATCAATGTTATACCTAAGTACCTAAGTGTTTTTTTTGTCCTTAAATGATACATTACATACACATTGAAAATGTGGGGACTGTGAGCAATGGAGAGTTATAAAACATAACAGGAACATCAGACCATTAGTTGTTTTTTGTTTGTTTGTTTGTTTTTTTAACTAGAGGCAACACAGTCAGAGGCTAAGCAACTTTCCTACATGTTTTTCTGATATTATTGCAGACCTCAGTTCTAGGGACCAGAAAGGAGTTCAAGGCTTTGGGGCCTGACCTGGCTCTGCTGCCAGGGCACCCTTCTGCCACTACTGGCCAAGGCTCTAAAATCCCAGGTACTGCGCCCACTACTTCTACAGCACACTGGAAATCCATAGGATTCACTTCCTCGACTCACCAAAAATTATTCCTCGGACACAGTGGCTTTGATTTGATCTCTGTCTCCTCCAGCATTTTCTTGGTGCTGCTGTTCTGCGTCCGTTTTGAATAAAAAGCAAGCACCTATTTTGTTGAGATATACAGCATACTTGAGGGGGTAATTCCTAAATGAACCCGTGCAGAATGCACCTGGTGGAAATCTCACTTCTAAAAATAGGAGAGAAACTTTCATAATTCCCCTTTGTGGAGAGCACGCGCTATGGTAATGAGTTTCCTTGTTTTTATTGTGACTTGCAACAAAAATAGAAACAAATCAAATTGAAATGCAGCACTGAGAATTGGGAAAAAAAATAAATAAATCAGGCATTGTTTCCCAAGCATTTGGATATGTATTTTCTACTTCATTAATACCAATGTCTTTCTATTGTCACAACACAATATAATTTATGTAGTTACATAATTAATTACGATTATTTTTTTTAAATGCACATCTCCAAACTCATGTGAGCCAGGACACTTGAATTAAATAATTGCTTCTTCAAGCACCTTATTCAAACATATACTAGTATTTTTCCTATGAATCTATCTTCCTATACAAGTCTATAATATTTATAACCTCATAATTGATATTTCCCATCTATTACCAACTTTTTGCCCAATAATAATCTAGTGTTTCTTTAGGGGTTTTGTTGAAAAGATCACTGAAATATGTTAAAATTAGACTAACAAAAATACTGATAAAGGAAAAATCCAAAACCGAGTTCTTCCAAACCTGGAGATAAACAGGACAACAGCCCAGCAGCACCACACAGCACTAGGCCAGGGTTTAAGGAAGGAAGTGAAAAATAATGCATTTAACTGACACTACAAAGAGAATTTGGGGAAGCAGAATGTTATTACCTGAGGCAACATGGCTGGGGGATAGGAAACTATGCTAAAACTAGCATGAATTTTATTCATTTATTTTTTAAATTAACTTAAGTGTCAGTAGCTTGCTGTTTTCCTCAATTGCCTGTACCCACAGTGCTGCCCAGGAGAACAGAGCACTGAATCAGAGGGAACAGCATCCCACATTCCAGGGTCTACCAGTGCCCAGATTTTCCAGTCTCTCTCAGATGAATTTTGTTTCGCTTATGACACCTGTTAAACATTATCCTTCCAAACCTTAGGGTATTTAAAGCCTCCCTCTGAAAAAGAAAAAAAAACCCACAGAAGATGAAACTGAGTTCTTCTCTTACAGTTAGATAAGATCACTCATAGAAAACATTTCTAAAATTACAATTCCTAAAGTCCAGAAACCCAGATACAATCACAACCGTTAAATCAGACTTCAATTAGACAGTTAATCAGAGAACATCTGGACCTAACAGTCAGACTGAAAAAGGCCACATGTTAAATTCAGATAATCGCCTTCATTAGTTATATCAAGGGACCTATTACTAATATGACCACTCAGGCATGATCACCTCTGGTCAACTGCTTTTTCAAATGAACTTCAAATCTGAACTTCAAATCTTTAAACCATATTTTTATTTAGCTTTCTGAATTCATCTCCCAGAAGTCTTCGTTACAATGTGGCGCTGTCTTACATTTGATACTAGAAAAAAATGATATCATACAACAATTTGAAAACCAGGGAAATCTGTGATAAATATCAGCAGAGCTTTTACACCTACAAACTGAAGACAGGAGCTTGTTTCAGATGTTGCTCAAAAACCTCAAACAACATAACTGTCACAAAACCAATTGTAATGGTTTGATTCAACTACAAAAAAAAAAAAAAAAATCTAGCAGTAAAGAGCCTGGATTCTAAGACTTGAGCTTTAGACCATAAATACTCTCTCTCCAAATCAATATTTCTATAGGTAAATGCTAAGATTTTACTTTTAGCCTCATCTTCTGCAGAACCTTGTGCATCCCTGTGTTCCCTCAGGAAGATTCAAAATCAATCCTGTTTGGCAGAGGGGAAAGTTTCGCAGAATTACGGAGTTTTGGCAGTTGGCCCTGTTGGTCGCAGGGGCCAGGAGCAGGCGCAGCTCAGAGCCCTGCAGAAGCGAGCGGTGTGGACACACTCAGCAGGAACGCCTGGAACCAAGCTTGGAATGAAAAAAAGTTCGTAACAGCTCCTGCAGGTCAGCAGCAGAAACCAAAACAGGAACAAGAGCTGAAGCCCATAAACACGGTGTGAGGGGAGATGGTGTTGACAACGCGGAAAAGCTAGCTTGAGGTACCAGAAGTAAAATATGGTGTTGAGCACACGGTGCAGACTCTGCAAAAATCGGCTGAAAGCCAGCCAGCAGCAAGACACAAACCCAGTGGAAACAGAGCTTCATCAATTCCGACGCTCATGGAACTGCTCGCTGCATTTTAGCCAAGTTTTGATTCTTGTGGATTTCTTTTTGCTTTCCGATACTTTTCCAGCAGCACAAATAGTAGTAAACCTGCCCATTAAACTCCCACTTTTTGTGCCAAATGAGCAGCCTAGTCTGGGGGCAAAACATGAGTCATCTTAATTAATTAATTTCCTTTCCACCAGACCATATTTCTAAAAATAGATGATTTTCTGCAATGACATTTGAGTTCCTAGGGCCATTTGCCTTGCCCTCGCTTATTTACTGATACACATGGAGGTGGCGGGGGGAGCCACAACTCACCTACCCTGGACTAGATTTTGGTTTAATGCTGAAAGAGTTAAGTATTTCTCTCTCCTTTAATTCCAAATAATTATTTGGTGTGAAATGGAGACGCACATTGTACAAGAAATGAAGAAAGATACACTTTAAAGAGCTAGGGAAAGGAGTCCATAACCTACTGAATAACGCTGTGTGTCCATTCTCCTTCCGGACTGCCTCATCTGAGAGCTCACACTGCTCACCAAGATATCTCAAAATCAAATTCTACTTTCTGTTAACTGTAACGAGTTAATAACAATAAGAAATAGCTGCACTTTTCCAACGACTTGGCAGCCATCTGAATACCGGAGTTTGCCTCCCTCTGTCCCAGCTCTCCAGGTGCAGGGCGGCGTGAGCCGACGTCAGTCACCTGCAGGCTGCGGTGACACCGAGCTGATGTCACCAAACGTGCCCAGCAGCATCCCCGCTGCTGCTCGTACAGTACCACGGGGCTGCGACAAAAGTCGAGAGGATCTTTTGTCGATAACGCCGAGCCGCGGCTTTCAGTTCAGGCAGAGCCACGGCAGCAGAGCCCTGACACAGTTAAGCGGCACAGCCTCCTTGCCGGGTTTTAACACTTACAGAAATCCCCTGTTAAGTGAACTTCTGCAGCAGAGCACCGCTGATGTTGTGAGATAACCCTTGAGTCCCATGAGCGGCAGGGCTCGATCTGGGCTTGGGAGATGTAATATTCTGATAAAAAACGGCACTTCCTTTTCAGGCAGATAAGTGCGTGTGCTCGCAGCACCGCTGGAACCTCAGTGCGCGCCGAGGCGAGGGTTTGTCATCCTCTCCTGTCTCACTCCAGCCTTTTAACCGCCCCCCTTCGCACACCTAAATGCAGCAGCAATTAGCATCCATAAACCACAAGTGTGGCTTCTATTTCTTTTCATTTCACAACCATGAAAGCTAGCTAACATTTGTAATGCCGAAAAGTTGCCTGCCTCAGAGGAGGGAATCAAGACATAATTAAACACTTGTGCCTGACTGTGCCTCCCAGAGGAAGGAATGCACCTTTTAAAGTGAATTTTTCAACTGAGGACTCTTCAACTTTGGTCACTGAAGGTAGTGGTGACGGGGCGCATAAAGGAACAAGGGAAATTAATGCTTCCCCCATGTATCTGCCTCGCTGCTTGTCTCTTTTCTGACTAGATACAGGAAGCACCATGGGAACGGGGTATTTTTATGGTTGCGGGCAAGCATGCACCATGTGCACCACAGCATGCAGCTTCAATTCCCTTGAGGCAAAAAAAAAAAAAAAAAAAAAAAAAAAGGTTTTTTCTTTCCTTTTTTTTTTCTTTCTTTTTGTTCTCCATCAAGCTTTTAATTAACATACTACTGTAGCCTTCTGCCTGCTTGTCCTGTATTTAGCAGGCATGGCAGCTGAAGGCCTTTTAGAAAGGGTGTATTGCAGGACAAGTCGCGTTGTGTTCAGTGAATGGCCCTCACTGTGGCAGCATTGACACACGACCATGTCGGCCAGCCTGTTTGCATGTGCTCAGAGAAGTACAAACATGGAACTACTTGCTGCAAAAGCGGATTTTCTTACACCAAAAAGAGCACCAGTTGTGCTGACATTTCAGCCCTACACACAAGTTTACTTACTGCATTCAGGAAATTTCTGTAGCCTTTTTAAAGGATCACAGTATCACTTTCTGTGGACCTAACATAAAAGGCACCACCAAATTAGAGACAGACAACATCTAGATTTGACCAGTCTCCATCTCCTGTTTGAAGTCTCAGAGTAAGTCCCCACAATGTATTTAAAGACTGTCATCCATTAATAACACAGGCTTCACAGAAAAACTGTGCAGTCTAAGAAACTGGATGATTACCACTTACTACGAATGCTTACCGAAAGAAAAAAATGCTTAATGAACAAAAAAACAAGCATTATAGCCAAATATTAAGGTGGTGAAAAGCAGACTTCTGAAAAAAAATAAAAAATAAAAAAAACTTGAAAAAAAGAGTTTTCTGTGTTGTGGGCCATCATCAATGGTGAACTGTGAAAGACTGAAGTGGAACTGCTCACTCACAAAAGGAAGGGATCATGGACACCGTGATTAACATTTATGAGAACCACACATTGTGTGTTATTTCTCTTCAAATCTGATATGTAATGAGAGCGTTAGTGTTTGCACCAGGCAACGTGCCAAATGGCAGAGGTGTTTTTTAGGCAGGGCATAATCTATTTCCCAAAAGCCACCACGGATACTGACAATATTTCTGTTCTGTGATTCTGGAGAATACTATATATTCACTTTTAGCGGGGTTAGTGATCCCCGAAAGATAATACTCCCACCAGGGCAGTACTGTCAGAGTGCGGTTTCACTTATCTGGAACTCAGACAGATACTTACTGACCCACAAGGACTGCTCAGTGACTAACATAGCTGTTACTGTCAAACTGCAACAGCAAGTCATGGAAGCCAAGATTATTCGTGAACTTCAGCATCCAGCAGCAACCGGACTGGCACTGGGCTTTAGGAGAAATTTAACTGCACCTACTGATGTTTGCACTGCCCACAGCACTAGTGCAGCACGCTTAAATATTTAAGATTTATTGTGCTTTCAGTATCAGAATGATTGTAGAGAAACGCATGTGAATCAATGAAGTAAACATAAGAAGTGTTTAGTTTTGTGCCATTTTACACTGATATACTGTAGCTTTTTTTTGTTTGTTTGTTTTTGACATTTAAAGGAGTTTTCTCCCAGCAATTATCTCCTCATTCCTGTACTGAGAATTGCAGAATGGAGCACAGAGGTACCAAGTGGATTCATACTTACTGTATAATGTGAATAAACACTAAAGGTGAAGGAGTATCAAAGAATGAACTGATGCTCTATTGACATTTATAACCTTGTCTTTGAGAGGATGGACAGGCACTGGAACAGGCTCCCCAGGGCAGAGGTCATGGCACCAAGCTGCTGGATTTTGGATTGTCCAAAGAACATTTGGACAATGATCTTGGACATAGGGGCTGGGTTTTGGGTGGTCCTGTGTAGATCCAGGAGCTGGACCTGATGTTCCTTGTGGGTCCCTTCCCACTTGGGATATTCTGTGATCTACAAAATCACGTAAAGGATAGACAAATACATAGACTATGGCTGTGATCATTTCATCAGCTAGGGGATCTGAAAGAGATGTCAGATGCCCTGGATGTAGAAAAGGCTCAAGCCTTCCACGTTCTGTGGCTAAAAACATTAAACGTCTCTTTTTAGGGTAAGCAGAGCAGAACTCACCTGCCCAAGCTAGATTCTACAATGCAGGCATCTATATACTAAGCTTTTGCTGGCTCTAAGTGGAGTCCTGACAAACAGCAGCTGCTCTGGGGACACCAGGCACTTCATCCTAAGGCAGGCAGACAGATTTGGTCAGAAACCTGCATGCTCCTTCCATTGACTGTCAAGAAAAGCCAGATACTGGTCCACTTCAACACCAGTGCTGTCTGTACACACCTAAGTGAGATTAATTTCACCCTCTGCACAGCCACTTCTGCTAGTGCAGTACTCCCTTGAGTGCTTTATGTTGTTTGGTACTTGTTATTTTGTAAATAAATGTTTAATCTTTAATAACGTGGAAGCCTGAAACCTGAACATTTCACTGCAGTCCAAAACAAAGTCATCACATTTATGTTACAGGGAACAACCAGGTTTCTTGAGCAACCAAAACAGAGGCAATCCTTTAGTGATTTACTTGATTTATGTGATACGTGAACCCTACCTCAAAACTACTAACCAAAGCCACAGACATAATTCGTCTTGACACTGCTGTGGTGCCATGGACATGCTGTACTTGAAAGGCAGCATGAAACTGGCAAAACAATGCATGTCTTTTCCTCAGTGTATGTACACCACATCCTCTACCAGGCAACATTTTTCACTGTTTGTGGTTGAGACCTGGCATAAATGAACATGCTCAGCTCACTGGCAGGAATGTTTATTAATGCTGTGATTTTATGAGCTGCTTGATCAAGGAGGAAATTCAAGGTCTTGCTCTATCTATACGTAATATACAAAAACACACAAATTCCAAGAGCCTGTAAGATTGCCTTAAGTCCAGCAGCTGTTTATCTTATATCTAGTAAGAGAAGAGGCCCTACTAGTTTTTAAAGATACACAGAAGTAGGTCTTTATGCAGGACCTCTTAGATTAGAAATAGCACATATTGTTTTAGTATTTTACTCATACCTGTGTCTTGGTTCAGAGTTGCATAGGAAGTATTTACTGGTTGACCTAAATGATTAACTTGGTAAACTGACCACCCTTCTCTTCACCCCTGGTTTTAAGCAGGAGATTACTGCTAGTTTTAAATTCTACAGGGCTGAGTTATCCTATGAACTTGAGATAACCTGTCCTTTCTTTCAAAAAAAAAAGAAAAAAAGCTGTCATGTAGCTTAACAATATTTATTAAAAGCACTAGCCTAATGCACGCATTTGTCATATGCAAACTACTTTTAAGAGTTCATGTGCTAAAACACACACTAAACGAGGTCACCATATGCACAAGCTTTTTTTTTTTTTTTTCCTTGCTATCCATATTTCATAGCTGCTGTATAAGTGGCCTTTCTAAAATGCATGTGAGGTTCCCTGATGGTTGTTCCTCCTTTAGAGCACCTTAAAATGCTCTGAACTAATTGTACCATTATTTCATTTACAGACATGCAGGCAAAACAGAGCTATCATACAGAATAAACTTTGTAATTACTCTCACAGCATAATCAGATGAATAAAAAGAAACCATAACTATTATTATTCATAATTCAGTCCCCACTTTACCTCCTGCTTCTTCATTAGACTGATTGAGTTCTTTCATATCTTCTACGTTTTCCATACTTTCCATTTCCTGGGATTTGTTCAGATTACAGTCTGTCAAAACTTCCTGTCCTTCTGAAACAAGCAAATTGTTAAAAACAGTAACTATCAACGCTCCATTATTTCCAAGTTATTGCCTCTCAGTATCTGCAAACTCCCAATATTGGTTCCAGTACTCACAATGCTCTTCTTACAGATGCGCTTGCTGCAATTTCACTGAGCGGATTTGTTGCTGGAAATCATACACAAACTCTCACGCAGAGTATGCACCTTTAAGTCCTGAACTTTTTCTCCAATTTAACTATTCCAGACATTGTCCCAAATAAGAACAAAATAGCAATGACTTTGCAGATAACTCAATATATTCTATCTATTCTACTAACTGCTGCTAACAGGTAAGCAAGCAAGTTCTTCAGAGCATGCAAGAGGAATTACAGCTCTACTTTGTTCATCAAGGGCAAAATATTATTCACTCTGGCCCCAGTCCAGGAAACTGCCACTTCAAATCCAACTGCACTTCTCAGCTTATTGCACATATCTTTTGAAATATCAACATTATCAGAAAGTTTTCTGATGATTGCTGTGGCAGCAGTACGTGCCAGTACTGCAAGCCTCTTTTCTCTGGAAGAAAGTCAGATTTTTAACTATAGCAAAATTTATTTGGGTGATTTTTTTTTTTTTTTCAAATAAAGCCTCTTTCATAAAATACATGATACAGACCAGTTCAATGGTAGGTATATTTATTTAAATTTCAGATATATAACTTAAAAAAAAAAAAACTGACATTTTCTGTGAACAATCCTGTGAATTTTTAATAAATCAAGCAATTTAAACAGTTACTATCCAACTGTTTAAGTTCATAGCAAAATAAACAATGCTTCTCAAGCTAAGTATTACATTGGATCAGATAGAGTTTTATATTTTGATTAGCAAGAAAGTAAAACACTTGTCTAACACGCACAAAAGGTTTGTTTTCATATTTTCAGAAATGCAGTCAACCAAAAGAATCAAATTATTCTTGCTTCCCTAATCAAAACTTACAACTATACAGTGTTTTTTTTTTTCCTTAGTATCATTTTCCAATATTATACTGAACTTAAAGTTTTATTCCGATGCTAGAATTTACTTTTCCCCTTTAATACCTGTTATGTAGTGTCCTGGGAATATAAACAAGCTGCAAATCTTATAGTTTTCTCCATTTAAAATGAAAGTTTTCAAGAGAGAGTAAAACAATTGAACTTGAACAGTGTAGTACCTGCAGCCATGGGCTGTTCCTGAGTATTACTTAGGTCCATACCAGCCTGTGAATCTGCAAGAGACACAGAAAAGCAATCTGAGTTGCTTAATATTTGTAGAGCCATTCACGACATAGCTAGTAATCTTACAAGTTCCTGGGTTCTTGACTAGAAGCAAAATTGAAAAAGCAAAATTCTCAAAGAAATTACTACCAAATAATTACGTTCCATTGTACACCTTCTTTACATCTTGAGCACTGACTATCACGTGTCCAAAAGATGGGTTAAGTATTGTCTTCTAACTTCAAATACGTATATATATAATGAAAATTATTTACATGTTCAGTTTAGCTTCTCATTTTGCACCCTGTGAGCACAGCATAGTGGTGGTAACTCTACACGAGGTTCTATAAAGCATGAACTACCAGATATTTCCAAATTCCTTTTTCAATAAAAAAGGAAAGACCCTATAATCTTTACAAAATCTAGTTGGTGTAATTCCCACTTGGAAATTCTGGTAGGAATCATGCAACAGGAATGTAAAAAACCTTAAGAGGACTCCAGATGTGGCCTGGTTTCCAGAAGTGCTGAGCACTCAGCAGACCTCTCAGAAGACAACGTAAGCTGCAGATCCCACCCCCTCCAGTGCCCCCCTCCAGGGTGGCGACTCCAGCTGGGGGCACAGCTCTGACCTGCCCGGATAAGTCTTTACTCAATGCCTTGCTCTCTTGAGATTTCACTGATACCAGAGCTCATTTTCTTAACAGTGGCAAAGCTACCTGCTTCCTTCCCCCTTTCTTTCCTCTCTCTCTTTTTCCTCTTTTTTGCAGATCTGAAAATCGTTTACCATCTTTGTACATAAAAAAGTAATAGCTGCAGGACTCGTAAAATTCATTCCTGACAGTTACATAAGAGAAATGCATATACAGTGGCCGTGAGGTGTTAACCACTAGTGACATTTACCCCATAATTATCTATCTTTACCACCACTACATATGGAACATTTTTGTGGTCTCCACAACGTCAAAGTATAAAGCCCTGTTAACTCTGCAGGAAAGAAATCTAGCATCAAATGGGGTTATCCAAAACCTGCATGAACTGAGCATGGACTGAATTGTCCAACGAAATAAAGGCAAACTCAGAGAAAAAAAAATAGATCTATCCAACAAAGTTTTTGTTTTATTTTTGACATTTGGTTTTGTCATCTCCTAAACACAAACATTCAGCTCCCATTTTTTAAGAACGAGTCTAAGAGTTATTGCTCTTATCAAAGAACAGAAACAAAAGGAAAAAAAATGAAAAAAAAAAAAAAAGCCTGTAAGGATGGACCTAGCAATGACCCAAACCATCCAGCAGTAGCCTGAGATCTTCAGGGCACAACTCCTGCCTGAAAACAAGCTGTTAAGCTATTAGCACTTAGGAAATGTGTCCTAAAATTAAATCAGGGCTCCTGCCCTTTCATGCAGATGTAGCATGAATGGAAGCTTTTCATTAAGTTTCTTTCATTAGTGAGAACGTTGTCTTAACTTGTGTCATAAGCAAGGTCATGGAATTAAATAACAAGAAGTTCAAATATTTACTAAGTCTGAATTTAAAAGCTTTAACTATGGGGTTAAGAGGTATTTTTATTTGTCTTTGTTTCATTTTATCATACCAGGAAGAGTGAAGTACAAAGAAGCAAATGGACCGATTTATATTGTGAATACTGATGGGGAAACATCAGTAAATACACGGTACACAAACTAACTTCTCCTTGAATCGGTTTTAACCTTACATCAAAATAATACAGATACTTTAATTAAACAAATCCTTGCAACTGTGCGAATAATAGATCTTTAGGCAAGACAATCAAATCCCCAATATTCGGTAATACTTGAACTTGATTTTAATTTCATTCAGAAATCATCTGCAGGAGCCCCGTTTGGCTGGTTAAGCACCGAACTGGCCCAAGCCCTGGGAGTAAGCAAAAAGAGCGCACCCTGCACGGCTGGGGTGGGGGCGTGCTTCAAGATTTGGCAGCAATTCTGCCTTCCAGGGGCTGGCAGAGGGTCTTGAAACCAAAACCTAGAGCCCCGCTGAGGCTGTTTTACTTCAGAGAAACCCGCATCTGTTCTTGTACCAGCAAATTGTTCCAAAAAACACCGCATTCACCAGGACACCTCCCCAACACGCAGCCTCTCCACTAGGGATGCATCCCTGTCTGCAGCCTGCCGGGTGAATTGCACCAGCAGAAGCCTGTGCACGTGGGGCTCGGTGCTACACCCCTAGCAGCCAGCCCCCAGCTGCCCCCAGAGGGTAACGGGCCAGCAAATGGCACTGCCTGAGCCCCACGAGGAGCCCCTGGAAGGGCTCAACGCAGCCAGGACTCAGACACCCACCTGCTTCATGCAGACATTGTGTATTTATTTACATTTTAAACTGTACAAATTCCTGTCCATGATGGGCTGCTGGGCAGTACAATCCTTCCAAAGAGAGCAGCCACATACCATACAACATTTCTTGTCCACGGAGAAACATCCCAGTCTTTGTATCAGTTTTAAGCCTCAAGAGCCACTCATCTGACCCTGGCTGCTTTATGATACCAGTCCTAAGACACTTCTCACAGTCTTAGTGGACTCTCAATGGTTAACCTCAGGTCTCTTTCCTGAGTAAAATATTTTCAGCCAGATCCTTCACTGTGTCCCATAAGTGTGCTAGAAGGAAAAGGTCTAGGTTACTTCCATCCCTGGTTCTGTACAAAGACCACATTTCTACCGAATGCTCAGAAAAGCACAACATGGGAAATCACTTACACAACACGTTAGTCTTCCCAAGCTTCAAAGAGATCCACTGACTAGGGTGCATGGAAAGGAGATGCTTGTCCCGTGTGTGCTGCAGCTGACGCACAATGTTCATGTACAAAGCAGAAGTAAAATTCATGTGCTTTTGAAACCAATCCTTAGTCATCCTGTGTTCTGCGCCAATAGCCAGAGTGAGCACAAATATTCAAATAGCTTGGTGGAGAAGCATTATGGCATTTCAATAAATAACTATATTAATGATTTATCCTGGTACTTGACCAATTTATAGAAGTAACGGAACGATCTACCTGTGTTTTAGCCAAACAAAAAGAACTGTAGGCAGCAGAACTGGAGGTATGTCTTGATTTATTATAGCCCTATCTGCGTGCCTGCAAAGTGAAAACTGGGCCATTGCCTTTTTACTGCCAGCTGCATTTTTCAACCCAATAGCAGTGCAAAGGGGACATCTTTTTAAATCCCGTATACTATTAGCCCTTCTACCACAGCATATAGAGCAAACACAGCTATGTTTCCTCCCCTTTTCAGTTTTAAGAGGCAGAAGCAAGCCAAAACAAAACTGTACCAGTCTTGGCCACTGCCTCAAGATCCTCACAGCCCAATCCCTCACAGCTGGCAGCAGAGCCAATGCCTTTGCTGGGGACAGCAGCAAGCCTCTGCCACCCCAGTGCATTCTTCACCTTCAGCCTACGTTATACTACTAAAGAGAGGAAACCCATCAACGCCTGCCACTGAATGGCCTTCTTCAGCATTTACAGTCTCAACAGCTTTCTGTAAAAAGTATCTGAGCCAAATAAACACTTTACACCTTCAATACTAGGGCCTCTCATACTTCTCTGCGCTTAAGCACCATGCACTGATTGAAATGACAGAGGTAGGTTACATGCACACATTATTTTGGGAAGAAAACATGATCAGCAGTGTGCAAGTGAGGGTAATATTTTGCCTGAACTGTAGCACTAACCTTCCAAAACCAGCACAGCATCTTCTAGTAATTCAACACGCTTATCCCAGCACAACAAATGGAAACGACAGCGAGGGGTCAGTTCTTGTTATCTTTGAGAAAATGAACCAGTCATGAAGAGATGTACCCAAGGAAAGAGAGCAGATCTTGGCTTACAGGACCCAGGTCTCTAATATCGACTCTTGCAAGCACCTGTTAGCCAGTCAGCGACCCTACTGAGCATCCTCACACTGAACACCGACAGCCAAGGAAAGAAACGTTGCCCCTTTTTCTCAGCAACAAATTTCCCACCGACTTCAGTACAGCCAAGATTTTACCCAAGACTCACAAAAACAGGGATACGTAGCAGTTATTGTGTCCAGAGGTAGTACAGTATAACGCCATCTTTTACATTAACTACGTCCCTGAATGTTACAACCGTAGACATTAACTGCTCCTCGATCCCCACACGCAGCACCAAAAACCAAAGGATTACTTACACATTCACTTGTAAGCGTACCAAAATCAGGGAGATGGAAAGCGACTTCTTAAATTATCACAGTTGCAGTGACAGAAACAAGCCCGTTTTCTAATCAGACTAAAATTACTGGCGCACCTGAAGAGCTTTCCTCTTCCACAGCCATACACAGAGGTCCCAACTCGACCAAGAAAGGCACTGAAACTGCGTTGAGAAGTGCCGAACAGCCAGCAGCCCCTTTCTTTCAGAGTATTAGTTGCTGCTCTCCAGCAGCGTTAACCTCAATGAAGTCAGATTCTACAGAAATCACTTAAATACAGACAAGCATTTTAAAATCCTTCAGCAAAGAAGAATATGTTTGTAAATAGACAACTGCAACTAATTTCAAATAACCCCAATCCTCAAGTTACTGAGAGCCAGCGGACTCTAAACTCAAGCCTTTAAAACGAGGAGTTGGATTAGTACAGTAAGAACATCCACCTGTGGGGTAGGAAATCGAGCGATATTTTGCAAAGCTTTTTTTTTGCCCGTTAAAAATAACAATAATAATTTTGCTTTTCTTCAAAAGCGAGCCACGCTGCAGCCCAAGATTAACTCACAAATCGCTTTTTGCCGGTCCTGAAAGTTACGCGCGTGCTTTACGAGGGAAAAGAAACCAACGCGCCGTTTGATGCGCTAGAAGCTCCAACACCACGAGCCGATAAAGCTCGAAAAGCCAGCTTTAGCATCACGCTCGCTGCTGAAATTTGCTGAAATTAAGGGAAGAGGGGGGGAAGGAAGAAGCCAAAAAAATATAAAAAATAAAACAAAAAGCCTCGTTCGCTTCCTGCGCGATCGCACGGCGCGGGGAGACCTCAGCCCCGGGAGGCACCGCGGGGCCGCTCCTCACCTTCCATGCTCCGGTCGCCGCCGCTCCCGGCTCCCGGTGTGATGGGGCGGGGGGGGGAGAGGCAGCCCCGGCGGCCTCGCCCCCTGCCGCCGCCCGCGGGCACCGCCACATCCGCCCCGGGGCTCGGCGGACCGAGAGCGGCGCCGGGCGGCGGGGAGCGGAGCCGCCGCGCATCCCCCCCCCCCCCCCCCAGCCCCGGTCCCATGGGGTTGGGTCCTCGGGTGCGGGGATCCCCCTGGTTTTGGGGGGTCTGGGGGTGGTTGGGGGCACCGCGATGCTCTGCTGTGCAGGGATGTGTCCCTCTGCCCTTCGGGAAGGGATGTGCTTTGCTTCGCCGTTGGAGGTGGTTCCACTGGTGATGGAGCCGTGGCAGGAGCATAGTGCCAGGATGGGGGCCGAGGAGAAAGATGCCAACCTAAAAAGGGTGACACTTCTCAGGCGTGTGCCTGTGTTCGCAGCCAAGGCAGCCGGAGGCTCCCACAGCTCCCCAGCCACCCATCCCATCTCAAGCTACCCAACACCTGCCTCCAACTCGCATCCCCATCTGCAAATCACTCAAACAAGGCCACACTGCTTCCTCCTGCACCAGGGGAAGCCATTTGACATCCCCTCCTGCTGAAACGCCACCAGAGAGATCAGCAGAGCTGTCACCTGCTGTGGAAAGCCCTCAAAAGCACTGCCTAGGAGCTTAGCATTCTACAGAGCTTTGTCTTCACGGTCTGCAGCAAGCACCAACACCCAAAACACTGCAGGAAAACTGCTTGTGATTACTTGGTCTAGGTCATCCAAAGGACAATAGTTATTCATATGTAGAGTTTAATAGGGTGACATGGAGCTACTTCACGTTGGCAGACTTCTGACTCATTTCACAGAGCAGGGCAAAGCAGTCTGAGACTTTATTAGAACTGGTGTGGCAACTGCATGCTACGTGATGCCCACACACATGAAAGAGTAACTTCTCCATGTAGTTTCCTTTGTGTGTAACTTGGCCTGTTTCTGTTTACACACTGTGTAAGCATGGCAATGAGCTCTCAAAACTGTTAAACAAATGCTGCTTTCTTTACATTACTTGTTAATGGATTGAACTCTTTGGACTATATATTAAAGCTAGCTCACGAGAGAAGATTAATGATTTTGCAACTTGATTGGCTTTTAAACAGCAGTGCTATTGCATCAAGAAAAAACAGGTAACAAAAATTTTGTTTTAGTAAACTAAAGCAAAGATGGATTCCCCTCAAAGTACCCAGGGGATTGTTAAGTTATCATTCTTGCACACCTAATACCGAAGTCTGAAAGGAGGTTCACTCCGCACAAGGAAGTTTGAGGTGTGCCAGGCCAATGCAGCGTTCACTTCATGTGCAAGCTAAGCAGTAGTCATGGCATTTTGATTCAGCAAAAGCCCGGGGTTATTACCAAGAAAAGGCCTCGAGATAATAGCTGGCCTAGATAGCAACTCAGAACAGAACATCAGTGCAAGGTAGTTAGTACCTGGCATGCTTTGGCATCAACACAGTTTGTGTTTGCAGCTTCAAACTCTGAGCCAAAGAGACAGCAGAGAGTGAAAAAGGAAAATAAAAAACTCAAAATACTGCAGATAGCAGGCTCGCTGATGGCTTTCAGTATGACTAAGGCAGGTGTACTTCTGGATCCTTGGAGTTATTGCTGCATCTGTTTACTACAGTTTTCTACTTACTTTGTCACCATTGTGCTTTTTGTAAAAAGAAAAAGAAAAAACACCATCTCAGCTGTATTTTGAAACTGAGAAATGAGTGTTTGGGGATAAGAAAACTGATGAAGGCTTAGTGTATTTTATTCCCTTACTACATATGTTTTCCACAAAGGGGTCCAGAAATCAGAAATAATACTAATGCAACTGGAGGATTTAGATGTTAATGAAGTGGCAAGTGAGATGGTGAACCAGCCTGATTGCTTGGAAGATACAGAAACCAAGTGTGAATGCAAATTACCATAGCTCTGGTGTGTGATAATTAGGCAGAGACAAGATTCTCTCACTTTGCATTGCAGCAAGGACTGCTTCTTAAATTGGTGCTCCTCCAGCACTTCTAAAAAACGTCTGGAAAAGCAAAGATAAAAAAGTCATCTGGAATAACCAAGCCTTGTTCTCTACTATTGCAGACAACCCTGTATTCCCCTTCCAGAAGTAGCCATGCCTGTTTAAGGTTTCTTGCTCCCTTAAGTTGCATGCAGGCCCTGGAATCTACTGCTTTGATGATCAGGAGCCTGATCTTCCACCTTAAAGATTAGAGACAAAATTTGTGATCTGTGTCTCAGAAAAACATCTCTTCAGAGCTCCACACAGGTCTTCCAGATGACCCTGTACTCCTAGAAATCTCTCTACACGCTTCCTGGGATAAAGTATTTGCCTTTTTAATGAGCAAATACCTATCCTCACTATGAATAAGTTTACAATAAATATTTTCCCCCTTTTCTAACATTATCTTCCCCCTAGGCAGGGGGGAAGCAACTATTAGCATAAATACCATGTAACAAATACATGGACTTCACATTCAGTCCTATCGAATCTGTCTCTACGATTACCATGTCCTTCAAGCTAACTTTGTTTTGTTTTTCCTGAGGTTTACAAACCTGTAATGGCAATTTATCAGACTTAGAAATACCAGACCCTGAAAGGAATGACTCATTTGACTAAAGATTCAGACCAGGAGCCTAAGTTTATAAAGATTGAAGAATGCAGAAAATTCTTCATAGTAAAGATACTCCTTTATAGTTAACAAGCCAGGTAGCGAAGGGCTGTGTAGGACAGTTACATGACAGTACGGTAAAAACATCCTTAGGAAGAGAGGATGTTCAGACGAAAATAGGACTAGCTCATAGCAGACACGTTAAAAACTGAATCATTGTGCTTATACAGCACAAGCATGAAATGTTAACTTTGAGTAAAACTGAAAACATTCAACACACGGGAACGTTGGATCTTTTGAGGTGGTCCTAGCTATAAACTATTCAGCAGCTCAAGGAAATTAAGAATGAAAACCCTGACATAGTTATTATACCTTAAAGAACCAGCTGAGAGTTCATGTGTCGGTCTAATGAAGAGCAAAGCACAGTCACTCCCCTTCAAAGAGAGAAGTGAAATGGTGAAGCAGGGCATGCATTTAGTAGGGCAAGAAGCCTTGCTAGACATGAAGTGAAGGGGACGCTATTTTCAAGTAACACCAGGCTTGAGAAAAAGTATTTTCCATTAATAATTCGAGATTTTTTTTCCCCACATTTTCATGTTTTAATAACTGAAATTTGTAACTTAAATGCTTTTCTACACAAAAGCATTAAATCAAACTTTTACAGCTATCTATAAAAATAGCTATAATTCCTGTGTTGGCTGGTTCCTTATTTGTTAGGCAAATACTGTTACATCATTTTCAGACACTGGCATGATCAGGGGCTGCACCACAAGTGTAATTTAGCTAATTACCAAAGGCTTGGCCACAGTTCCTGATCTTAAGCATCTCACGCTGTGCAGTGAGGTCTAATGCAGGCACCCTCCTCACCCTAGCAGCAGAGCTATTCCCCAAATATTTTTACATGCATTCAAGAAACTCAGCATTTCTACTTCTAGTTCAGAAGTCATAAGCAAGCCTTACAAAACACGTAACTGACTCTGAAAACCACCACGTACTTCAATAATATGCCATCCGGCTGTTTTCGAGCCAACAGGATATGCCCAGCTCTTATTTTCAGTCTTTCTCACAGCGACTGGCAGGAATATTTTTTGCTTTTAAGCTGAAAGCAGACGTCCCACAATGACTCGCTCCAGAAACCAGCAGGTGAAGGCGGCCCTGGCATGCAAGCCGTGCCGTTAGCTCCTCGGAGCTGGCAGTGCTGGAACCGCACGTGGAGCAGGAGATGGCAGCCAGGGCGCCCCTGCGGTTATGGGGCCGACCACAGCCAGGCCTGAACCTGTTCCCCCCACATAGTTTCCTATCGTAGCCCACACAGCTGGAAACACCACCTTGAGTCAAAAATAAATTTTGCTGCATGCAGTGGAAGGGCGACGCGGTGGCTTCTCCCAGGAGGGGGGCGGCTGGCACCCAGGGAGCAGCGCTGTCCTTTGCCTCCGAGCACCCCACAGGCTTTAGGGGCGAACAGAAAAAAAGGCAACAAAACAACCCAAAAAGCGCAGGGTGTGGGTGGGGAAGGAAAGAGGCAGCTGCGTGTGGGGCTGGGGACCCCACCTTCCTGTCAGGAGGCTCTGCAGAAGCGAGCGGCGGCCCCGAGGAGAGGAAAGGGCGGGGGGCAGGCGGGAAGGGGCCGTTGGCACCCCCCGGCCGTTGGCCTCACGGGGCGGCCGTTGGTGCGGGGGCGGCATGGCGGGAGACGGCGGGAGGCCGTGCTCCCCCCCACGAGGCCTCCTGGGGATGGCGGTGGTGGTGGTGGTGGTGGCGGCGGCAGCAGCAGGCTGGGGTGCCCTGGTTGGAGGTACCAAAAGGCCCACAGCGGCGGGCCCACCCCAGGCATGGTTCTCCTCAGGGGGCTGCTGCGGGGTCCGGTGGTACCGAGGGATGGGGGCAGCGCTGTTGGGTGAGCGGGCTGTGCTGGCCTGCAGGACCGAACTTTCGGCGCTTGATAAAAGCCATGAGGTGGTGGTGGGGGTAGCAACGCCATTTCAACCCCTCAGCCTGACTCCAGGCAGGTGGTGGTCAAGCAGGGCTGTCCTGGTCTGCCACCGCAGCCCGAAAGAGCCTCAGCAGCCAGGATGAGTGCTAGGAATACTGCCATAGCGGGCTGGGGGCGTCTCACACACAACCCCTCGTGCTCAGGCATCCAGCTGCTGTTTCCCAAAAGGCAGAAGCTCACAGATGCTTGAAAACCCAAACACCCACCCACAGTCACCATGTTGCACCCCTCCTGCTTCCCAAGGCTCTCATGGGGCTGTTGCAAAGAGCCTTAGCTTTCTGGTTGGATTTTTATAGCTTCTTGTTGTTGAAGTGAAAGGCTCAGCTAGCCCAGAACACTGTATTAAAACGGATTCACAGCCTGGGCACTAAAGCAACAGAAAGTGGCAAGCCAGCAACAAGTGGGAGTCATGTTTTGGAAGGGGAAAGAATGGAAGCAGCAGGAACTTGCTAGGACAAAATGAATGGCTAAGAATCATGCATTTAGATTTCTCCGTATAATATTCTAAGTTCTTTTCCCCACAGCAAGTGCTGTACCTGAAGAAGAGCTACGTTCTGTTGGCTTAATTCAAAATAATTACATTTATGCTGACATCAAACGTGAAGGTAAATTTGTCAGATTATAAAATACATTTAAGTCTTACTAGACCTTTGAAATGCCATTTAAGTACAGTGATCATTATGTAAACAATGCTATGCATGGAAGTGGTGCAACCAGGCTTAGCTAAGCATACTGCTGGAGGCTCCGGAATATGGTTCTGACGGCATACATCAGCAAGATGGTGCAGGCTGAGAAATACACCTGGCCTGTGGTGCACTCGTGGAAGATGTCGTGTCTAAACAAGAGTTGCCTGCTCAGCTCCTCAAACCCAAGCTCAAAACCTGGTGCTGGGACCCTGCAGCTCGGTCTGATGGTTTCTGCTACCCGCAGTCAGCACCCACTGCCCCGTGGACAGTTCCAGCTGTTAATAGCAGCAAGCAGAGACACGACCAGCCTCCTTCTCGTTAGTCCCAACGGGAAAAATTAGCTTAACATTACATTAAGTATAGCTTTGAAGTACTTTGTCATTTCATTCCATGTCTTTTACCTTATTCTCTTGTGTTGCAGTTAACGTGTATGTTAAAGTATTTGCAAATAGCCCACTTCTGGTATGCATGGATTTGTCTCTTTCTCGAGAAGAAATAATAGATCCCAAGTATTTGTGGATTGGTCCAGATGGAAAAAATTTAGAAGGTTAGTTACTTTTTTTTCTGACTACAAAGAATTTCCACTCTTCCTGCCTTCACCATTTTTTCCAAGTCACTGATAGAATAGGCTTTTTACAGCACTTCTACTCAAACTTACAAACAGCCCCTGCCTCTTGGGGGTGGGGTCAGAAATCAGGAAAATATGCTGAGATAGAAAATTAATTTTTCTATTTACAAGGGGAAAAGTTGACCTCAAATAGCTAAATAAGTTACCGCACATGAAATCACGTATTTTCCTCGTTTCTGTTGATGCTACCGTGCAGTAGTGTGGTGGGTCCAAACAGTCACATGGCCCTTTATCAGATTTTTCCACAAACTCCGACAGACTGCATTTCCTTTCTCCCTCTAAAACTATAAAATGCTTGAGATAAAAGCAAACTTGCAGCAAGTCTAAGAGGTCAAATTTTAGACTGTTTCAGACTAACACAAATCAGTGTGTCATTATGCACTAAAAGCCTCATCTTTCAGTGTTTTAAACAAGCAGAGCATCAGAAACCAAGTATTTCCAGTGATCAACTATTTCCTGTTTCTATTCTAGGGCAAATATATGCGAATCTTACAGAAACTGGAAAGTTGATGCTGATGGGTTTTAAGGAGTCCATGTCTGGAGCTTACACTTGCACTCTTTCTCACAGAATCATAGAAACTATGACACAAGAAGAAGTGGACGTGTTTGAGACATATAAGTTTATGTTATACGGTAAGATTACTTGCTTACTAGTAAGCTAATGCACGTAGCCTTTGCAGTTTGGTGTGTTTGTAACAGGCATGTTTATTTCAAGGCTTGATAGAGATCGTTAACAATCTATGCCAGAAGAGAAATGTGTATATAGATAGTCAAATATCCTTCCAGTTTGGGAAAAAGTTTAAATGACTGCTATCAAGAACATATGGCAACTCAAAGAATAAAATAACCCCTACCTTCAACACGAAACAAGTGAACTACGGTAATTCCAGTGTTACCCAAGATCTGAAAAGAAAGCTCAGGTCTGAGTGCAGTCTCCTACAAGAGAGATTACCATACTGAGCCTAATGCCAATGCAGAATGAGCTTGAGCAGTACACTCAAGCCTTCCTCCACCCTTTGTAACCACTGTTCACCAACATCGCATCTCCACCCACAAAATAACGTCTCCGAAATGCTCAAAACACTAACCTTTTTCAATCATTTTTAAAACATTCCCTCCCACACCTTAGCTGCATAGTGTTTTTGCATCAACCCAATCCGTTTCAGTAACACGGCTTCATAGTAAAATAAATACAGAACTAGCGTATCTATTTGCTCCTTTTTTGTTTCAATGTGTAGGAGCAGAGCCTCATAACACAAGCACGGATTCCTGTATATTTCAGACTAAAATGTCTCTTACTCTTTGAGTCAGCTACAACAAGGATAAGTTTGTTCTGATTTGGTTAATGAGTGAACTATTTACTTGTTTACTTTTGAATAAGTGCCTGCATTTCTGATACAAAGTACACTGATATAGAAGATAAGGCACTGTACAAGATTGAGTGATTACACTGCTGAACTCATACACAAACTATTTTCTTAAAAGCATACAGGGAAGCTGACCATGCATACCAGATATCTGTTCGCTTTACTACAAAGGGATGTGAGCTAGCAGCCAATGCCCAGTTCTTTGAGGAACTGAAGAAAATCTTAGACAACTTAATTTCTGATCTGACATGCCACATCATAGAGTCATCGTACAAATGCCATTCCATCAAGATACCAAACCAAGGCCTCCTGCATGAGCTCTTTGTTACTTTTCAAGGTAACATATTTCAGTGTTTGTTTGGGAGTGATCATTTCTATTCATAAATAACCTGGATGTCCTATAAACATCTGAAAAATATTAAAATCAAGCATACCTGCAGAAGTCACTGCCCTTTATTTGTGATCCCTGTATTTTTTCCTACCAACCCACAGATGGAGCTAAAATGCAGTTCATATGCTGAATGCATAGTACTGTACTTACAGCCTTAGCAAGAAACAATCCTTTTCAAGGAGTTTGGTTTGAAACAGTTATCAAAAGGAGACAATTGAAGAGATACAATTTTTCACTAATATAATTGTAAAAGGAAAATGGCCTATTGTTTTTCATTATTTGATTTTTAATAAGCCTGTGACTTATGTGGTTTTGCTTGATTCTAGGAAACTGCACAGAAGTAAAAAAGCCAGAGCTTCACAGTTCCCTTATGGTAATACTGATGTGGCTGTATTGCCTTGCAAAAGAGGTTAAATCAGCCCTGATGGCTGCCCTAACTTAGATGTTTTTGTCACCAAATAAAGGAAATTATTCAGTAATGCTTTGACCATATTTTCTCCTGTATCTGTTCTCATAATGTGCCAGGCAGAACCACCCAACAAGTTATGGAACAGTTTGGTGGCCGTTTTCCCCTTGGCAAAGTCCAGGGGTGCTCGGAACGAAGCGGGGACCCAAAGCTTTGAAGTTTTCCTGCGATTTCAGTCCTCTCTATACTGAGTGAGGGTGCTATGTGAGAGTTTAGTTCCTTTCTCCTCACATCTCAGCACGTTCCCCCCCCTGTTATTTTATTGGTTGACTTCTGACTCTTACTGGAAGAGCACAATTTAAGTAACTGGTAGAAACCACCAGGACCATCCCCCTCTGTTTTGTCAGTGACTCATTTTTCAGAATTCAAGTACACCAAGTAAAAAACTTTTTTGAAACACTATCTTGACTGGTGATTATTTTTGTCACCATCTCTATTCTCCACAAATTAGAGAGGATGAAACATAAAATGCTGAAGCATTCAGTGAAGAAATTTGTTGTGTTGTTTTTGGTTTTTTTTTCCTCCCCAAAATGAACCTGAAGATAGCTGCTGTAAGTTCACTAATACATCCTTAAATACAGATGTGAACGTGTATCTCTTTTCCCCACCAATAGTTAATCCTTTTGCACCCGGATGGGAAGACGTTTGCCAACAGGTTCCTTATGACTGTGAAGATGCAACAAACATGAAAGTCCAAGAGGTTCTGTGTCAGCCACCCTTGTCTTCTTCGCATGTTTAACACAAATTCCTGCCTTAGCATCTACAGATTTGACTGGTAGTAATCCAGCTTCCCCCAGATTTTATGGGATTAATATCACTGTAAGAGATGATTCATAGAGCTCAGATAATTAAATTCAGAATGGAAAATTGTTTTAAAGGTCAAATTTATAAAAAAAAAAAAAAGCCAGACCTACTGTTCCCATTATACTACCTCAAAAATAAGGAATCAAATATAAACATTTATGTTAGTACACTAAACTTCCAGAGCTTTAAATTAAATCTTTGAGTTATGACTCAGTAAAGGGAATATAATTTAAAATAAACCTACTGTAGCCAGTTTCTGGCTTCTTAATGCTAGTATATATATTGTATCCTGCACTGCTCTGATTCCAGGCCCTCCGAAGCCAAAGGAAAATTCCCAGTCAAGGTGACAGCCTGGGGGGAGGGGGGAAATGACGATACCATGAGGTATTTACTGACACTTAATCAAAATCATGACTATTTTCTTTATTCTTCCAATGTTTCTGAATTCCAGGCAAGAAATCGGATCGGAGAGTTTTTCAGTAGGCAGACATACGCTTTGAAGCACGAGTTTCGGACTGCCCCTACAATCCACTACGTGGACAACAGCTTCTCAGTTACCCACGTTGACAGCTGTCGACCAGGTTTTGGGAAAAATGATATCACCCACCAGAACTGTGCTGGCTGCTGTGGTAAATGAAAACACTTTATTTGTATATTGCATGGTAGTCCTGATCACAGCCCTCTGTAAAGTATTTGGTAAACATCAGTGTCAGAAGTCAGGATATTTTCATTCACCTTTTAGGAAGGCATCCCTTCCCATCAGATTTTTTTAGAAGTACCATGTGGAAGAGTGAGCTGGCAGTGTTTGCAATGGTTGTTAGCACGTCAGTAGATAAAACTATTTCCAAACAGAGTAAATGGAAGCAGTGAAGTGTTCCTTCTTCCAGGCCAGTGGTCAGTGACAACACTCAGGATATTGGGCAAATAAAAAACAATTACCTTAACGGTAGCAGGGCTATAAAACCCCCAGCTGCACCACTGCTGGTCCTGGGGACACAGGGAGCTGGGAAAGGGTTGGCTCTGCCTGCAGCACCAGCAGGCTGCTCCTGACGGGCTGGTCCTAGCTGAGGCAGAGGGGAGCTGACAAACTCTGTTCTCTTTGCAGTGGTTTGTGAGCCTGGAACATACAGTCCTAACAACGAAGTCATCTGCCACACATGTACCAGGCCTCACATCAAGAAGTATGGAGCAAAGTTTTGCTAATAAATATACAACAGGAACTGGAAAACTGAAAAGCAACTACGAAAGCACTTTTTTTGTGATGTACTTTTCATTTTTAGCTACCAGCTCTGGAATCCTACATTATTTTTTGAATGATAGCCAAACTTCCTCATCCACACACCCCAACATTTTGTATATTCAGAGAACACTTATAAAGTGATGCATAAAATGAAGCACTCATGCAACATAAAGTAACTTTTTTTTTAAAAAAGGAGGTGGTTTGTCACATGGCTGTGGGTGCAAGGAGTCCATTTCTTGGTGGTGACACCAGACAAGCCTCAGCTTTTCACTGCAGTTTACCCAGAGATCATTAAAGAGCTACAACCAACACAGGGAGAGGTGGCAGAGCTGCAGTGGAGTTATGAGCCATAGTGACACGTGCCAGAATCTGTGTTAATAATACCTGGGAGAAATTACTCGGAAGTACTAAGTATTTAATCCGTGATTTAAAAACATAAATGCTCTTTTCTTCTATGTTTTGCTGTTTCTTTCTTTGTGTCCAAAATGCTGTAGCTTGCCCAGCACAGAACTGGTTGATGTGCTGGGAGCAGCCACGGCTCCACTCAGGGCTTTCCGTGCTGCAGCCGCCAGTGGGAGCTCTGCTAATGAGCAGACACCAGGAGCACAGACTGAGATCGTGTCCCTCAAACCATGGGGTTACCACCAAGTCCTGCAACATCCTTGCATCTGGCCAGGCTGCTTTTGAGGCTCGCCTTGCCCACATCCCATGGAGGGAAGCGGGGAGGCTGCTGAGCCTTCTCTGCCTGTTTGCTGCTGCATCCTCTCCCCCATTGAGCAAGCACGAGTGGAACAGCTCTGCTGGCCCCAGGAGCGTGTTGGACAGGATTATCCACCCCCTTACTGCAGCTGTAAGCTCCCAAGTTCACTAGGTCAGTAACAAGTCGAGATACAAATTGCCAAACACTGACATAACAGGAAAGCTCTCTTCCCAGAACAGACTTACTCTGATCTGCTCCTGAAGGTTAGCTGCCGTAGCTGCAGCAGTCAATCACTTTGCTCACAAAGCAGCATCACCAAACATTCAGTTTCGCTGCTTTCAAGAGCATCATGAGTAACGCTGCCACCTTACTCATCCCTTCTGAGCCACGGCGGAGTTACAAGAACAGGTTTTTACAACTCGTCTTTAAGCTTTGTAAGCTGCTCCCTGCCAGAGCTGTTGCCTTCCAGACTCCTTGGTCACTCTGTCGAGGGGCACAAGAGAACTCCCCCTCCTTCTCCTCTCACTCCAGGGGCAGCCAAACAACCAGCACAGTCCCACTTGAGGCCGCCTGTGCACAGGGTTTGCAGCCCCCCAGGACCAGACTGAAGGGGACCCTGCACCCCACTGCCTGTGCATGCACACACCCAGCCCTGGAAAGCCCTGTCCGGCTTCCCACGGAGCAATTCCTCTCCTTTTTGCACTGCGTAGTAGCAAGTCAAGCAAAAGAACACCTCCCGCTATGTAACAGCAACTTCTTATGGCATCTAGAAATTCCTTGGTGGGTACTCATCCAAAAATCGACCAGATTCAACCCAGTTAAACTTATCCATTTTGACAGCAACACAGCAGGAGACGGCATGGGCACAGACCACGCTCCGAGCTTTTCAGAATCATTACTTATTAAATACTGACGAATAAAATGTACTGTAACGAGCATTTAAACTGCCTGTAGGCTGATTATCTCAGCCGCCAACTGGACACTGTGTGCACCGCTCAGGCTTATACAGATTAAGCAGAAGGGCTCTGCGACTGTTCCCTGTGTTCCTTGGCCTATTTCACAACAGAGCATCTCACAGAGGAATGCCACATACATAAATTATTACGGGGAAAAAAAAGCAGTAAGTAGGCAGGCACTGAGCGTAATGGCTAGTGAGTCACAAATGAACACTTGCTGCCTCCTCCCTCTCTTAAAAAATGCAGTTACAGAAAGCTCTTGTAGTGCTTCGGGTTTTCAGTGGGCTTTTAAAATGTGGAAAAATAGGTCAAACATTTCCATATTACATCGCAGAGGGGTTTGTCATTAATCCCATGCAGACTTTCAAGAAAGAGGAGGATGCAAAGCAGCTTCTCTCCGGCCTGTCGTGGACACGAGCTCCCCCCATCCAGTGAAACTCCCCCCATTGCTGCCTGAGACAACCCAAAAGGCAGCTGCTGCTTTTATTTTTGGCACAGCATTGCTTGGAGCTCCAGCCCTTTCCTTTTCCCAAGCAGAAGGATCACCATCCCACTTCAAACTTTACAAATCACTGTAACCAGCTCTCACTCAGCCTCCCCTTTACTTTTTACAGTCCCCAGCCACAACAGCCCATGAGGAGCATTACAGCCACGGTCACCACGAAGTCTTCCTTTCACCCTTCTCCTTTTTTTGTACACCTTCCTCTCCCCCTCCTCAGACACCCCCAAGCAAACGGCTGCCCCAGGCACTTCTATGTGACCCTCAGCCTCCCCGAAGCACGAGGCTTTCCGTAAAGGATGAGGCTTTCCGTGAAGGACGACAGAACACGTCAAGTGTGGCGATGAATTCTCGCAAATAAATAGAATTGAAAACTTCCTGCCCCCTTTCTCAGCACAGCCCTCCAACAACTCAGCCTCGCACCCAGGCGGCCGCCAGCAGCGCGGGAGCGCTTTGAAGCCTCTGAATGACAAAACCCAACCCGCTGCCTGCAAGCCGCAGCCCCTCGTTCCGCTGTCAGAGCTGCATTTTCCCAGCCTGGAACAAACCACTTGAGAAGCACTTCGCAAGCACACGTTCGAGCACTCACTGCAGAGCCGCTGCGCCAGCTAGTGGGTTGTAGCACGGAGCTGGGACCACGTCTGCCGGGGTGACAACGGCATCGCCACATCAGTGCAAAGGTCTCCTGCCTCCCATGGCACGTCTGTTAACCCATACGTGAGCTGGAAGAGGGGCAGGAGAGGCTGCAGCTGCCCAAGGCTCCCAGCACACCCCCATGCAGCAAGAAAGCAGCAGCCCCTGCTCACCTGGTTATAAGGAGAGAACAAAAAGCTCCTCCTGGGGCAGGAGGGCACGGGGATGGGGCTGATCCAGGGCACCCGGTGCTGATCCAGGGCACCCGGTGCTGGTCCAGGGCACCCGGTGCTGCAACGCATCCCATCTGGGAGGGAGTTTTTTGGGGGGCAAACAGTGGGGACAGTGTCTGGAGGGGGCAAAAGGGCTCCTGCCACGAGCTGCTTCACTGTGAAGTGGCTTGGAAAAGCACCAGGGTGTCCCTTCTGTCCCCAGTAACCCCAGCTGGTCCTGTGGGTGCGCTGGGCTCAGGGCACAGGGACAGCCCCGGCTGCAGCTTCAGGGCTCCGAGAGGACACACATTGGGGGTGTGAAGCCCCCCTGCAGCCGTGGTCCCCGGGGGGAGCAGAGGGGGCAGCGCACAAGTGGGGCTGTTTGATTTGCTGAGTCAAAGCCAGCGGCCGGGAGCTGGTGCGAAATGCAAAGTGTGTTTAGGTACGGCAGCCCCGTTAAGTTCCTCGGTGGGACCAATCATTTATAGAAAATTAAGCATATTTTCAAGTGCTCTGCTGAACTGGAACCGGAGAAAGGAAAAAAAAAAAAAAAAAAAAAAAAAAAAAAAAAAAAAAAAAAAAAAAAGGAGCCAGTGCTGCTTTCTGGCACCTAAACCCTGGCCTGGAGCGAGGCTGGGGGAAGGATGGCAGGAGCCCCGTGGGTGGGACAGACAAACGGACACGAGCAGCAGCCCCAGCCCATGGGCACAGGCATCCATGTGTCCCACCGGGGAGAAGCGAGTCAGGGAAGGTGACGGGGACGGCTCTGCAGAGCTCCAGGCTGCCCATCGCTGCCATCCGCAGGCACAACCTCCCCCAGAGCTCCCCAAAGCTCCCCCGAACCTCCCCAAAACCCCCCAAAAACCTCCCCAAAACCACAGTGATCAGAGCCTGGTACCGGCCCCTGCCTGGCAGCACGTGAGGGATGGGGAAAATTCAGCAGCAAGTCCAGGGGGGGCAAAACGCTGAGGCTGCAACGACCTGCACGGACGGGCAGAGCTGTCCTGATCCTTAGCTCTGCTTCGCTTTCCCATCCCCTGAAATTAAATTTCCTCTCGCAGAAGTCCAGTGACCACATTTTCTGCACAGCACCAGTCCTGTAACAAGCAGCATCACAGGATTAATGAGTCCTTTGCAGGCAGTGAATAAGTATGATTCATTATTGGCAGCAGTGCCACTGTAAATGGATTTTTTGTGGTGAAAATAAATAAATAAGCCTATGTAACTGAAGGGCCGTTGATGAAGTGTAGGCCAGTTTTAATCACAGTGTAATTGCTGCCATCAGTTCTAATTATTTATAAATATTTTTATAATTGTGGAAATTAAACAATTAGACATCCTTCCTTCCCTCTTCAAAATCTAATCATTTAAAAGTTCAGGATGCGGTCTGGGGCCGGGAGCACCGAACGTACCTCGTGCACAGACCAAAACGGAATTGTTTTACCGTTCTCCAAAAACGTCTGTCCTGCAAAACCAAACGGGCACGGATCCTCCTCCACCCGTGGGAGCAGAAAAGCCCCCGGCAGCCCCGAGAGAGGCCGAGGTGCCCCGGGAGTTCGTAGCAAAGATTTAAGCGCGCGATGGAACGGCGCAGAAGGAGGTCGTGCTGCTAATTCGCTCGTTACTGATCCCAGCAGATAAATCTCCGGCGTGTCAGGGAAGAAATTACCCAGAAATGCGGCATGAAAATGGATGGGTTTACTGCCTCGATAAAAAACACAAATTTCCTAGAGCACTGGGGAGGAAGGGCCCAGACCTCGTCCTTGCCCTTCCCGACCCGTCCCAGCCCCGCTCGGCCACGGGCACCTCCTGGCTCCCCCCCTGGTCCCAGTTTCTCTTCTCTCCCCTTTCCTTGCAACACCCGAGCGAATGCCCAGCACTACCAGGGGCATAAATTCCGTGCTGTTCAGTCCGTCCTAGGAAAAGTTCTCTTCTTGAAGCTTATTGCAGATTTTTATGAGGTTTCTTATGTGTTTTTCTCCCTGTCCACCCGCGCAGCCCAGCAGCTGCTCCATTGATTTCCTGCTCCCGCACCCCAGCCTCCTTCCCCGCGTGCCGGGGGCTGAGCAGGTTACAAACAGCAAAACGAAATCCTTTCATTCATTCCCTGGCAGCTTCACACCTCCTCGCCCCCTGCCCCTCCTGGAAATTTCCTCCCTGGTGGTGCAGCGCTGGCCTCCGTGCAGCAGAGCTCCCGGGCTGCCCGTGCTGGAGAGGCTCCTCGTGCGCTCACAGCTCCTCGCACCATGAGCAGGGAGGAATCAGCCTCGCAGCCCCCCAGGCTCCCCCCGTACCCCGATGCCCAGCAGCTGGGGAGAGAAGCAGGAGCCCCTATTCCTGGTGGCCCCCCAGGACCAAAGGGCGAGCTCCATGCTGAGCCCCAAACACCCCAAAGGCAGCGCTCGGACCTGGTCCCCATCCTTGGAGCCGGCTGCAGGTGACGTTTCCAGGCTCTCTGCTGCAGGGATGAGGGATGCTGCCTTCCCTCCCCTGGTTGTGCAGGGGACGCTGCTCCTGCAGCCTCCCAAAAGCGCATTTAATGAAGCTTTAAAATCGATAGCACGGGTGCGGGAGGCATTTCCCACCGGTGGAGGATTGCCGGTGCTGTGCTGCCACCGGGATCCACCTCCTTCCCCCTCTGCTCGTTAGTGTCAGCTGTAACGAGCCTGGCATTTCCCATCCTAACAGCACCTCGGGCAGGAACGAGCCTGGGAGATGCGACGGGGCCGGGGTGCGCACGCTGCGGTGCCATGGTCCCCTCCTGGCTGACACAAGGCACGGTGTGGCTCAGGGACACCGCCGGGGGCTCGGTGCTACCCAGACCCAGCAGGACCGCGGGGAGCCGCAGCCCCCTGCCCAGCTGCTCGTGGGGCACAGGAGGGGGCTCCCCGGGGAGCGGGGGCTGCCATCTGCTCGGGATTGCAGGCTCTGCGGGCTGTCACGGCTGTGCCGCGTCTGGAGGCAGCCAAGTGACAGCCAAGGTCACCGTCCCACGAGTGGGAGCTGTCGCTCCGTGTTAGGGCCTGGATTTCACCCTTCGTGGCACCAATTCTCGGCGTGAGCCGTGCAGGGAGAGCTGTTGGTGAGGTGGCACGGGGACCTGGTGGCTGCGGGCATGGGGAAGGGCTCGGGTGTCCCCCAGCCACCGCAGTGCCTGTCCCTTGTGCCGCACGATGGCCCCGGTGTGGTAGGGACAGGAGGGCAGGGAGCAGAGCGGGGCCTGGTGGCTGCAGCCTGGGGACGGGCACAGCTCGGGGCACGTGGTGGTGACCTGAGCTGCAGGAACCAAGCGACTCCTTCATTAATTCAAGGCATGGGTTGGGTTACCGGGGGCCCCGGGGTGTCCGGTTTCTGCAAGCACCAGCCCCGAGCACTGGCAGAGCCCAGACACCGGGTGCCGTGGGTGTCCTTGGCCCTTCCTTGTGGCAGGGGTGTCACCGGGGGGACCCCGGCGCGAGGCGCTGCGGAAGCACCCACGCGATGCACAACCACCACGCGGCAGCCACGGGCTCCCAAAGTAAAAGCCAATTTATTGTATAAAGTAAGAACAGGAAAGGTCCCTTAAACAAAACACACATTGGGTCAGACGGTCCCGGGGGTGCCCCCACCCAGGCGTGCAAGCAGCCACCCGGGGGTGCCCCCCGGGGGCTCGGTCCGGTTCCCCCCAGCCCCTTTCCTCCGCCGTGGGGAGGGGGCAGTGGCCGCACGGGCTGGGGCTGGGCCGGGGGCGTTTGTGCGTCATGGGGCTGCGCTGGGGATGTAGGCACTTGTGGGAGGGTGCGGGCACCGCTCCCTCCGCCAGCCCCGGCTGCGGGAGGGATGGGAACGGAGCGGGGACCCCGAACCCTGCCTGCCCCCAGCCAGGGCCAGGATCCAGCAATAAAAAGCCCCCGCTGCTCCGGGGCGGGCGCTGCCAGAGGATGTTGAAGCAGCTTTGGTTGGTGCTCTTGGTGAGTTAAGGCAGTTTAGCTTCAGTTGGTTTAAAAAAGGGCAAAACCAGCAAAAAAAAAACAGCTCTCAGGGGCCAGAAGGGTCCGGGTCTGGTTTGGCTTTGCTCCGAGGCTCCGCTTGGACCCTGCACGCCCCGAGGTGGGAGCGGAGCCGATCGCAACCGGGCGCACGCGGGGGGGCAGCCCCGGCGGCGCGGTGCTTCTGGCCCATCTCTACCTACCGAAACCAGGAACCTGCAGCCCAATCCGGGAAGTGTCAAAAAAAGGGACGTTGGGGCTTTTTAGGGTGAGGGGAGGTTCAGGCTCCTGCCAGCGGCACGGGAAGCGGGGAGCAGGCGGACGAGCGGCCGCCTCGTCCCCGTCCCAGCGCCGTCACAGTGACCGGTCGCAGCCGTGTGAGTCCTTGAGTAAGAGGTGGGAGCCGCGGTGGTGGCGGTGCCACTGGGCTGGAAGCCCCGACCCGCGTGGTCCCCGGGGAGCACCGAGGGGGAACCCGCTCCCCCCCATGCCCTCGGCCCCCTCCATCAGCACCCACCTCCCTCGGCACGGGGCTCAGCCCAGGGCGAGCTCGTTTCCCGTTTGCATCTCGCAGAAACGCAGGCTCAGAGCGGGAGGTGCTGGTTTGACCCCCCCAGCACCCATCTCTGAGCGGGGGGCTCCCTGCTGTGGGACCCCGCGCCCCTCACTCCACCCGGGAAGGACCGGGGAGCAGCGAGGGCGGAGAGGGGAGATGGGGCCGCAGCGCCCAGCGCGAGGGACGGGAGCTGGGGCAAACCCACGCCCGCCCCTCGCCTTTCCCCACCGCTGCGTCCCCCTGTCCCCTGTCCGTCGGTCCTGCCGGGCTGCAGCTCTGAGCCCAGCCCATGTCCCCCCCAGGCGGGCAGCCAGGCGCCCTGTGCCGCCGGGAACATCCCTCGGGCGGCGGAGGGTAAGCCGGAGGGATTAAAACACTGATTTCGTTAATGCCCCAGGGGATCTCTGCAAAGGAAATAAAAAAAGTTTGGAATGAAGTCCCAATGTCCAGGGCAGTCGGAGCGATGACCGCGCGGTGGGGGCGCGCTGGGGGTCTCCCCGCTCGCCCCGTGCTTGTTGCCCGTAGCTGCAGCCACTCGCCGTACCCGACCCCGGTGCTCGCATTGCTGCAGGTGGCCACAGCTGCCCCAGAACAAACCAAAACACGGCGATTTCTGCGCGGTGACAGCAGCCGGGAACAGCCCCGGCCGGCCCCGGGGGTCCCTCACACCACGGTGCTGATGGTGGACGACTCCTCCGAGCGCCTCTGCTTGCTGGGCAAGGACTTGAGATACTCGAGGTGCCGCCGGGCGTCCTCCTGGTTCTGCCGCACGTAGTAGACCAGGTAGGAGATCACCATGGCGAACCAGCCGAACATGGTGACCAGCATGGCGATGTCCGTGGTCTTTTTGTACATGTTGCAGAAGTCCGTGTCGGCGATCACCTGCAGGAAGGCTTTGCCCACGTGCTCCTCCTGCACGGAGGAGTCGCAGACGATGCCGCCCGAGGAGCCGGCCACCAGCTCCACCGTGCGGATCAGCTCCTGCAGCCGGCAGTCACACAGCCAAGGGTTGTTGGAGAGGTTGACCTTGGCCTTCAGGTTGCTGAAGGCGTCCTTGCTGACCGACACCAGCCTGTTGGAAGACAAGTCCAGGGAGTGCAGGTGGTCGCCCAGACCCCGGAAAGCCCCGCTCTCGACGCCGGCGATGGCGTTGTGGGACAGGTCCAGCTCCAGCAGCAGCGGCAGGTCCCGAAAGGCGTCGCGGGGCAGGAAGGGGATGCGGTTGGAGTCCAGGTAGAGCTTGTTGGTGTCGTTGGGGATGTCTTTGGGGACCTCGGTCAGCCGAGCGTTGCTGCAGCGGAAGGTCTTCAGCCCCTCCTCCTCCGAGGGGTAGCAGCCCTTGGGGAAAGCGGCGGCCGAGCGGAGGCAGGAGGCCAGGAGGAGGACGCTCTGCAGGAGCAGCCACATGGTCGTGGAGCGCAGAAGGAACGGCTCCAGCGGAGGCATGGCGCCACGCCGGCTTGCTCACGCGGCCACCGGCCCCTCGGCTCTTGCCCGCGGTGATTTGGGCTGGAATCGGTGCATCTGGGACGGAGACAGCAAGGGCACAGCATCAGGCAGAGGCACCAAGGGGCACAAGCGCTGCTGTGCCGACGGGGAGCATCGCGCCCGCCCCGGCTCACCCAGCTGTGGGACGGTGACGGGGACGGGGACAGCCGGCACGGCTCACTCGTCCCCCTGCCATCAGCGGCTGCGCTCGGTGTTCCAGCGCAGCAGGATTAGGCCCCGTGGGGCCGAGCGACCACACGTCTCCTGCGTGCAGCAGCTGGGCTGTAACAAACGGACACGGCGCGGGCTGAGCCAGAGGCGGGGGTGAGATCCCCGCCAAGGTCACCGGCAGTGCGATCGCTGCCTGAAGGCCAACGCATCCTGCAGAGGCGGCCGGCAAGCCCTGGCTCCAGCCGAGCAGCCTCTGCAGGCAGGGCCCCTGGGGAGCGTGATGGAAGCAAGGCGCGGGCAGGAGCAGCGCAGGTTCCCCGAGCGCTGCGGGGCTGGCATGCAGGCAGGGATCTTGCTCACCAGCTCTGCTTCCAGCGCTGCCCGCCCCGGGGACGCAGGCACGCACCACGCTTTCTGTGGGGTGTTTGCTTTGGAGGGGACTGGAGCGGGCGGGTGGCCGGGCTGAGCTGTCCCCTGCCCGGTGCCACGCCAACCCCAGGGCCGGGCTGCCCACACCACCCTGTAACCATGGTCCCCATCCAGCCCTTTATTCCGGAGGGGAAAAACGTCAGCAGGAAAGAAACAAAAACAGAAAAAGGAAATTCACAGGAGCTGAGCGTTCAGCAAGTTCCCAGGGTGGTGGCAGCAGATAAGGCCACGTCCGAGAGCGGCGAGCGCGCTGCCCCGCTTTCCCAGCCACAGGTCCCGTCTCAGCGAGGGGCTGCAGCGGCGGCACAACCAGAGCAGGATGCAGGAGCTCTCCTCTCCCAGCATCCCGTGACTGGAGACACCACCATGAAAGGGCTCCCCGTGGCACAGGTTGAGCAGAGCTGTGCTGTGGAGAGCCCCACGCTGTGCTGCCCCGGGCATGTCCTGGTTATCCTGCCCGCAGCCTTGGGGCTGTCCCCTGCAGCCCCCACAGCACCCCGGGGTGCAGGGGTCCCACGTTCTCCTCCCCACCTGCGGATGAGGGACTGCAGCTCCTTGGGGCTGGGTTTCCCCAGGGGGCAGTGATGCTGCTCCCCACTGTTGGGGGGCTCAAGCTGCCCCCAGAGCCAATTTGGGGCTGCTGGAGCTGTAGGGGGAGCCTGCCAGGCCTGGGATGGGGCAAGGACGGGGCTTTCTGCGCTCGCTGCTCAGCACCATAACTCAGCTCGACTGCACTGAAACACCCCAAGGTCGCGCCAGTGCAGAGCTGGCCCCGAGCACCCCACTCCTGGCACCCCCCGAGCAGGGAGCGGGGCTCCGAGCAGCTGAAGGGCACCGGGAACCCCAGCCCCACACCGGCACCTCCGCCTGGCCGGGGCACCAGCCCCCCAAATCTGCCAGAAGTAACCCGGGGGGGGCGAGCCCAGGGCTGGGCACCGCTGCAAACGGACCCGAACGAGCCAGGACCGGGGACCCAGGAAAGGGGGAGCCTCGTCCGCGGCACCCGGGGGCTGGGGGACCCCCCCTCGGGTAGGATGCGGCTCTCCAGGGCCCCACGGGGGGCTCGGATGGCTGCGGCCACGGTGCTCCGGACCGGGCACGGAACCGAGCGCGGGCGCAACTGGCCCGGTGCAGCACCCTGCCAGGGTGCGGGGTCCCCACCCGACCCCCGGGGGTCGCCGCCAGCCGCGGGGACGCCCCCGAGGTGCCGGTGGGCAACCGGGGCTGGCGGCGGTGGATCCGTGCGGGCACCGGGACCCTCGGTGCGCCCGGAGAAGCCGGGGATGCCCGGGGTTCCCCCCAGCCCCGCTCCAGCGCCGGCTCCGCTCGGCACCGGGGGGGCGCGTTGCGGGCGAGGGAAGCCCCGGTAATTCCCCGGGGGACCACCCACGCCCCCCGCACTCCCGCCCCTCCGCCCGCCGCCTCTCGCCTTGCCCCTCCCGGAGCCGGGGAACACCGGGGAGCACCGGGGAGCACCGGAGAGGGGGGGTCCCGGGCCGGACTCACCTGCCGTGCGCCCCCCGCGGCGGCGGAGCGGCCCCGCGCCCCGGGCCGGAGCGGCCGCGCCCCGCGCAGCGCGGCGGGCCCGGAGCCGGCGGCGGCGGCGGCGGCGGGGCCGGTGGGCGGGATCCACCGCCCGGGCCTCCCCGGGGCTCCCCGCCCCCGGCCCGCCCCGCCGGGGGGGCTGCACGGAGCCGGGCACCCCCGCCTAGCTCCCGGCTTCTCTCCCCGGCCGGTCCCGGGAGAGGCTGCGCCGCGGGACCCCTGCCCCGGGGGTGGGATGGGGAAGCGGGGGACGCACCGGGGGCACCCCCAAGCCCCCAGCCCGGGGCATCCGCAGCGAACGGAGCCGCCGGGGAGCGCCGAGCCCCCCCGGGTCCCTGCGTGGGAACGGCGCTGCCCCCCCGGAGGGTGATGCCCGGAGCTGGGCTGTGCCCCCCGCCGCTGCCCCCGCCCCGGGGCTGCCCCCGGCCCAGCCCCGGGGACACCGGGAATCCCCCCAAGCCCCCCCCCACCCGGTGCCGTTCCTCCTCCCCCGCCACGGAGCGCGACCCCTCCCGGCCGCCGCCTCCCGCAGGCACCGGCATCGCTTACCCGGGGAAACCGGAGCCGAGGCGGGCAGCGAGGCGGCCTCAGCCCGGGGGGGGGACACGGAGCGGGCCCCCAGCCCAGCCCCGAGCTGCCCGGACCGGGGCTCTCCGGGCTGCGCTCAGGACCATGGAGAGCGGCCGCCGTTACCGGGCCCGGCCCGTTCCCGGTGCCCCCCGTTCCCGGTTGGGGCCGCTCCACGCGGCCGGCAGCACCGGGGCTCTCCCCGCCTGCCCCCGCGGGACACCGGGCATCGGGGACGAGGAGAGGAGACCTTGTGAGCAAGGATTCCGGTGACCCCCCCCCCGGTTCTCCTTGGAGAGGCCGCTGCTCCGGTGGATAACCGGTTTACGAGGCGCCTGGCCTGCGTCTGGCTGCATTAGGACAACCGAAGCTGACGGGAGGGCTGGAGCCAGGCGCTCCCCGGGGACCCCCACGTTCCCCCCGAGAGCTGCCCCGGGGCTGCCAGGCCCTGGCGGGGCCCAGGCTCCCGCCGCCGTCTCCATCTCTGGGGTTGGGATCGCAGCCAAGCCTGCGCTGGGGCATCCTCAAAGGCTGCAGGGCAGCAGGCAGGGAGAGCTTCCACCTGCCCTCAGGCTCCTCAGCTCGCTTCTCCCCATGGTTGGCCAGGGAGCGGAGCAGCCCTGAGCTCCCCAGTACCGATCCCGGTGCTGCTGGGTGCTGTGCCCGCAGCAGGACCGGAGCTGGAGCTGCGGCAGCACCCAGCAAGGCAGCCACCAGCTGCAGGAGCGGGGCTGGAGGGAACCACGGACGCATCCAGACCGATGCTGGGGCTGCCGGAGCTTTTGGCGAGCCCCAGCTGATGGTGGCCACGGGCTCAGCCCGAGCTCAGCCCAGGGGTTGGGGGGCACCGGCCCTTTCCCACCCCATGGAGCCTGAAAACGCAGAGCCTGCAGTGCAGCGCGACCCCGCGCGGACCCTTCCCTGCCGCAGCCAGCACCGGTGGCTAAAAATAGGCAGCACCAGCTCCCCGCTGCCAATGTGCTGCTAAATATAGCTGGTACCGAGCCGGCAGTGGGACCGTGGCTGGCCAAACGGGAGGGGAGCGTGGCCCCCAACACAGGGGTGGATGGGGAAACCACCCGGGAGCAGCCCCCCTGCACGCAGGGAGCTGCCAGCCCGGGCTGTGGGTTTGGGGATGGATCCTCCTCCCCTGGGACCCTTTGCCCACAAATTCCGGGGTTCCCTGGGTGGGTGAATCCAGGTTGGGGAGCCCGAGGAGCGGGTGCCCTCACTGCGCTCCCACCGGCAGCGAGAGAGAGGCTGCTGCTGCTGCTGCATCACCGAGAGGGATTAATATTTATGGGCGTTTAAAAATAGCCGTCGCATTGTGCTTCCCCCTCACGTGCGGAGTCAGCGGGGTGCGGGGAAGCTGCTAAATTAGATGTCACCGCGCAGAGGGAGCTGCTCAGTCAGGCAGGAGCGGGGATAAAAATAGAGCCTGCCGTGCGTGCGTGGCTCTCCTGCAAAGCAGGGCCGGCTCCCGCGGGATCCCCCGCCTCCGCTCACGGCATCCCCGCACCTCGCCGCGCTGCCGCGGGCACCCCCGGGCGCCTGGGCAGGGACTGGGTTTTCCTGGCCCTGCGGGTGCCCACAGCCCTCCGGCAGCAGCTGCCAGGGGAAGCTCCGGCTGCAGGAAGCCACCCGGTGCCTGCCAGCGGCACGATGCCAGCGCGTGGTGCTCCGGTCCCCACGGCCCTGCTGTGCCCAGCTGGCGCACGACTGCGGGGCTGGAGATGGATCCAGAGCTGGCACCCACTGGCTGCACCGTGACTAGGTGGGCGCACAGGGGGCCAGGTGGGTCTGCGGGACCCCTGCCCGCATCCATTCCCTGCAGACGGGCGCGCAGCCACCTTCAAGCCCACAAGGACGCTGGCACCGGGTGCCCAGCCGTGGGCAGAGCAGGAGAAGCCTCGATGCCTTCAGCACAAAGCAACACCGCAAACACCTCCGTGCCAGAAACGAGACCCCAAAAATTGGCTTCTCCATGTGGCCAGGGAGGGCTGGCAGCAGCCGTGCTGAGCTGGGGGGGGCTCCGAGCGATCCTGGTGGAGCTGCCTGTGCCGGGCATGGGGACGGAGAGGGCACCCCGGGGGTGCCACGCTGACGGGCTCCGGGGCCGGCTGCGCCCCGGCGGGGTCCCAGGGGAGCGAGGAGCAGAGCAGCTCGGGGCAGGAGCTGGCAGCACAAAGCAGCCTCACCGCTCGGCGCCGCGCTGCACCCTCTGCCTCTCCCCGGCAGGAGAGCTCGGCGCGGCGGCGCGCACAAAGGCTGCACAGATGGCCGCGCGCACCGAGGGGCCGCGGCAGTGCCGCGCTGCTGGCTTTGATGGCTGTGCAAACAAAGGCACGGCCAGATGGTCGCCCCGCGCTCCAGCGCAGGAATCCTGCCTCCGCTCCCAGGCCCTGACCTTGGCCGCCCGCCCCGGCAGTGCCCGCTGGCACCGATAACGTGCCCGATGCCTCGGCTGAGGGTTCGCAGTGGGGACACCCCCACATCACCCTGGGTTTGGTGCTGCTGAGCACGGCACGGGGTGATTTGTGCCTTTAGGGACACAGCTCGGGGGTGCTGTGGGCAGAGCAGATGTGATGTGAAGCAGGGGGCGAGCGCTGCTCTGATCCCCTTCCCAGCACCGCGGCCCCCAAAGGAGCCGCCTCGGGAGGTGGCGGAGACCCCGTCCCCTGCCCGGGGAGGCGGTGGACTCACCGTCCCTGGGGGTGTTTAAGGGAAGTTGGACGTGGTGCCTGGGGATGTGGTCTAGGGGGAGATGGTGGTGGTAGGGGGGCTGTTGGGCCGGATGGTTTTGGGGGCGTTCCAACCCTAATGATTCGGTGATGGTGGTGGTAGGGGGACGGTTGAACCGCACGATCTTGGGGTCTTTCCCAGCCCTAACACTTCTGTGATTTGGGGCACAGACCCTGACCCAGGAGGGCTGCCTTGGGGCTCCCGCATCAGAGGGTGGCACAGGAGGAGCCAGAGGTTGGCCCAGATGATCTTACAGGTTGTGTCCAACCCAAACGATTCTACGATTCCCTGGAATCTTGTCGCTCATTAGAAACTCCTGGCTGAATTTTTGGGTAGACCTGTGTGGGGCCAGGAGTTGGACTCGATGGTCCTATGTGGGTCCCTTCCAGATCGGGATATTCCGTGATTCTGTGATTCCAGGATTCTGGGATTCCGAGATTCTAGGATTTTGTGATTCTGGGATTTTGTGATTCTGGGATTCCATGATTCAGTGAGTCTGTGATTCCGTGATTCCGGGATTTTGGGATTCTGGGATTCCATGATTCTGTGACTCTGTGATTCCGTGATTCTGTGAGTTGGTGATTCTGCGATTCCATACTTCTGGGATTCCCTGATTCCATAATTCTGGGATTATAGGATTCCATGATTCCGTGATTCTGGGATTCTGGGATTCTGTGATTTAGGGATTCTGGGACTATATGATCCTGGGATTCCATGATTCTAGGATCCTGGGATTCCATGATTTTGTGACTCTGGGATTCCGGGATTATAGGATTCCGTGATTCCACAATTCTGTGATTCTGGGATTATATGATCCTGGGATTCTGTGATCCTGGGATTCTGGGATTCTAGGATTCTGTGATGTTGTGACTCCATGATTCTAGGATTCTGGGGTTTTGTGATTCTGGGATTCCGCAGTTCTGGGATTTTGTGATTTTGTGATTCTAGGATTCTGCTTTTTTTGCGTGTGATTCTGTGATCCTGTAATGTTGTGACTCCGTGATCCCTGAGATTCTGGGATTTTGTGATTCTGTGACTCCGCGGTTCTGTGACCCTGTGATGTGCCTCCGTGCCCCCTGGATTCTGCTGTTTTGTGCCTCCACAGCCCCTTTCCCCGCTGCCTCCCGGCCTCGTTGCCCGCCCCCGGCCTACAACTCCCGGCGTGCCGCGGGGCCGGGGCGGGCCGCGCCGTGGGGCCGGCCGGGAGCGCGGCGGAGAGCCCGGGCCGGGCCGGGCCGAGCCGAGCCGGGGCCGAGCCGAACCGGGCCGGGACCGGGACCGGGACCGGGACCGGGACCGGGACCGGGGCCGCAGCGGTGAGTGAGGGCCGGGCCTGGAGGTGGGGGGGGGTCCCGCGGTGAGGCCGAGCCCCCCCCGGTGTGCAGCGGGGGTTGGGGGGCGGTGGCCGGTGCCGGGGCGCTGCCGGCTCCGGGAAAACGGGAGAAAGCGGGGGGCTGGGGGTGGGGGCTGGGGGCGGGGGCTGGGGGCGTGGGGGAGGCCCCTGGGGTCCCGCTGCTGGGCAGCGAACGGGGCTTTGTCAGGAGCTGGGCGGGGGGAGGCACCCCCGGGGGGCGGCCCCGAGTTGTAGCTGGCCCGTGGCCCCCGGAACGGGGGGGGGGGGCACAGATCCCACAAGGGGGGGGCAGATCCCAAGGGGGGGGCACAGATCCCAAGGGGGGGGCACAGATCCCACGGGGGGGCTCAGATCCCACAGGATAGGGCACAGATCCCACGGGGGGGCACAGATCCCATAAGGGGGGGGCACAGATCCCACTGGATAGGGCACAGATCCCACGGGGGGAGCAGGGATCCAGAGGGGGGGAGGCACAGATCCCACAGCAAGGAACAGATCCCACGGGGCGGGGGGCAGAGATCCCACAGGATAGGGCACAGATCCCACAAGGGGGGGGGCAGAGATCCAGAGGGGGGCACAGATCCCACAAGGGAGCACAGATCCCGGAGCAGGAGGGGCACAGATCCCACAGGGGGGCACAGATCCCACAGAATAGGGCACAGATCCCACGGGGGGGGGGGCACAGATCCAGCTGCTGCCGTGCCCACCCGCTCGCTCACGCTTCTGCTGCCTGCATCGGCCGGGGCCTCCTCCTGATCCTTGTCCCGCTGCTGCTGCCCTGGGTCCTGGGTTCAGGGCCTGGCAGAGCCCCCAGCGGCCCAGCTCGGGGCCACGGAGCAGTGCTGGGCAGCCCGAAGTGCCAGCACCTTCCCCTATCAGCCACTTTTACACGCAGCCAACATCGTCGAGGCACTCGATCCTCCGGTTCGGGCAAAGAAGGGTTTCAAATATTTACTTGCTGGGGAGACGGGGAGCTGCTGTTGCTGCCAGAGATAGGGATCGCGGCCCTGCCGCGGCTCCCCAGGATCACAATGGCTTGCGTGCTGGGAGCGCTCAGGAAGATCGCCCGAGATAAGCACCCGCTGCCTTCCTCACCTCTGCGGTCCCCAGATAAAGCTCCCACCCACACGGAGCAGGGGAACGGCTGTGGGAAGAGCCGTGCCCTGCCCGGTGTCCTGGGTCCGGGGCAGGAGGTGTTTGGGCTCCCCCAGCAGCAAAAGAAGAGGTGGGGAAGGAGCTGAGCCTCGGGGTGCTGGTGGCACGGCTTTAGGGGTGATCCTCCAGCAGCTGCTGCCGTGGGGTTGTTCCCACTTCTTGTCGAAGCAGGGAGGTGCTGGCAGCCCCAAAGCGCCCTGCTGGGAGCCCCAGGACAGGTCTGGTTCTCCCAGCAAAACCCTGGGCAGCCGGGAGCTCACGGGAGTGACGGGTGAGCAGGCACAGAAAGGCCTGGGCAGGGAGGAAGGGCTCAGCTCCTCCATCGTGAGTGCTGGTCGTGTCCCACCGTGACTTTTTCCCTCCTTGGATGGCCACCGGCCAACGTCAGCTCGGCCCTGACCTTCACACCCGCTCTGTCGAAACATCCCAACTTTGCTGTCCTGAACCGGGGCTGCACGGCTGGGAAAGGCAGCTCGGCTGCCAGCTGCTGCAGGGGCGGAGCTGGAGTTCCTCCCGCTTTTGTGTCTCGCCTCGGTTTGTTTTTTTTTGTTTTTTTTTTGTTTTGTTTCGTTTTCTGCAGGTGAGCAAATCCCTGGTGTAAAATCAGACGGCAAACAACACGGGACCGGGGATGGGGGTAGGGATGGGAGCTTCGGCGGCGCGCTCCGCCAGCCAGGCTTGTGCAATAACGTGCGAAGCTCTGTGTGCAATCTGAAGTCAGCAAAGGGCTTGGGCAAGGGCTGCGAACACGAGGCCAGAAATGGGAAAGGTTCACAAGTGAAATCTCTTGAAGCTGGGGAAGGCAGAGTTAGAGAAGTATGCAAAATTGTCCTAATAATAGGACCTCACGCTTGCCATCGCCACAGCTGTCTCGCAAGGCTGAGTTAACCTCCCGGGCTGTTTGTGCTCGCGTTTCACCACTCCAATCGTTTTTACAAGCGAGGAAACTGAGGCAAAGGGAGGAGGACTGCTCCACGTACAGCTTCTGAGCTTGGCCCTTTGCCACCCAGCCTCAGCTCTGCAACTGCCCTCGTTTGCAGCTGGCGCCGGGTAGAAGTTGCTCCTTGGTTTTTGACCGTCAGACTCACAGATGTCCCCACATGGAAACTGCACTCGATTCCCAAACATCCAGGCTGCTCCTCCGGCTGTCGGGGAGGTGGGAAGGCCCTCGGATAACAGCATCACCTCGAGAACACAGCCAGAGGGCCTGGAAGAGGTCCCCACCCCGGTTCCAAAGAGGAAACAATCTTCTCTTTCTCGGTGCTAATTAAACTGGATTTTAAAGCATCCAATGAGGCCGGTCAGCATCAGGCTTCCTGCACTGCCGCGTTGCTCTGAACCTCGGCCGTGCAGCTCACACCCCTGCACGGTTTGTCTCCATTCTCTTTGCTGCCATCTTCTAAGTACTCGAGGGCCATTCATCACATCTTTCTTGAGTGTTCTCTAGACTAAACAAACCCATTTCCTTCAAGCTGTCCTTGCAGGTCATGTTTTTCCTACACCTCTGCTCATTCTCACAGCTCTCCCCTGGCCTCCCTCCAGCACTGGACAGTTTTCTAGCTGAGGCCTTACCAATATCTAGGAGAATTATTTCCTTTGTCTGGCAAGCAGCACTCCTGTTTATGCATTCCACAGCGGTGGTTGCTTTTTCTTTCTCTTTTTCCCAGTAGTATGACATTTTGGACTCGTGTTATGCCTCGCCGCAGCCCCCAGATTTCCTTTAGGAGCTGCAGCAGATTAGGGACGGAGCTGCTCTCCCAGCCAGGCCTGGAGCACTGAACTCCAGCTCCGAGTCCTGCTTCCAGACCAAGTTTCCTCATCTGGAGTGCCCAGGAGCTGCCAGGAGACGTGCCAAGAGGCTGAGCGACCCGCAGATCTGCAGGTTTTTATTCTGCGAGGGAAACAAAAGCCTTCTCCAGATGTGAACCACCTGGGCAGCAGAAGCAGGTGAGCATCCGTCAGCTCACCTGGCAGCCTCTGGTGCTGAGCCAGCGCCGGCTGAAAGTGGCAGCGAGCGTCCCAGGAGCTGCAGAGCCGAGCACGAGGCGTGTGTGTGAGAGCCCTGGGCAGGAGCAGGAGAGCACAGCAGCTTCTGAAACAAGGCAGGCCCAGCGCTCCGTCAGGGAACTCGCAACAGCTGGTAGCGACATCCAGCGCGTAATGTTAGATCTGGCTCGGGCTCGCCTCCTGAGACTGCGAGAGCTGGAGAGAACAGCAACTTGTTCTTCAGCAGCAACAACACGAGGCCAGACAGCAGGAAAAAGCCCTTGCCTTGGGGTCCTCTGCAAGGAGGGACGGGCTGTAGGACCTAACGAAACCACATTTCCTTGGGACACGGACAGTGAGGATTTCATGCAAGACATGTCAAGACAGTCTACTTTACAGTGGTTCGAATTTGTCTCTCTGCTGTAATCCCTGAAAACCAGTATAGCAGCCCTTGTCTGCCCAGTAAGCCTGAAACATAACCAGTACCTGCTGCTGGTAGCTACCAGCGCAGCCGTCCAAAAAGCCACAGCGTTGTCCATAAGGCAGCGGTGCAAAGACTGCTGGTGTTACCCACTGGCAATCTGAAAGGATAACCCTGTTCTGCTTCCTCATCTCCCTGGGATTGCTTAGAAAAACCTGAGCTCCAAGTCTCCTTCCCTACAGGGGAATTCTGTTACCACTGCCCCCATCCCGCAAAGCCTTAAATTGGAAGGGAAAACTTACAAACCAGACCAGGAGACCAGCGAGCCTGCAGAGCATGCAGAACCCTCCTGAATTACGCAAACTAACTGGGTGATCTGTCAATAAAGAGCTGCTTTGCCTTCACTCGTCAAATACCAGCGTTTGCTTTCTTAGTTTAAAGTATGTTGAACCCAGAAACATGTAAGAAACTTCACGAGCCAAGTGCTTCCATTATTAATACCGTGATGATGGCTTAAAAAGCACTTAAAGTATTCATCTGAGTCTTGTGAGTCTTGTCAGGGAAGGCTCGCATTGAACACTGACATCTTGGTTCCAGGAAAACGCTTCAGCAGATCACACGTAGCTTCTGTCACAGGCAGGCTCCCCACACGCTGTTCCCAAACGTGAGCTGCTCCCAGATTCAGCCTCTCCCCTCAGAAACATCAGCGACGAGGTGCAGAGAAGTGACCCAACGTGGGATTTTTATAGCTGACAAAAATCTCAGCTTGCTTAACAGCAAGTCCCTCCACCCCCGCCGTGCTTAGCTGAGAAATTCGGACGGAGGGTTAGAGCAGCCCGAGTCCTAACCTGATCTGCTTTAGTTTCAGGGGTGCCCAGCTGACAGGAGAGCCAACATGAACGTGGGAACGGCACACAGCGAGGTGAACCCCAACACCCGCGTCATGAACAGCCGCGGCATCTGGCTGTCCTACGTCCTTGGAATCGGCCTGCTGCACGTTGTGCTCCTCAGCATCCCCTTCTTCAGCGTCCCCGTGGTTTGGACTCTGACGAACATCATCCACAACATGGTAAGGGAGCAGCGTGGTTGGTTTGGCTCCTGGGGCACGGGGAGGTAATCTCTCTGCACCAGCTGTTCTTCTGAGAGAGATCTAATCCGGCTCTTGTTGACACAGTTCCTTTCTCTCTTTCCAAAGACGTGGGGTAAGTTACTCAACCTGCAGCCCTCAGACTGCACCTTCTCCTCTAGGTCATGTATTTAAATCCAGCCTAGGTACTGATAAGACTCCAAGCATCTGGTAAGGCTGCCCAGAGGGGACACAACTGATTTGCCTGCAGAGCAAGTCCCTTAGCTGTGTCCACCTTAGCAGAGGAATAGCTGTACCAGGCCACAGAAGCTGGCATGGCAGCTTTCACTTGGGTTGATATAATCAGACTGGATTGGCCTCGTTAGAGTTAGGAAGCAAGATTAACCTTCAGCTCCTTCTGCTTAAAGTAAAAGATTTCATGCAGTGCAGTCCTGTGCTGTGCTGCAGCCGTGCAGTGACAACTTCCCCAGTGAGCAGAAGAAAACTGTGCTCTGTTTAACTGCTCACTTCCCTGCCTCTGCCATCCCACTGTTCAAATCCTAGCACCCTTGGGTCCTAGGGCTTGAGCAGACCTCTCCACAGCCATGTGCCCTCAGGCGAAAGAGGCAAAATACTTCAGAGGCGCAGCAATCAATTTTGTGTCATTTATTTTAAGTAGCATCTTGGCCTAAGAATATCCCAGAGACAAAAAAACACTCTTATCGGGGACCCTCATGCTCATGTTATTCACATCTCTAGTGAAAGGAAAACACCACACCAGCTAGAGGTGCTAGGGGCTGAGTTCAGCGCGTGCTACCTGCATTTCATCCAGCTCCTTCCCCTGCTCTCCTCTGCCAGCTTAAACGCTTGGGTCCTGGGAGCAGAAAGGAGTTAAAGCCAGCAATGGCTGTGCTTGCAAGACGTGTCTGACTGAGCCGGACGCTTGCTGCTTATCTCTAAGTTGTGTTCCACTTCGAGGTTAACTTGTAATCGGAATAGTAGCAGACCCTTACTGCCTGCAGGCCGAGCAGCACTTTTTTTAGACAGCATTTAGCATTGCTGCTGCACGGCAGAGCGAGTCCATGCTAATCTCCCGATCCAAGCGCTGCAATCCTGCAACTCCCTTCTTGCCTCATGCGCAAGAGCCGAGTGAAGAGGCCCCAGATGCAGCAGCCAAGCCTGGGAGAGCCCCAGCTAGGGGCCTTCGCCCTAACTCACTGCTTCAGTAGCCGCTGTTGGAGTTTCCCAGCAATGGCAATGCGTCCCTCTAGCGGGACGGCGTGCTGCTGCAAGCTGCCTGCCCAAAACCTCTCAGCGCCGTGCTGTTGGTGCTGAAGCCGTGCCGTTCACTGCGTTGATTCCCGCTGCACGTGTGTTTGCTGCAGAGCATGTACATCTTCCTACACACCGTGAAAGGAACTCCTTTCGAGACGCCGGATCAGGGGAAGGCTCGGCTGCTGACGCACTGGGAGCAGATGGACTACGGCGTGCAGTTCACAGCGTCCCGCAAGTTCCTGACCATCATGCCCATCGTACTGTGAGTACCGCAGGGCAGCTGAGCTGCCTCGGGTCCCGTGCTGGGTGGCGCTCCTGCTGCCCGTGCTGTCTGGGGAAACAGAAAGCACGAAGCGGCGTTAATTCCTCGTTTTGTTCCCTGCCTTTCCAGGTATTTTCTAACCAGCTTTTACACAAAGTATGACCGGATACACTTCGTAATCAACACCATCTCCCTAATGAGCGTCCTGATCCCCAAGCTGCCTCAGTTTCACGGAGTCCGGATCTTTGGGATCAACAAGTACTGAACTGCGTAGACGGAGCGCGTGGAAGAGGAGCAGAGGCGAGGGGAAGTTCCTTCTCTCTTGCTCTGTTTCTTCACCCCCGTGCCCACTGGGATCTGATTTCACAGCGGCTGTTTAAATGCAGTACCCAATAGACATATACCGCATGCTGGATCCTCATGCCCAATAAATCTAAACAAGCTCCAGAGTAGAGTTTAGCGCGGAGCAGGATACGTGACGCTGGATTTCTTTTATTCCAGCGTCATAAATAGATGGAGATACACTGAGACTTCGAGGTACAAAGAGGATGAGTTATGGGAAGATCATCGTCTGTCCCAGACATTGAACGGCGAGAACAGGGATGAGGGGAAAAGCTTTTAGTGCTGGTACTATTGCTGTGGTAAATGCACTTTAACATACATTTCCCTTTCTGAAGCTAGGTGCTTTAAGCGATATGTGGGGAAGTTCAAAGGGAGACAGCCAGACTTCCCCAATAGTTGATTGTTTGGGGGTTTGAGTCCCATTTCGGGGCAGGGGGGGGAACAGAACGACAGATTTGTATTTTGAAATCTTTTACGCCACTGAGAAAGGAAGTTCTTTTACTAAAAACAGTACAGGAAAGAATCACCTGCAGTTTGACAAAGCTTTCAGTTTTCTGTGGTACCATTCGCGTGGTTCAGGGAAAAGATTTACCAGCTCCTAAGCTACAGTTGAAAGTAACAACTTGTACCAGAATTTCTCTGGGTAACTTTGCTCCCGAGCCCAAACCACTAAAATTTTAAAGCACGCTGAGCACTCGGGCAGTGCAGCGCTTGGATTAAAGGCCAGGTTGCAGCTCATTTTAATGATTAAATACAAATGGCACTGAGGCACTTGGTACATGGAGATCGCATGAGCATGGGAGAAGCTGCCCATAGGTACAGGCCAAGTGAGAGATGGATGGCTGTCTGGCATAAAAAGTGGCAATAATTGGGATTTTTCACCTCCATCAGTCTCCTTGGTCTCTTAAGTCTGCGTGCACGTTACTGAGATCTGCCAGTCCTAACCGTGGACTTCACATGCGAGCCTCCATGTGGCCAACAAGCGATGCCCGACTGCCTGGCACTCAGCGCCACGCACAAATCCTGCAGCAGCAGCCCCTGGGCCCAGGGTGACTCTGCCAAGGGTGAGGGAGCTGCAGGAGGGCGATGCTAACGAGCGGCACACTGAAGTGACCAAGAGAAGGGTGTTACGGGGCACTGAGGACAACAGATGATTTAGTATAGGAACAAAAATAAGCCTTTTCCCCCATGAAACTACCACCTGAATGAAAAAAGGTCTGCAGGTTTAGACTTCCTGGCTGAGATGCCTTTCTGCTGTTCAAGGCAATCGGTTTTTCTTTTGGGTTGCGTGCCCGATGAAATGTTTTTCCTCATGCTTCCCCTGTAAACTTAGGAAAGCCTGTATTTTTTGTTGTCTTAGTGCTTATATTGTCTCACACTGACAATGGTAGAAACTTTTAAAATGTGCTGGTTTTGTTCCTGCATTAGCTAAGCCTAGCTTGAGAAGTCACAGTGGATATTGAGTTGTTTGATGGTCTGAGCACAGGACAGAGGAACTCCAAGTTCACACTTAGGATCCAGTACTACTCCATGTGTAATTTTAGGCAAGCTGCTTTACCTCTCTGTCTCAGATTAACTACCAGACTGCTGCAGAGAAGGGAGAAAACATTTAGCATACCTCAGAGGGATGCTGGAATGCATAGAGAATCATTACCTAATATGTTTGAAAAACAGAAATATTTTAAGTGAAAACGAAGCTTTCAAGAAAGTAGAAAGAAGATTTCAAGAAGGTAGAAAGAGAAGAGCCTGGCTTGATACTTGAGTGCTGTTCTCCAGAGAGAGTTTGGCAGATGTGTAGTGCACATGACTGGGGAGGGGGTTTAAACCTTTTAACCACCACGACATAGGGACTGCTGCTTTAGTTAAGGTACTATATTCCCTAAAGCTAATGTACTCTTTAAGCTACTAGACAATGACTTTTTTGGGGGAAAAAAAAAAAGTGGTTTTGGAATAGAACCGTTTTGTCAATCAGCTGAGTACTTTTGAAATTAGTAAGAAATCAACAGCACCAATGCCTGGAATGCTTACGGGAAGACTGCTGCCCTCAAAGGTGCAGCACCTGTTCTTAACAGGGTGGCTAAGGCTGCATCTGCAAGGCAGACCGTGCTGCTCGGCAGATCTGAATTCCTGACAACACACCCAACAGCCATGCCAAGGGTAAATCTCCAGAAGGAAGAACACTATTCATTTAGGTAGAATACGAGGGAGGGAACATGAACTTTTTTGCAACAAAAACAGTAGCTATACCACAGGTGCTTTTGCTTGAAGTATTAATTCCCTAGATACAGACATACACTGATTATTTCTAAGTATATGTGCTTCACACGAAGCCAGAGCAGTTTGGATATTTTTAGCACAAGCACAAATTGAAGGTAGAGGATCAGCTTTCTTCAAAGTACAGCGCTGTAGTTGCATCAAGCACCTTGGCATTGTAACAGCTGAGGATCTGGGTATATATTATTTCTGCTGTTAACTGACACTATGGACATTTGATTGCATTTTGTTAAATTAAAGGTCATCGGTAAAACAACATAGGATGGAATTCCAAACTTCTGAAAAAGGCTGTTTTTAAAGCCCAGAGTCTAAAATGTTGGGCAAAGCCTTAATTATAATAGTAAGCTTTTCTGATATACTTTATTGACACTGAAATTATTAAAATAGCCATTACACAAGTGTCCATATTTGGGGTTACATGGCAAATGACGTTCTTTCCAAGGCAGGTACAGCATTTTTTGCCATAAAATATCTGAACTTAACTTGGACTCATACAGTTAATCCAATCAAGTGAAATATAAATGAAAACTGGAGAAATATGGGCAAAATTGAGAGCAAGAGTTGAAGAAAGAGTTCATGTTAATAATACAGTGTATTGAGTAGCTTCATTAGATTTATAGTTACTTGAACAATTATTGATCTGGTATCCTCCTTAAGATCCCATCTTAAGGGTAGGTAGAAGAATTAATCAAAAATAGAAAAGGAACCATTAAAAAAAAAAAAAAGCAGCTTTGGGTACTGCTGGTCAAGCCACCTTCATGTGAGTTCTGTGGCTGGTTCCTTCCTGCCAGCGTGATGGGAGCGAGTCATACCTGACCAAATTTCTAGTTAAGTTTCTTTGTTGCAGTGGTGTGAAAGTAATGAATACAGTTCTGGGTGTCCTGGAACTCCGTATGGAAACCACTTCTGGGATATTTATTTGCTAAATTCATCTGGAAGTGAGTTCAGTGCTTGAAGGCTAATCTTGCGCACACAAAGTTAATGAACTTCGTCAAAACACTAAAAATCTCATGGGGTGAGTCATTTCTGAGAAAAGGGACATCGGAACAGCACGGACAGGAGAAGGGGTTTTTAGACATATATTTGCAGCTGGCATAGCGATGATCCAAGGACAAAGCCTACCTTGTGTGCTGAGAGTCAGAACGGGAGCCCAAAGCCTGTCCGCTCCTTCTTTTAGGCTGTAGAATTTTCTCCAGTACCTCTGTGAAGGAGATAATTGAGCATTATTGATTTTAAACAGGATTTTGATCGCATTGCACTTGACAGATTTTCCCCTTGACCTTACACTGTACATAGTAACTAGGACAAACTTCAGCTGGAGAACCAAGGTGGACTCCTTGTGTGACTGAGAAACAAAGGCTGGACAAGTAGGTACTTAAAATGCTTTTCTTTTTTTTTTGTTCTGCGATGAATGCAGGAGAAAAGCTTCAGAAACCCACCACTCCAGCAGTTTACAGGCACTGGCAAGCAGCCATCCCTCCGCCTGATCTTGTGGGCAAGGCCTCCTCTAAGCCATCATTAAGACAATGCACCAATTAACGCCATGTGGAAGCCGCTGCAGCAGGGAAACAATCAAGTGCTACCAGTTGGTGAATTAGGGAATCCTGTCTTGTAATTCCTTTAACAGAGCTAACGGATGTTACAAAGTCCAACCCTTTGCAGGAAAAAAAGCCTTTAAAATAAAAACAAAAGCCTGAGGTCTAGGGCTACTTAATTCTTGAGTACTTTTTTTTTTTTTTTAATTCATTGGTTTTTTTTGTTTGTTTGTTTTAATAGAAGGTTGGTACTGGCCCTTGAAAAGGGGACAGCAGTTGGGTTACCATTGTTAACGCATTAATATTTCTTATTGTGACTTACATTGCTTTATCATTGCGCATAATGTATTTTAAGCATGCAGGAGTTTGCGTTTATGTATCCTCCTTGGATGAATTTAAGTGAGCTAAATTAGTTTTGTTTTTTTTTTTTTAATGGAACATTCTGACATTGTACATAGTTTTAGGGTTGTTTTGTTTTTTCTCCCCGTAGCCCTTCTTTTTGCTGTGGATACCGAAGTCTCATGTAGAGAACTTTCTAAAATAAAAGTGTGAATATTTTTATTACTCCTTTGTACAGCATTCTAAGAGAAACTAATAAAGTACGTATTCATGTAAAAGCTTGTACTACATTCCTTGAATTCCACGTGGGCCGGTTTTGCTTTTAAACATACCATTGGAAGCCCACCAAGCCAGGGGCTGCAGCGAAGTGAAGAGTTGGCCAAGGAGACCGGTCAATAAAAGCTGCTGAAGGCACCCCACGCCTCACAGCCTGGCGTTGTCACGGGTCTACTGAGATAGCTCCCAGGCCAGAACATGTTGTTCCCCGTCCCAACGGATCTCAATCTGAAAATCACAACCACGCCAGAAGCCTGGGAAAAAACGGTTAGCCTCCAGACAAATTATCTGCAGCTGTGGTAACGGCAGCACCGCAGAATGACTGGTCAGCGAAGTTTTTTGGGTGAGGACTTTGCTATCTGCAGCTATTGCAGACTTTGTCCTTAAAATAAGCCTCTTCCTTCCGGAACCAGCCAGAAGGCAAGTAGGGAGTGGCTGCTTACCCAACTGCTGCCAGACTCCCATCACTCCAGCGGCACGGACGCAAGCTCCTGGCCGTTCCCACCACCTGCAAGGTAAGAGAAGACTTTTCGCTCCCCAAGCAGGCAGGTATGTTTTTAAAAGCTTTGCGAACAGCAGAGGGGGAGAGCAAATTGGTAGTTCTTGCTGGGTTTTATCTGGCTTTGAACTTTTCCGCTGGAATGTGTCCCGCGGGCACTGCTGAATCCATCCCACGTTAGGCAGCCAGGACTGCTGCTTCCCCCAGCAGCGTACCCCCTTCCTGACATGACAGTAACTCCCCAAAGAATCAGACTCTCCAAGTCTGTTTTTTCCAAGCCCCTGGGGTGCATTCAAGCAAGACAGAGGGAAAGAAAAGCTCCGCATGCACCCCAAATGAATGGGAGCTCTTCATCTGAGCCACGGGCAGGGATCTGTTACTATTTAACGGGACTCGATAAAGCAGGACGCAGAAGGGAGAGAACACACCAGCACCTAGAGAAGTTTCATTTGTAAATTAAAGTTGTCTTTCCCTGTGCCACGCATACCTATACCGAAGGGCATAAGCAAAAGCGAAACTTTGGAGTCGAAACCACTGCAACAGGAGCCAGAGGCCGGTTTCTTTTCTCTCCCTCCAACACCCAGCTTTCCTCCGTGGAGGAACCTGCAGCTCTGCGGGCATGCCATGGGTTGGGGGAGAAGGGGCACAGACAAAACGAACCCGAAATGCTGGGGATTGCTTGTTCCGTACCAAAGAGCTCCTATTTCCCTCGCCAGCATGCTGTTCTCGATACTTTCACTTCCTTCACCTTAGAAAAACAGTTCTCTTGGGCTCTGTTTCGAAACAGGGCTAAGCCTTACTCATCCGGCAGGCATCGAGACCTAAGGGGAAAAACGCAGAAGCAGTACTTATGAAGAAACTCCAAAAACAGGAAAAAAAAAAAAAAAAAAAGATTAAAAAAAAAATAAACCTTCTGTAAGGGCAACGTATTAGAGATTCAAGTATTTAGGACCACAATAGGTGGCATAAGACGGATAAGTAGCTGTGTCTAGTTTTAGTAATGAGAATTGTTGTGCTCTGTGCTGGGTACATGCAACAGATGAGATGTCTCCAGTGTGCCCAGCAGCACTGAGGCTCCATCCCATCCCGCAGCAGCAGCAGCTAGCTGTGCTCTCGTTTCTGCAACGGCTGAAGTTACAACTGAAGTTACACCGCAGGCAGGGATAAGCCCCACTAAGCCTAACGAGCAAGCCACAGCTGCTAATCCTCCCTCACCACGTGCTTCCCTCCAACAACCTCATGCACACTGTGTCCTTGTACTGATGTAGGCTTTGGGGGGTCATTATCCTTAAAAATTAAGGAGTAATGCATTTTGTTACAGCCTTCTGCTTGTATTACAAGTCACTTTGCTTGTCTTGCGTATTTCCTAAGGCACAGGCACGCTTCTCCTCGGTTCCAGAATTTATCAAGCCGCAGCAGAATGTTTAAAAAAGTCACCCAAAATGTGGCAAAGCAAATGGATCCAAGCGGAAACCTGGTTCCAGTTGAAAGCATCATCGACCAAGACCATTTCAGAACCTTCTGTCTAGTTACAGGAAAAGGAAAAACCTCATTACACCAGTTTCTTCCCTACAAACGGACAGAATATAAACTCCACGATGTGCTCCTGCCTGGAACAGACGATGAAAGCGACGGTAAAGTCCACATTTATCATTCTTGCTTATAATTTCCACAGACAAAGCACTTGAGTCATCCCGCTTCCTCTCAGTGCCTAATTAAGGATTAATTTGTGCCTGAACCCTACCACACTGCATCTTTACTGTGGGGACGACAGCCGTAACACTGTCTGTGTAACCACGCTAACCAAAGCCTCAAATCATTTCAGAGTCCTTCCCCTGTGGAGACCAGCAAGACTCGAGGCACTTTACAACCGCAGGAAGAGCCCATGACCAAATCGATGGGGTCGTGAGGGTGGACACCAAACCCGCGCAGGTAGAACTAGGAGGGTCTGCCTCCTTCTCCAAAGAGTGGTCCATCAAGATGGAAAAAAAGGCAGTAGATGTAAAGCAACTCGAGGCGCTGAGTGGAAAAAGGTAAGGCAGACACAACTGGAGAACGCGCCCTCCAGCCCCACAGTCACACTGTGATGTTTGTGTCCTTGTGTAGCAGGAGAAAGGGGACAAGCTGTGGCTCTAAGTAGGCTCCGCTACTTCTGGCACAACTCGCGTACAGAGGCACGTTTAGCAGAGATATTGCATCCTTTCTCCCCTCTAGAAAACTCGACGTGAATCACCCCTTCATTCAGCAACTACGGAGGATGCAACAGAATTTATACGTGGTTCACGAAACGGTAGAAGCCTCAGATAATGTCAGCTATGAAGAATCCAAAGAGAAAACAGGGCAATTCGTGGCCCAGCTTTATGCCAAGCTTATTGCAAAGGTTTGGTTTCTCTCCAGCTCCAGAGTGGGTCCTTCCCGGCCTCCTGCATGCCATTCAGGCCAGTAACAGATTTTTTATTCTATTTTTTAACCAACCAGGGTACCTGCATGAGGAAGCAAAGCATAACCATACCCAAGGGCTGCATCCTAGCCTTCAAGGCGATCCAGGTGACCATTAAAGATGCGGCATGGCGTGAGTAACTTTGAGAACCTACCAACTCCTCCATTCGGGAAACAACGCAGCAAAAACATCTTAGAAAAATGTCATTCAGCCCCTCAGCCACCTGCAGCTCATCTGCAAGCACAAACACAATAGAAATAGCAGAAATCACGTGGGAAAGGCTCAGTACACAAGTTAAAAGGGCAACTTGGGAAAGCAAGGCTGTTTGCAGGGAGGGGTGGTAAGAAAATGAAAGCAAGGTAAAGGAAGTCTCAGCTCTACATCTCATGAACTGCAGGGACAGCTCCTCTTGAAAAACTGGCACAGAGGACAAAGGTGGTTCTGGCTTGTTTTCTTTCCTCCTCAGAAGAGAAGTGCCAGGGAGAAAACTGGGTGGCCAAGGCTTCGGTGGGAGCACTGGGCAGGGGTGCTCGTAGAGGCTAGGCAGAGGAAGGAGGTACATCCCTGACGCCTGCCACGGGATTTGAGATTTGGCTTGGTTCCCCCCGTGCTTCATGCCTGCGTGGATCCCATCGAGTGCAAGAGGCCATTTAAATTCAATGTATTTTAGCACAGGCCCTAATAGGAGGCACGTGACGGCAGAGGAGGGGTCTAGAAATGAGAGAGTTTAAACAAACCTTGAAATGAGCAGGCAGAAGACTGTTGGTAAGCGTGCGAATACCAGTCTGACCCACAGCCACCACGTGAGATTTGAGAACTGTGATACTACTACCTTCAGACTCAAAAAAAAAAAAAAAAAAAAAGACCAAATCAACCAACACTACCTCTCCAGCTCTAAATATTTTCTAAATTAGCAATTTTTTTTTTTTTTTTTTTTTTTTACTGTTGCAGAAATCCATTATTTCCCAGAGAGTAAGACACCAACATTCGTATCTGATGGTAAGCAACATACTTCAATACTTCCACTTACACTGCTTTTACTGCATTTGGGTACGGTGGACTCTCTCAGGTGAGTACCAACCCCATGCAGCAGTGGTTGCTGCCACTACTGCCTCCTACCTGTGCTGTGACAATTGTCCAACTCAAAACTGGGCATTACTTTCAAAAATACTCCTAGAAACATTTCAAATTTTAAACTTAGGGATGCCGGTGAGCTTTCTGTAGGACTGCCTAATTTAAAAGAGAAATGTTTGGACACTCTTTCTGGTTTCCAGGTGTCATAGGTAGACAACTTGACGTGCTGAAGAAAGAAGTAAGGAACAACTGCCAAATTCTCTCCCAGTTGCCTGTTGATTTGAGGAGCATGTTTTTAGGAGCCATCAAAGCTGCATTGAGAGACACTGACCTCTTTGAGGAATTGACCCAGAAAGTAAGCAAAGTTCTTCATGCTGCCAGGATTTGTAAGTAAAGATGTCTGTTATCAGACTTCCTGTCCCAAGTGACAGGAGTACCACAGCTACCAACCCCAAATCCTCCACTCAGCGTGTGGCTGGTCTTCATCACTGCACAGGGAAAGGAGGTCCTCAGGACAGAGCGAGCTTCTGAAATATGTTCTGAATATAGACTAGATTTATCTGATGGTATCAAAGTATTTAAATTCCATATTCTGCATTTAACTGTGAATGCTAAATGTTCAACGTTAACCTCATAAATAACTTAAGGAGGAGAAAAAAATATTGCAGGACTTCATACACTTGCTTCTCCAGGTATATTGCAAAGAACTATCAACATAATTGTCTCTTAAATCCTGAAATTTCTCTCTCTTATTCCCCTAGATGGGAGCGTTTTTTAATGAACCTGATAATTGTGAGCTGACAACACAGAGCCCAAAGCTAAAAGACATGCTGAGCAGCTTACAGTCGCTTTCAGAAAACGAACGCCATAACCTGGCAGGAGCAATTTACTACACTCTTCAGGCTCTCAGCGGTAAGGAAGGCTTTCTGGCTACTTTAATAGGGAAATTCAGTAGTACTAGAATATATTAAGTGCATTCCTAGCTGCAAAACTAACAAACTATAGAAAACTTACAGAGAGACTTGCAGAGAACTTATATAAAGGAATGTAAAGACGGCAAGATTACATGACAGAAACTGCAGTGCAAATTCCAAAGTTCTTTTCCCGACGCTGCCACAAAACACGGTTTGAGCCTTTCCTCAGCCCTCAGCCTGCACTGCTGCTTGTACACAGCATTTGCTAACATCACCTGTGCACAGAGCAATGGCTTTATTCGTCTCACAGGGAGGCCACACAGTTAATTTAGTTCAAAAAGTCAAAAGAACTTCTGACCAAGCAATCATTCTGTGCAAGACTGTCACCCTTCTTACCTTACTAGTTGTCTCTGAAACAAATTGGTGGATGTTTTGTTACATACCTCTTTTAATTCTCCAGAGCAAACAGAGGTACAACGGCTATTCTTGCTAGAATCCCTGGAAATGGAGACTGTGCGACGTCAACGTACCCGGGTGAGAGAACAGAACATACATTACTGATATCTGGCTGAAAATAAAGCGCAGGAGGGCAGGGGGCAGTGTTATGTCAGGCAAAGAAACGTTTCGATTATGGCACTAGTAGCAGTACCACAACTCGAAGTAATCCTGAAAAGAAAGGAATGAATAACTGCTTGATACTTGGCAGGAATCAAAATACTTAACTCTGGGAGGAATCTCCCCCAAACACAAAAGTTAACATTTCTACAACTGTTTCACTGATAATAAGCAGTAAATTAGATCCAGCTGACTACCATTTTTCTTGAAAGCATAGTCAGAATTTGCTGGTTTCTTTAGCTCGAGATTAAAAACGACCTTTAGGGTTTTTTTGGACATAACTAGTTTACAGGAAATTGAACTCAATACACGAGCATGAAAATTTCCCAGGGTAAAAGGTCCCATACAGAAAAGTGCATTGTTCAGAGGGCCTGTAAGATGAGAAAGCACTTCACAAGTCAGGGATCACTACTTAAGAGCTTCCCAAAATTTTAACAATCCCATGTTAAGCTTTTACTTTTTCTGCTGTCGCTGCACAGGTTGAGCGCTTCTTCAGCTTTATAGGAGGAGACACGGAGGGCCGTTCTGGCGGGGATGACATCTTGCTCCCCTTCTCGGCAAACGAAGAAGAAGAAACAACCAATGCAGTGCTCGAGATGAGTGGAGTGAGGATCCAGGAGGATGGATCTGCTCTCTGCAATCAAAAAGGCTTCTCGGCCCTCGAAGCCCTGTACCCATGTCTGTATGCACTAGATCTCCTGAGTAACTCCCAATAGGCTACACACGTCCTCAGTTAGGGCTGATTTAAAGGGAGCGATTTAACAATGTAATTGAAATGCTATTAAGTCTCTTTTGAAATTTTATCCCTGTGTAGGCGAGGCACCCTTTTAAGTGTTCAGAGCTGCTTTTCCCACCCATTTCTGAGCAGACTTAAACCAACAAAGCTGCTAACAGAAGCCTGAGGCTGGATATCAAGATTAATTTTTCCCCCATATGAATGCAGGGTGCTAACTGAATAACCCACCACCCCAGAGAGTCCCAATCCTGTCAGCCGTACTGCACGTGATCACTTTTAATGGAAAAAAAATAGTAATAATAATCAAAAAGGTACAGAGATACACCTGCAATCATTCACAAATACTTGAAGGTGAAGGCCTGGGCGCATTTCCATCCCCGTGCGACCGCGGGGAGCCCGGGGACCTCAGGGCATTTTGGTGACCCCACAACAACACCCCCCAAGTGGTAGCGAGGCATAAGGGCTGCAAGGATGGTTAGGGAAATGGAGTACGTCTCGAGTGAGGACAGGCTGAAAGAACCAGGCCTGTTTAGCCTGGGAAAGAGAAGGCTGAGGGGAGAGCTCGTTAATGTGTTAATGGTGTCGAGAGGATGCAGCTGGTCTCCTGTCAGCAACAGGACGAGAGGCGATGGGCACCAACTGAAGCACAGGAGGTTCTGGTGGAATGTGTGTGGGCACTTCTTTACTGGGAGGCAACAGAGCATCAAAATGGGTTGTCCTGGGAGGTTTTGGAGTCTCCAGAGATATCCAAAAACCCACCCAGGCGCCATCCTGGGCATCTCTGTGTGACCCTGCTCGGCACGGGCTCGGACTGCGTGGTCTCCTGGGGTCCCTTCCAACCTCAGGCACTCTGTGATTCTGTGATTCTGTGCTTCTGTGAAATGATTAGCGCTTTAAGATAATGACGCGAATGTCCTGAGTGCTGCTTAATAAAGAACAACCCATTATGGAACACCGGTATGCTTGTAAACATGATTTGTGAACAACGGGGTGCTTGTAAATGCAACTTGTGAACCCACAGGCGCCTTCAGCCACCGGGAGCTACCCACGGGCTGCCTGGCCCCACGCAGCCCCCGGGGGAGCGGAGCCCTGAGGCGGGGGGGGACCGAGGCTGAGGCGGCTCGAGGGGGCCTCGCGCCTCCCTCAGCCCCCGGGCGGGAAACGGCGTGCGCATGCGCTAAGAGACGAGCGGGAGGACCCGAGCGGCGCCCGGAAACACCCGAACGGAATCGGGCGAGAGCCGGAAACACCCGAGCGGCGTCGGGCGGCACCCGAGAGGCGCCCGGAAACACCCGAACGGCTTCGAGGGCAGGAGCCGAGCGCGCTCGGCGCTCGACTGCTCGTGCCTGGCGTGGGGGCTCGGCTGGTCGCGCCTGGCGCCGTTCCCGGCGTGCCCCGCGCCGTGTTGCAGTGTCACGGCCGGCGCGGCCCGGCCATGAAGCAGGAGGGCGCCGCTCGCCGCCGCGGCGACAAGGCCAAGGCCCCCCCCGACGGGGGGCCTCCGCCGCCGCCCCCCCCCGACGTGGAGATGCAGGAGGAGGCGGCGGGGACGGGGACGGGGGCTGGGGGGGAGGCGGGGGGGGAGAGGCAGCCCCAGAGGGAGCTGGATGCTGTGACGCTGGAGGGTGAGGGGGGGTCTATGGGGGGGGGCTGGGGAGGATGGGGGAGGGATGGGGGGGAGGGGAGGGGATGGAGAGGAAGGGGGGGGGTCCATAAGGGGGAGGGAGGGGGCGGTGGGGGGATTGGTGAGGAGGGGGGGGGTGTCAGGAGGAAGGGGGGTCCCTAAGGGGGAGGGAGGGAGGAGTGGGGGGGACATAAGAGGTCATTGGGGGGGGTTAGGAGGGGTTTGGGGGTGTCTTCGGGGGGAGGGGGAGGACATAGGGGAGAGGGAGGAAGGGGGGAGTGGGGGGGTTGGTGGGAGAGGGGGGATGGGGAGGGAGGAGGGGGGGGCGTAGGAGAGAGGAGGGTGATAGGGAGGAAGGGATCAAGGGGTGGAAAGGGGGCCTGGGGGGATTCGGTAAGAGGGGGGGGGAATTGGTAAGAGGAGGAGGGTCAAAAAGAGAAAAGGGGGAGAGGAGAAGGGACCTGGGGGGAGGGGGTCAGGAAGGAGGAAAGAAAGGGGTTGGGGGGATCCTTCCCTCCCCCAGAGCTGCTGGGAGGGGATGGAGCAGAGTTGGGGGTGCAGAGGGGAGCGAGGGGGGGAAGGTGAATGGAAAGAATCGGGGGCTGTGCCATCAAAAGGACTGGGGGGGGGCAATGAGGGAGAGCAGTGCGTTTTGGGGACACCCCCAGGGGATGGGCAGCAAGGGCAGGGGGAGCCGGGGGGGGTCCCAGCACCTCCCTGAGGGCAGCCGGGGGGGGTCCTGGGGATGTGGGGGCCGCACAGCCCCAGGAGCTGGGGGGGGGGGGGGGGATCCTGGAAGCTGGCGGCGTCCCGGGGTTGGGGAGAGGCCCTGACTTGTGCCACCCCCTGCAGACATCAAGGAGCACGTGAAGCAGCTGGAGAAGGCCGTGTCGGGGAAGGAGCCGCGCTACGTCCTGCGTGCCCTGCGAGCCCTGCCCTCCACCTCGCGCCGCCTCAACCCCAACGTGCTGCACAAAGCCATCCACGGCTTCTTCACCTCCAACAGCGCCGTGAGGGATTTCCTCCTCGGCTTCCTGGAGGAGGTGCGGGGACGGGGACCTCGGTCCCAAAGCGACGGGGCTCGCTGCGGCCCCGTGGGGACCTTAGGTGGAGGTGTTGGAGCTGGGGGTGGGCGGCAGCAGGGGGCAGGGGGTGGGACAGGGGCCGGAGCCCAGCCCGTGCCTTCCCTCCGCAGCCCATGGACACGGAAGCAGAGCTGCAGTTTCGCCCGCGGACGGGGAAAGCAGCCTCAGCCCCTCTCCTGCCAGAAGTGGAGACCTACCTGCAGCTGCTGCTCGTTATTTTCCTGATGAACAGCAAGCGGTATCCGGAGGTGAGGTTCCCCGAGCTCTGTCTAAACCTGAGTCCTTTGCCGGGTGCTTCTGGGCCTGCCTCACGGTCCCCTGCTTTCCTGCTGGCTTCAGCCCTGCTCGGAGGCAGCCCTTAGGGTCTGCAGCCCTGACCTGCGGCAGTCCCACAGCCCTGCCAGTCCTTCCTCTCCTCCCGGGCAGCATTTCATCTGCTCCGTTTCCCTCCTGCAGGCTCAGAAGGTGTCTGACGACCTGATGCAGAAGATCAGCTCCCAAAACCGCCGGGCCCTGGACCTGGTGGTGGCCAAGTGTTACTACTACCACTCGCGTATCTACGAGTTCCTGAATAAACTCGACGTGGTCAGGAGGTAGGGCTGGCCCCGCGGGCTCTCCTTGGGTTTCTTCCCTCCCTCTCCCTCCCTAAAATCCTCTCCCTCCCCTGCGCTGCAGCTTCCTGCACGCCCGGCTGCGGACGGCCACGCTGCGCCACGACGCCGACGGGCAGGCCACGCTCCTCAACCTGCTGCTGAGGAATTATCTCCACTACAACCTCTACGACCAAGCGGAGAAGCTCGTTTCCAAGTCCGTGTTCCCCGAGCAGGCCAACAACAACGAGTGGGCCCGGTACCTCTATTACACAGGTGGGACACGTGGGGTCCCGGGGGCTGGTGCTGGCAGCTCCGACCCCGCAGAAAACCTCGCTGAGGCTTGGGGATGGAGCTCCCAGGTGGGCTGTGAAGCTCTGACTGCTTGGATTCTCTCAGTGGCTTTTCCAAACCGCCCTCAGCCCCTCGTGAATTCTCTTCCCCCCTCGCAGGGCGCATCAAGGCCATTCAGCTGGAGTACTCGGAGGCACGAAGGACCATGACGAACGCCCTGCGCAAGGCGCCGCAGCACACGGCCGTCGGCTTCAAGCAGACGGTGAGCAGGCACGGGGAGCACTCAGAGCGTTCTGAGCCCCCCCGGCACGGGGTCTCTGCTCCCCTGGGGCCTGCGCTGGGCCCCTCGGGGACTCAGGGCTCTCTCTCGTTGTGCTCCAGGTGCACAAGCTGCTGATCGTGGTGGAGCTGCTGCTCGGGGAGATCCCGGACAGGCTGCAGTTCAGGCAGCCCTCCCTCAAGCGCTCGCTGATGCCCTATTTCCTCCTGACTCAGGGTACAACGCTCCTGCTCTGCTGTTTCAGCACCGTTTGCCCCGATTTGGGGGAGCGGGAGGCCTCGGGGGCTCCTCACCCCTCGGTGGGAGCCAGCTGCGGGCTGCCCCGTGCCAATCTGATGCCCCGGTCAGGTTTTGGGGGGCTTCTCCTTCTCCTCATGAGAGGAGAGGATGGCACCAGCCCTGCCTCGTGCTCCCCGTGGTGCCCCAGCCCACGCTGCTGCTCTCCCTTACCCCTTCTCTGCTTTCTCCCCTCTGCTCCAGCTGTCAGGACTGGAAACCTGGCCAAGTTCAACCAGGTCCTTGATCAATTTGGGGACAAGTTCCAGGCCGACGGCACCTACACCCTGATCATTCGCTTAAGGCACAACGTCATCAAGACAGGTAAGGGTGTCCCTGGGCCAGCCGGGGGCTGCCACCGCCGTGTGGGGTGGTGCTTCACTGCCTGTCCCCCACCCTCAGGTGTGCGCATGATCAGCCTCTCCTACTCCCGCATCTCCCTGGCCGATATCGCCCAGAAGCTGCAGCTGGACAGCCCCGAGGACGCCGAATTCATCGTGGCCAAGGTACCCGCATCCCAAATCTCACCCCAAACTTCATCCCAAACCTCGTTCGTCCCTGCGGGTCTCCCAGCCAGGCTGCTCCCGCCCCGTCCCCGCAGCGCTGCCTCCCTGGGGGGCAGCCGCCGCTCGTAGGTTGAGGGGGATCCCTCCCGGGGGGGTTTTGGGGACACCGAGGGCACCGAGTCCCCTCTCCTCACGCCGTCCTGAGCCCCCTGCTCCTGTCACAGCACCAGCTCCTTCACTCTAAGCTGCTGCCCCAGCCCTCAGAGACGGCGGGCGCCCTGACCGCGTGCCCTCCGGCTTGCAGGCCATCCGGGACGGCGTGATCGAGGCCAGCATTAACCACGAGAAGGGCTACGTCCAGTCCAAAGAGATGATCGACATCTACTCCACCCGGGAGCCCCAGCTGGCCTTCCACCAGCGCATCTCCTTCTGCCTCGACATCCACAACATGTCGGTCAAGGTGAGCCTCCTGGGCCCGTACTGGGAGGCTGTGGGGGCGCTGGGAGCCCCGCTGGGTGGCGCGGAGGGAGGAGACGGCTCCAGCTCAGGCTGTGATGGAGCTGGTTTGAGCGAAGGGGACAGCGGGGACGCAGCCGAGGCACTTCTGGGCTCACGGCTTCTCCCTTGTTCCTCCAGGCCATGAGGTTTCCCCCCAAATCCTACAACAAGGACTTGGAATCTGCAGAGGTGAGCTCGGCACCGGGGCGGGCGCTGGGAGCTCTGCTGGGCTCGTGCTGGACCCAGCTCCTGTCCCCTGCCTGTCCCCACCTTCGGCTTTTGCTTTCCAGGAGCGCCGGGAGCGCGAGCAGCAGGACCTGGAGTTCGCAAAGGAAATGGCAGAGGACGACGACGATGGCTTCCCCTGACCCCTCTGGCCTGGCTCTATTTTTTTTATTTGTCCCTGGGGAAGATGCTGGCTGAGGGGAGCTGCCCCCCGTGGCCCCCCCCGGGTCCCCGCTCTGCCTTTCTTTTATAAAAACCTGCATGTCTGCCCCCAGGGGTGGGGAACGCGCGGCTTCCCTGGGCCCGCAGCCACTGGTCCTGCTCTCCTGTCCCCTGCCCCCCTCCGAGGGAAGCCCCTTCCCCAATAAAACGTTCTTCTGAGGTTGCTTGTGATCAGTTGTTGCGAGCCCCGGGCTCGGGAGCTCCTGGGGAAGTGGGGCCGGGGCAGGCGGGGGCAGCGGCAGCGTTCCCCGGGCACCGCGGCTGCCGCTGCCAGCTCTTGCACCAATAACGGGGTCAGACTTTGTTAAGCTCCAATTATGACTTTTAAAATAAAAGTTGGAAAAAAAAAAACCCACCAACCTGCCCTGCTGCCGCCGTGGTTTGTGTCTGAAACGGCCTCGGGAAGGGGCTGAGCTCCCCTACAATCCCCTGACCCCGCTGCAAATGGGATCGGCACCAGGCAGGGCCCTGCGGACCCCAACCCGGGGAGGGGGACGATGGGGTGGGGGCCATGCAGCCACCACGGGTGTGTCCCGCCAGCATCTGGGCCCAGCTGTGCTCCTCGGGGGAAAATCTGGGAATCTCCCGGCGCACCCATGCCGGGCGGGCGGCCAGGGGCTGCGGGTCAAGCACGGGGCAGTCCCGAGGGACAGAGCCAGCCCCTATGGGGCCAACCCCGGGGTCTCTGGACCAGACCCCACAAGCCAGGATGGGGCAGGGAGGGCGAGAGGGTGGCCCTGGTCCCTCACAGCCCCCGGGGACACCCCGGCAGCACTCACGTCCCGGTGGGTGCCAGGAGAGGACCGAGGGTCCGGGGTCAGGCCCCGCAGAGGAAGGGTGGCCACGAGGCAGAACCGTGGCGATTTGTGCTGACCCCGCACCGCCGCCCACAGGGTTTCGGGTCCGGTCACCACTTCCTTCCTAAGAAAAGCCCACGAAGGGGCTTCGGGCCGTGCTGGGTGCTGATTCAACCTCACCCCAAGCCAGCCCCAAATCCTAAAAGCACTGACCTGCTGAGGCAGCAGCCCCCGGTTTCGCGGAACAGGGCGATTCCGCTGCGACGCTGCACCCCATGGGTGGCTCTGGAAGGGCCCCGCTTCTCTCCAGAGCTGGGGAGAGCAGAGATGGGGGGGAGGAAGGAAGGATTCTTCCAGGAAATCCCACAAACGGGCTCAAGCTGCTGAGGTCCTTTCACGTGGCCTGAGGGCAGAGCCCGCGCTGCTGCCGCTTCCTGGGAGGGGAAAGTCATCATTAGGCTTCAGAGTTAACACCTGCTTGCGGTGCTCCCAGCTGGGCAGCATCCACCCCCTGGCTCCTTCCCTCAGCTGGAGGCTGGAGCAGCTCCGGGGGGCTCGGGGGTGTCCCCGTGGGCTGCCCCCACCCCGGCCGTACCCCCCCCCAGGCCTGGTTCAGTCCTGCCCCGGGGTCACCCTGCCCAAATCCTCCCAGGCCGAGCAGGGGCCTCCCTCACCGGGCTGGGGCCCAGCTGGCACCGGCCCAAATCCTCCTGGAAGCTCTTGCGGGAACCGGCACGAGCCCAAAGCCCACGTCAGCACCGGGGGGGGCGCTGGGAGCAGCCACCCCCCCCCCCTCCCCGGGGCTGCCCTGGCAGCCGCTTCCCCGAAGAGGGGCTGGGGGGAGGCTGGCTCCCTGCAGGGGGGGTGCTGGGTGTCAGGCACGGCCGGGGGCTGGGCGCTGGGTGCTGCGTGCGGGGACACCGAGCACGGCACAGCCCGGGGCACCCAGGGGTGCAGGATGCAGCCCCAGGGCTGTGGCACCTGGGCAGGGTCTCACCTCGGTCCCACACCGCCCCGAAAGCAGGGTGAGGGGCTCGGGCAGCATCCACAGGGGCTGGGGGTGAGCCCCACGGGACGCCGGCTACAAAAAGCCACCGGCCACTTGCCCGCAGCGCTGGGCACGTCCAGCCCGGCCGGGTGGGTTAATGAGTGACCGTGTGGCCGCCCAGCACCGAGCCAGCACCCTGCCACCTGCCCGCTGCCGGGGCTCAGCTGGGTGCCCACCGGCAGCACCGCGGCCCCCGGGAAAGCCCCGGTGCGGCGAGGCGCGGGGAGCAGCCGGGAGCACCGAGCGCGAGCTTGGGATTTGCATGTTGGTGATTAAGGCAATGAGGCAATCGGCACTGTTGCCACATCGGTGTGAATCCCCGGAGCCGTCTATAAAATGCCCTAATCGATGAGGCCGCGCAGAGCCGGGGCAGGAGCGAGCTGTGCTGGGCCGGGCTGTGCTGGCAGACAGGAGGAGACACCGAGCCGCGCACCATGTGCTGCCTCACCCGTGAGTACCCGCAGCCGAGGGCCCCGGCACCCGCTGCCCCCACGGCACCCACAGCACCCACAGCACCCACAGCACCCACAGCACCCACAGCACCCACTGCCCTTGAGCACCCACACACCCAGAGCCCCCCGCGCACCCAGGGGTGGGTGGGAAGCCGCGCTCCCTTTCCCCCTCCCCAGTTTAGGCGTCTCCATCCCTGGGGTTCCTTCGGTGCCACCATCCATCCCCGTGGGGGTCCCCCGGTACCAAAAACGCCCCCGCAGGCAGCAGCAGGTCCGGGGATGCTGCCTGTGGGTGTCGGGGTGTCCCCGGGCGGTGGCTGAGCCGCTGTCCCCGCAGGGATGCTGGTGCTGGTGCTGAGCGCGCTGCTGGGCGCGCCGTGGCGGGCGCTGCACGGGGCGCCGCTGGCCGAGCTGTCGGGGGACCAGGACTTCCAGCTCTTCCTGCACAAGAACCTCGAGTTCACCCGCAAGATCAAGGGGGATGTGGCCGCGCTGCAGCGCGTGGTGGTGAGTTGCCGGCACCGCGGGGTCGCCGATAAGGTGACCTTCCCCTCCCTGGCCTTATCGGCACCGCGGGGCCGGGAGCCAGCGGCCTCCCCACGCCCCAACCTCCCCACGCCCTGTTCTCCCCCTCCCATGTGCCGCTCGGCCCCGCGGCACCCAAGGGGGCTCCCTGGGGGAGGGGTGTGGGGACCTCCCCGTGCGCCGAGCGAGCAGCGGTTCCGCCTCGTCCCCTGGATGCTCAGAAAAGGGTGGGGAGGGGGGTCCCGCGTCCCTTGGGGGTGTCACGGGGGTGGTGGGCTCCTCCGGCCGCCCTGACCCTGTGTCCCCCCCCCCATCCGCAGTGCGACACCTTCCAGCTGTGCAAGGAGGAAGAGCTGCTGCTGGTGCAGCAGGACCTGCGCATCACGCAGGTGGCCCTGGAGCAGTGCCACCGCCCCGGCTTCCAGGCGGTGAGTGCCAGCGGCCACCCCTGCCACGAGCTGCCCGGCCTCAGCCTCGGGCATCCCTCTGCGAGGGGGGTCAGGGCAGGGAATGGGGAGGGGGGGGGTCCAGGCTTCACCGAGCACTGCTGACCCCCCCCTCTCTGTGCCGTGCTGCCCGCAGGAGGCTTGCTTCAGCCAGATCCGCGACGGGCTCCACGCCTACCACAGCTCCCTCGCCGCTGTCCTGGAGCTGCTGCCCTCGCACGCCGGCCTGGTGGAGACGCTGCAGCTGGACGCGGCCAACCTCTCCTCCAACATCCAGCAGCAGGTGAGGGGGCACAACGAGGGGGGCTGCACCCCCAGGGGGTGGGCACGGGGACACGGGGCTCCGCTGGGCACCGCCGCCGTGCTCCGGGGCTGTTCCTGACTCCTGCGCCCCGTCCCGCCCGCAGATGGAGGACCTGGGCTTGGCCACGGTGACGTTCCCCGCCGAGGACCGCGGTCCCCTCCCCGCCTTCTCCTCCCGTTTCCAGCACCAGGTCGGCGGCTTCCTCATCCTGGCCAACTTCCAGCGGTTCCTGGAGACGGCGTACCGGGCGCTGCGGCACCTCGCCCGCCTCTGACACCCTGCCCCGCGTCGCCCCGCGCTATTTATTCCCCAGCCCCAAGCGACCTACCCCGCTTATTTAATATTTATCGCTATTTAATATTTATCCAGCCGGGGAGGCTCCCCCCTTCGCCCTTCGGGCCCCGAGCAGGGCAGCCAGCCCTGCGGTGGCAGCCGCGCACGGGCGTCCGTGCGCAGCATCGCCCTTGTTTAATATTTAAACTCAAGAGTATCTCTGCTAGGAGTTTTGGGAGCCGGGCCGAGCCTTGGCTCCTGCACCGGGAGCTGCGGTGACCCCGCGGCGTCCCGCTGAGCCCAGGGAAATCCGCCTTCGTCCGCAGCCCTGCTCCGGAGCAGCACCTCCCTGCCCAGGCTGCGGGGACAGAGCTGGCGGGCGTTATTCCTATCAGGCTTCTTCACCTTTAATTAATATTTATTAGCTGTTAGGATAGGAGGGAGGGGAGCACGGCGGTGCCGCGGGGGGCTCCCCGCCTGCTCTCGCAGCCTCCCGTTCCGAGGTTTTTCCCACTTTTTTTATTTTTTTTTTTTTTTTTTTTTTTATTTTTTTTTTGGGGGGGGGGGCTCCGCCCGCGCCCCCTCCACGCCGCGTTTGTATTTATTGATTTCTCGCCCTTTAACTTATTCACACGCAGCAGCCCCCCGGGGGCCGGTGGTGGCCGCGTGCAGCTCTCCCCGTCCCACGCGCCCGGATTTGCGTACTGGAAATTTCACAGCCCGCCCTGGGGGGGTCTCGTGAGCGGTGTATTTTGTACTGTATTTATTGCCACAGCTGGGCGAGCCCCAGAGACACACAGGCTATTTTTTTTTTATATATATGTGATAAGATTGGAAATAAACTATTTTTACGCCGACATCTGGGTTGTGGTTCCCCGTCTCCTGCCCGCGTGGGATGAGTCTGCCTGGGGTGGGGGGGGTTGTGACAGCTCCAAACCCACTTATGGGGACCCTTGGGTGCTGCAGGACCCCCCCCCAGCTTCAGGGGGGGACACGGAAAGACGGGCGGTGGGGCACAGGGAGACAAAAAGGGACCGCGTGGGGCTGGCTCAGCCCTTGCCGTGGGGAAGCCAGGCCCGGGGCTGGGGACAAAGCCCGGCCACCACCGCAGCCCCCGCAGCGCGGCGTGACCCCCCCCGGGGCTGGGAAGCACCCACAGAGTGCGGGGGAGGCCGGATGCGAGCCGGAGGTGGCAGCTTCCTTCCTGCATCCCGCCGAGCTGCTTGGGCAAGAGCCGATTCCTAGAAAGCGCCGCAGCCACCCGTGCCGGCAGCGCCGAGCTGAGGCCGGCGGCCGTGGTCCCGGTGGTGCCGACAGTGCCGGGGGGGGGGGAGAGGGCTCGGGGCTCTGCTGTGGTGGTGGTATTGGGACCACCGTAAACCCTGGAGGTGGTGCGGGGCCTCAGCCAAGTCTGAGTTCCCCTCAGAGGTGCCGGGGATGCTCCTGGAGCCCGCCTGGAGCCCCCAAGGCCGGGATGGGGCTGGCAGCAGTGGGAAAAGGGAGGTGGGGGACGAGGGGATGCGGATGAGGGAAGGCGGTGGTCCAGGAGAGCTGGTCCAGCACCACGGCACAGCCCCAGGCATCTCCTTCCAGCTCTGGCAACCCCCCGCAGCCGTCCCCGGCTCCTCTCCACGCAATATTTGGCCACCCCGGGCTGTCCCTGCGCTCCCCGGTGTCACCGCTTCCTCCCACCGGCCCCGTGCTCGCATCCCGTGACCGCCCTCGTCCCCGCACCACGCTCAGCCCGGCCGTGGTGGGGACGGAGCCGAGCTCCAGCTCCTGCCGGGGTCCCTTTGGCTGCCTCCCCCGTCCCATCCCCAGCTTCTCCCAGTCCCAGGAAGGGGCAGGAGCGAGGCCGGGGTGCTTGGCACTGCGGCACCCTGCCGGCTGCGATCCGGGGAGGGCAAACAGCGCCCGGCGTTGCTCCTTCCTCGCCCGGGTTATCAGGGCTTACAGGAAGCCCCCTCTCCCGGCTCCAGCCCTTTCCTGGAAGGTGAAGCGCCGGGGAAGCGCCAACGCCGCCCGCGGGGCTGCCACGGGCAAATATTGACAGAGGGGGGGGGGAGGCCAAGAGCGCCGGGCCCTGCTCTTTGCTCCGAGCTAACGGTAAAGAGCAGCCCTGGGCACACGGGTTTGGGCCAGAGGTGCCCGGGGGGGGTCGGTGCCAGCTCACGCCCGAGTCAGGCCCCGTTGGGAGCGGCACCGAGGGCTGGGGAAGCCGCTCCACCCGGCCCCACGTCCCGCTGTCGTGTCCTTGCTTGTATCAGGCTTAATTCCAGTTCTGGGACAGGGAGCAGGGCAGGATGCTCAGGGTGTGATGGATAAGGAGAAGGAGAAGGAGAAGGACCGCTTGTTCCTGCAGCCCCCAGCCACCCTGCATGGCACAGATCCACCACGGAGCGCATGGGGGGCTCCAGCTGCCTCCTCCCCACCCAGCACCGACCCAAACCTCGCTCCAGGGCCTCCCTGAGCTCTCCCCCAGCACCAGCAAAGAGCCCAGAGCCCCCAGGGCAGCTCCGGGGGCTGTGAACCCCACTAATATCTGGGTTGGAGGGGAGGCAGCAGGGCTGGAGCCCCGAGGGGAAGGCAGGTGCCTGGCTCCTCCGTGCCTGCCCAGGCACCGCTTCCCCCTTTTCCCGTGAGTCAAGCAGAAAACATAAATGAAAGGAGGAGAGGCAAATGTGCCACCCCCTCAGGCCGAGGTTCCGTGACAGAAGCAGATTCAGCGCCCAGGCAGCTGACCAGGGGCCGGGACAGCCCCAGCACGGAGCCGCTCCCGGCCCCCGTTACTCACTGGCCGCCTGGTGCCACGCTCCTGGTGGGAGACGCGGGGTGAACTCATGCTCACGTGGAGGAATTTCCAACAGGAATTTGCTTGCAGCTTACAGCGAGGCAGGAAAGCATCCCCGCTCCACCCAGCTGCACGACTGCAGGCAGCCCTCCACCACGAGGAAAAGGCGGTTGCGGCACCCCAACGCCATCCCCAGCTTCCCCAGGGGCAGGGCGGGGGGCTGAGACCCTCAGGGGCAGATCCAGAGCCAGAGCAGCCCCCGGTCTCCCTTTTTTCTCTGAGAGCTCTGATTTAAATTCCCCCAGCACCAAGGGCTATGGGTCAGCAAGGGGGGCATGGGGAGCACCAGCAGCAAAGGTTGGGGGAGAACAGGGGACGGATCCTGCCCCTTCCACCCTCACCAGCAGCACCACGGGGACCTCCAGAGCCAGAGGCTGCACCTGAATCATCATTTAGCAGCGCCAGACCTCTGCTCATGAATCACCTGCACCCTGCGAGGAGCCTGAGGGCTGCTGTGTGCTGCTGAAGCTGCGCTCAGTTCAGAGCTGACCTCAGCTCTCGGCCGGGGTGAGGGAAAAGAGCGAGCGCGCATCGGCCACTTGCTCTGCCCTCCCTCCAGCGAGGTCCTGCCTCAGCTTCTGACCCCCTTCAGGCTGAGAAAACCCTCAGAAAACCAGCAAGAAACGAGGCAAAGCCTGATTCTACAAAAGGAATGAATGAAATTAGAAAACGAAAACAAAAGCAGCGGGGGCGTCTCCGTCTCTGAAAGCCCAGCACGAGGATGCCGAACACGGAGGGAAGTTCCTGGTGCCACGGCAGTCCCCGCTGCCTCCAGCTATGCCTCCAAGCTGGGCAGTGCCCAGCCCAGCCTGCGGTGACGGGGGGACCTGTTCTGGGTGTCCCAGCCCCGTGGGTTTCCCAGCAGCTGCCCTGCTGCCTCCCCTCCCGTGCGGGCACAAGGGACGGGCTCCGCTCACAGCGCCGCGATGGCCTTGGCGGCGACGCGGCGCCCCAGGGGCAGGCTGAGATCCGTGATGGCCAGGACGATCTTGGGGCTGGACATGGTGGACACTTTGACCAGTTCTGAAACCTGCAGGGGGAAGAGGAGGAACACAAATTGGCTCAGGGCAGCACGGCAGAGATGAGAGGCCGGTGGCTGGGCTCACGCCAGAGCCCCAGGGCTGGCCGAGGAGGCCGGGGAGCGCACGCTCGTGAGAACCCAAAGCCTAAATCACCATCGCCCTCCTGCTTCCCCCGGGGCCAAGGCTGGGTTGTCCCCGAGTGCAGGCAGAGCCCAGGGCTGCAGGGAGCTGGGGACAGAGCTGGAGCTCATCCCTGGTCTGTCAGCACCGAGCGTGGAGCCACGGGAGCAGGGAAATAGGGGGAGAACGAACAGCAGAGCCTCGTTTGCTCAAACCAGCACCTCGAGCTACCCCCGGTGCTCTCCCCATGCCCTGAACGTGCCCTCCTGTCCCGTGGGGCAGCACCCGAGCACCCTGCGAGCGGGGAGAAGCGCCCCTGGGGTGGGACTCACCATGGTGAAAGGCATGAACTGCAGGATGCTGCCGCGGCTGCCCTGCTCCAGGCAGTCCACGCACTCCTCCATGAACCACTGCACGAACTGGGTGTGGGTGCCGGCCGTCTTGGCCCCCAGGATGGAGGAGATGAGCAGGAAGAGGTTTGCTGGGGAGACAGGGCACTGAATATCAGAGGTTGTGTAGGCTCAGGGAGGCCAGGGACACGGCTGGGGTGACCCGAGGCCCCTGTGTGTCCCCGCTGGTGTCTCGGCACGGCAGGACCCACCCCATAACCAGGCCCCGTGGGCAGGATCCGGCCCCACATTACCTAGCACCCTGTTCAGGGGGTCCCTCATGCTGACGGTGTGGAGCTGGGAGGCGGACAGCGAGGTGCTCATCGAGCGATCTGTTGGGGAGGAGAACGTGCGTCAGGCTGGGGGGAGGCTGGAACAGCCCTCAGCTGTGCCAAGGTGCCCTCCACACCCAGCGCTGAGCCCTCGAGAGCTTCCCAGCCTCCAGGCTCTCCTCCGAGCCACCCCTCAAGAGAAGGGGAGGTTGGGGGCATGGTGCTTGGTGCCCTCCACGTTTAACAAGCAGCCCCTGCTGCTCGGGCACCCAGGGGATGCGCAGCAGGCTGAGGGGCTCTGTCGCCATCCCGCTTTGCCCGGGCACTTGCCCGCACATGCCAGCCCCAGGCGTGACGGAGCAGCCCAGGATGTGTCACCGGGCCTCGCTCTTGCACAAGTCGCATTCATTCCGAGTCTGACCGAGTGCAACGACAGCCCCGAGGGGCGAGCGTGAGCGATGCTGCACGGGTGTGACTGTGCGAGCGTGAGTGTGCCTCCCCGCCGGGGGTGTCAGCGCCGCAGTGACTCGAGCCTGACGCTTCGCCGGGGCACGAGCGGAGTTACCGCAAGGTCACGCTCGGGAGAAGCGAGCGGCGCGCTGCCCCCGGCCACGCAACGCCAGCGTGATCCGTCCCGTGCGTGCTGCCAGCTGGGTGGAGCGAGCCAGATGTTCAACAGCTGCACGGCAGCGCTGGAAGCTCGCTCTCGGGGCAGAATTTTAGCTAGCGGAGAGCCAAGGCGTGACCGATGGATGAGCAGCACAACCCGGGCATGCCAAGGGGATCTGCGTGACCCGCGCTGAGAGGCACCGCTGGGTGTCCCCCCCTCTGCTTGGTGGCACCTCCTGCAGCAGGCTGGGAGGGTCAGGATCCTGAAATGCAGCTGCTGACAATGCCAGCAGGACCCAAAGTGGGATGCTCTGAGGATGCTCACCCAAAAAAGCAAGCCCTCCCCCACTTTTCTCATGGAATCACGAGTTGTGCGGCTGCTGCAGGAAGCAGGATTTCCACATCGCTACAGCAAACAGCCCGAAAAAAAGTCCTGAATGTCACTGGAAAGAGGTGGAACCGCACCAAAAAGTTAAAAAAAGATAGTGATATAAAGGGAAAAGCCCATATTTCAACAGCGGCGAAACCAGCGAAAAACCACAGGTTATCACTGTGTTGAAAACTGGCAAACAAAGAGCGGGGCTGGAACCAGGGCGTCGGGGTGGAACAATGACCAGGGAGCATCCTGACTCACTGCCCGGACACGAAAATGGCCTCGCTGCGTGCAGCCCTCGGGCAGGAGGACACGGCTTCCCCCCGCCAGGGCTGTCGCAACCCGCAGCGCCACGCCGGGGACCGCGGAGACGTCCCCGAAGGGACTCATCAGCTCCACTTGCCTTGTTAATAACAGTGGAATTTCAGGATTTAGTCACAAAGAGAAACGTCACCTCTCACGATCTTGCTGGGACGGTGACATCGGGGTCTCCGGTCCCGCACAGGCTGGCCAGGGGTGACGGGGTTTGAACAAAAACCTCCCCGAGCCCCTCGTGTGTTCGGCACGGGGTTAGGTGGCACCGTCGCGGAGGGAAGGTGTAATCTCATCACCTTTCCTAAGCTGTTGTCATCAGAGAAGTCAGAAGCTTGACCTTTCGGAGCAAAAAGCTCCTCGGGAACCCAACAGAACACACCAAAGTGCTCTGCATCTTCTCAAAACACCCTGTGTTATGTCAAATTCTGCTGCGGGCCCGTCCTGGCAGCAAAGGGACTGGCAGGCACCCTGCCCGCCTGCTGGCAGCAGCACAAGGCTCTGGAAAGGTGGAGAGGGGAGCAGGGAGCCTCCCCGCTCCCTTCGAGAGCACTTGGCCCTCTTGGGAAGTGTTTCTGCGCCCAAGCACGTCTCACACCCAGAAATGAGTGGCGGGGAAGCACGGAGCCTTCCCCGGGAGCAGCCCTCCCCGCCTGCACTTACTGGGGCTGGAGAGGATGTTGGAGTCCTCCTCGTTGGAGCTCAGCAGGCGCATGAGCTTGGAGGGCTGCGTGTCGTCCAGCGGGAACAGGCTGATGTAGTCCTGGGGGACAGAAGGGGATCAGCCCCAGCAGCCCCTCTGCGGGGCCCATAACCCCCCCCCAGGCCCTGCAGGACTGTGCTCTCGGTTCACCCCGAGTGACTCAGCCTGGGCCAGCCCCGTACTGAGCACCCCCTTACAATCCCCTACTTTCCCAGAAAAGAGAAGGGAAATCCCTGCATCCTGAGGTCAAGGGACCAAACCTCAGCCAGCCCCGCGGACCTGCATGGGGAGCTCGGTCCCAGCAGCTCCCCTCCTCCTCCCAGTCACCCCCCATCCAGCTCCCATCCTCGGGCGCACAGCGCCTCCGAGCAAACCCCGCTCGGTGTCGGACGCACCTCGATATCCTCCCGGTGCCTCTTCTTCTGCCTGCTGGACGCCTGGCCCTTGTTGTGGGAGGAGTAGGAGCTCAGGGCGCACCACACGGAGAGCCTGGGGACAGAGCAGGGGTGCTGCAGAGCTGCCACCATCCCACACGGCTGGTGGTGGGAGCCAGCAGCTCCTGCCAGCCCCGTATTGGGGCCGGGGGGGGGGAATTGGGGTGCTGAGCCCCTCTCGGGACAACCCAAGCCCCCGGAGTGTTTCCCTGTCCCCACAAACAGGCCCACGTGCCCCAAGGGGGACAGCGAGCACAGCACCAGGGCTTACTTGGCCAGCGCCTTCCCCGGCGGGTCCATGAGGGTGTGCCACTTGGAGGAGTCCGTGAGCAAGTTGGGCAGGATGTGACCCAGCAGGGTCAGCGTCAGCTGCTGCATGTCCAGGCAGAAGATGGCATAGAGCAGCTCCACGGCCCGCAGCGTGTGCTCCTTCCTCGTCTCCTTCAGCAGCTCCTGCGAGGCACAGGGCAGGGCTGAGAGGGGCAGGGGTACAGCCAGACCCTTCCCCGCTCATCTCCTGCACTCAGGACCGCCACCAGAGCACGGGCAAGACCCGGCAGCCCTGAGCTGGACACCCAAACTCAGCCCTGGAGGTCACGGCCACCTCCCTGCTGCACCCCATACCTTGACCAGGTTGTTGCAGAACCAGTAGACGCCCCCCATGTGCAGCAGGGTGTCGAAGATGTGGATGGAGCGGCTGTCGACCCAGCCCTTCTCCAGCACCTTGGTGAACATGCTGGTCAGCACCTCCTTGATGGGCTTTTTGGGGGGCAGCAGGTTCCAGTAGGGGATGGTGTCCATGCCCGTGGAGGGGAACTTGATCTGCGTGGCCGTCTGCTGCAGGACGTCGGCGCACATGTGCTCCAGGATGGAGCTCATGATCACCACGCTGTGGCCGAGAGAGAGAAAGAGAGAAAAAAAACAAAAAAAAACAGGATCAGGCGGGCTCTGGGAAGCAAAGGGAGGGGAAGAGGGGCCAGCACGGGGCGTGCTGCGAGCCAGGCTCACCGCTCGTTGTAGAACTGCAGCGTGTTCTCGCCGTACAGCGGGGTGGCCAGCTGCCGGATCATCTGCAGAGACTTCTCCCGCTCGTCCAAGCCCAGCATGCGGACGTGGGCCACCAGCCAGGCCACAGCGCACACGGCCATGCTGCACACCTTCCCCTTGATGTTGTCCGTGATTTTCTGCAGGAGAAGGGAGCGGAGGGGGATGGCACAGATGTAGGGATGCTGGGGTGAAGCCTGTGCATCGCCTCCCAGGGCAGAGTCTGAGCCTTTTCCCCTCCGTGGGGTGAATTTGCCCCTGCCAACCCCACAGCCCCCAAAAGGGTGATGCCAAAAGGGCCGCAGCAGTTCCCCACGCAAGCCACTAAGTGGCCACTGAGCTCTGCAGTGACTGCAGCAGCATTGAGGGCAGGAGGACAGGGGAACCCAAAACCAAGCCCTCCTCCTCCAAGCCCTGCACCCCCCTCCCACCGGACCCACCTGGATGGACTCGAAGGTGAGCACGCCGTTCTCCCAGGCGTTGAGGATCTCCAGGATGGCGGCCGAGATGCTCAGACAGGCCTCGTGCCACTTCATCTGCCTGCCGGGGAGAGAGGCAGCGGGGTCAGGCACCTGCCCAAAGCTGCTGCTCCCCTCTCAGCGCCTGCCCGCGGGCTGAGCCCTTACACCAGCTTCATCTCGGAGGAGTTGTTGAGGAGGGCGACCAGGGATTCCACCTTGGTGGAGTCGGGGCAGAAGCAGGGGTGGTCGGGGTTGAGGATCTTGCCCTCCTCGGGCATGCAGGTCAGCATCCAGGTCTCGAAGAAGGGCACCTCGCCCGCCGGGCTCGACTCTGACAGGATCACCTACAAGGGAAGCGGCCCCGGGTCTGCCCCGCGCCCTGCAGGGACCCCGCCTGGAGACCCCCAACCCCTGGGGAGGATCCCCCCACCCCGGGGAGCTCGTGGCTGGGGAAGCAGCACAGCCCCACGGCTACAGAGAGGCAGGCACCGGGCAGCACCAGTGCAGCACTGGTTTCCAGTCCACAGGCTGTGTTTTGCCCCCTCTCCACGGCACTGTGCCGGCACCACGGCCCGTCTCCAGTCCTGCAGCATCCCTCGGGGAGATGCCAGCACAGGGCCGGTCCCGAGGGGCTGTGAGCATGACAGCAGGGTCACCGTGCCCTGCAGAGCACAAACCATTCATCCCCCACCCCTCTGAGCCCTGCTCGGGCTCCCCAGCACCGGGGTCGGCTGCCCCACGGCTCCGGGATGCGCGGCCCAGCTGGCAGCCAGCTGCGAGCACTCCCGGGGGGGGGGACACGAGCTGGGAATCCCGTCCGCTGCTTCCTCCCTCCAGCCCTCCGACACCCAAGGGAGGCTATTTTTGACAAAAGCTTTGCACATTTGCACATCTGTTCGGCAGCAGCTGGTCAGGAAAAGTCGCTCCGGGCTGGGCCGGGGGCTGAGACCTCAGCAGAGAGCCCCGGGCACATCCGCTGCGGGCTGCCTCCAGCCTGGACTCCCCCTTTTTTCCCCCCCCGGGGCCGGCCAGGCAGCTCCCCCCCCCCTTTGGATTTTTCCCTCCTTTCTCCACGTTCCTGGTGTTTCGGTATCGTTTCACCTCTCAGCAGATGTCGAAATGGGGAAAATTTTCATGCAACCCAAGGACCGTTTCCTGAGGGAGGCTGCGAGTTCCTCCTCTGCCAGGGGAGGGCTGACACTCAGCTCGGCCCCCCCCCCCCACAGCAGCCAGAGCCAAATTGTGCAGGGCTGGGGTGGGGGCAAGGCTGGAAAAAGTCCGGGGAGATCGGAGCCAGCCCCTGGTATCAAAAAGGGGGGGCACAAATGAAAGTCCTGAGTCCTGGGGAATGCTGTGACACCCCCACTCCATCACTTTACATATTTCTGGCTGCCCCGGGGGGGGGGAATCGTGCCAGGCACTTCACCCACACACAGCAGGGAGCTGCCAGAGGGGCAACTGCTGGATTTGGGGACGGTGACAAGGCCCTGGGGACGGTGGCACGGCCACTAGAGGAGGCTGGAGGCTGCAGGACCGAGGCTGCCCCTCTCTCAAGGTCGGTTCCCCAGCGCTGCCCCCCCAGCCCCACTCCCCGGGGGTGCGGGGCGCTCACCTCCGAGCCGTAGGTCTGGGCCACGTGGCACAGCATGAGGAATGAGATGTCGAACAGCAGGGCCCGGACGGAGGCTCCCTTGGCTGTGGGGATGAGAAACAAAGACCTCACGGAAGCTCCTGCAGCACGGGGAGGCAGACAGGCGGCCCTGAGAGCTCGGGGGCCAGGGCCCTGCCTCCTCCCGGGGTGCTTTTCTAACCCCCAGGTGTTTGCGCGGCGATGAGGGCTCCGGGGGACACGCCAGGCGCTCCCCTCACCCCCGCCTGCCCCAGTTCAGGCTCCCAGAACAGCTTTGACCTCCATTTGACAGCCCCAACCCAACCCCGGGCTCCCTCCTCGGTGCTGTGGAAGGTCAGAGCACTCAACGTGTTTTAATCACCACGCAAACGCAGTCAGAGGCCTTATCTCGGGCGCCGTGCTGACACATCACCCCTTCCAGGGAAGGAGCCGGGGCAGGGCCGGCCCCGAGGGGCCCCAGGGGCTGGGGGAAGAGGGAGCTGCTTCCCCCCCCCAACAGGGAGCACCCTGCTTTTGGGACAGACACACTTTTTGGGCAGCAGGAGCCCAAACCCCCGCTGGCACCCGGCCACGTGGCCGTGCCGTGCTCCTGCCAGCAGCCCCTCGCTGCCCCGGCACCGCAGCGAGCCCCAGCTTCACCCATCGGGGACCCCCTGGGCCCCCAAAGCGTCCCAGAACGCGGCAGGGGGGGGAAGCAGAGCCTGCACCACCCCACAGATGGATGCATGCACACTTACAGCCTTCTCCGCTGATGTGCTTGGTGAACTCGTTCAGCCTGGAGGGGGCAGAGAGAGCCACAGTGAGATGTTAGCATCGTTAGCATCACCATCATTAGCATCACCACCGTTAGCATTAACTCAATCAGCCCCCTCCCCATCCCCCAGACAGGCAGGGACCCCAGATGTAGTGACCACGGCCGTGCCGGGCTGCACCCTGCAGTGGTGCCGTGCACCCAGCCGGGCTGGTGCTGCTCCAGCTGCCCCCCAGGGTGGGTGAGGGGGCGTCACGCAGCCCCCAGGCGTGCTGGGGGGGGTGCTCTAACCAGGACACGGGTGCCTGGGGACTGTGGGCACACACAGCGTAGCACCTTGGAGCTGGGGCTGTGCTGCAGCTTCCAAATCTCACCTGAGCCTCAAAGCAGCTTTGCTTTGATACCGTGCCCCCTTTACAAAGGAGGGGGAATGCTGTAGGGACGGCTTCCCCAAAACCCAAGGGCTCCCCTGGATCAGAATCCAGGCCAGAGGCAAATCCAGCCTCAAGCGTGGAAGGAACAGAGGAGGAAGGGCGGCACGGCCGAGGCACAAGGCTCTGGGGCAGAGGCTGGGGGCTGCCCGCTCACCCCAGCCCTCGGGGATGGAGTCAGCCAGGTGGACACTCACTTGATGAACTTCCGAGCAAAGGATTTCAGCTTTCCCGTTGCTGCTGCCGCCGCCAGCAGCAGGTCCAGGCTCTTCCCAGATAGCATGTGACCCAAGACCCCCAGCAAGCCCTCGGGGGATTTGGAGTGGTCCGCATCCATGGTCTACAGAAAAAAAAAGAAAAAAAAGAAGAAAAAAAGTAAAAAGGGAGGAAAGAAGTCATGAGGAAGGCAAGTTACAGAGCAGCAATAAAGCTCCAGCCACAGGGGCAGAGCTGACCGGCTGCCAGAGCCATCCCGTGAGGCCTCCCTGCAGGGCTGGGGGGCACCCCCGGCACCCCCAGGCTCTGTGGGGCACGGCAGCTCCCGCACAGAGCAGAGCTGCAGCAGGCAGGGGCAGCAAAACCGGCAGCAAAACGTCTTCAGGAGGGAATGCAGCAGCAGGAGTGACGCAGGGATGAGGGGAGTCCCTCAGGAGGGGGGAAATGCACGCGGGGGAGCGGCTGGGCTCGGGCTGCTGGCACCACCGACTGCATCGCGCTGCCTGGCAGCTCCTCCGGCTTCCAGGGAAGGAGGAGGGGAGCTCCAGAGCTCCAGAGCTCCAAGCTGGCACGGCAGGGACTGCGACAAGGCTGGGAGCTAGAAGCTAGAAGCAGGCTCTGGGTGGCAGGCAGCACCCAGGCAGGAGGGGGACGCACCTTCAGGATGTTGGTGACGGTGGGCTCGGCCCTCAGGATGAGCCTGGGGTTGGGCTGGATGTTGGCGTTCTCGGCTGATTTCAGGTGCGGGGCGTGCTCCCTGTCCGCCATCCTGGGGACCCACAAAAAAAGGGGTGCTGAGCAGGAGGGGGGGCGCTGCCCTTCTCCCCCCACCGCCTCAGGGCAGCACTCGGAGGGGCCAGGCTCTGCCCTGAGCTGGCTGGCACCGAAAGCAAAGGCTCAGCCCCCTCCAGGTCAGCCAGCAGCACCACAGCCGGACCTTCCTGCACCCCACGAGGAGGGTGGTGAGACCCCAAAACCCTGCTTGGTCGCCCAGGCTCTGGCAGGGGCCCTACCGTTTGTCAATCAGGTTGGTCATGTTGGCCTCCGAGAGCAGCCCCTGCTTGCTGCACTCCTGCAGGAGCAGACTCATGCAGTTGCAGCTGGAAAAGAGAGAGAGAGGAAAAAAAAAGGAGAGCGTGAGCCCAAGGGACGGTGTTCCCACTGCCCTGGCAGGGACACGGGGCAGGGGGGGGGGCAAAGCAGCGGTGCCAGACCTCCCCGCCACCCAAAAAGGGCAGGACAGAGCCAAGCAATCCTTTGAAAGCCAGGCCTGGAGCCTCCCGGACACAGCGAGCAGCGAGGACTCCCGAGCTGTCCTCCTGCCTCTGCTCCAAGCCCTCGGAGGGGGGCTGCAGGGCTGGAAGCAGCTCCAGAGATCACAAAGCATCACCGCCGCGTGAATCAGCTGTCAGACACTCGCTGCCTTGCTCATTTGGCAGCACCACAGCCTCGGGAAGAAGGCAGCAGAGCAGCAATGGAGCCTTTTGTCTTCTACGAGGAAAAGCCTCGCACGGAGCTGCCCCAGCAGCCCAGAGCGCAGCTCCCCGCGGCCATGCTGGGGGCAAAAAGGGGTTGGGGGACAGGCCGGCCACGGGCTCGCAGTGCTGCCAGCGAGCCCAGGGCACGCAGGCACTCACTTGCATCGCTGATCGGCCGTGTCGAGCAGCGGGGTCAGCTTCAGCAGGAACTCGAAGGCGCAGTTCACGTCCTCAGTGAAATCCTGCCATGCAAAGAGGCGAGCGCTCAGCTCCTGGGAGGGCTGGCACCAGCCTTGCCCTTCCCTCCCAGCCCCTTTTTCCCACCCCAGCCACCCTCGCCCAGCTTTGGCCGGGCACCAGCACGGGTCAGGACAAGCACTGTCCGCTCGCACGCGACGCTGCCGACAGCTCCAAGGGCCCCCGAGCCTCACCTTGTCCCCCTGGGGGTACTTCTTGAGTTTCACCAGGACCTGGGGGATCTGAAAGACACGGGGGGATGATGTGACTGACAGACAGGCTGCAGAGGAGCACGGCACAGGCCGAGCGTGTGTCAAGGCCTGGAATCACACGCAGATCCCTTTTGTCTGCCCGCCGCTGAGCCCGGAGCTGGCTGTGGCATCCTTCAGAGGCCCCCCAATTCCCCAACCACGTCCCAGGAAAAATAAAGTGGGGCTGGGCTGAAAAGGAGGCTGCAGGAGGGCTGCCTGCAGGCTCAGCCATCTCACATTGTCCCGATGGGGCGAGCGGGGGCCCCCAAGGGGCACGCCGGGGGTCAGGACTGGTCGCTGTGCCGGGTTTTGGTGCTGAGCAGGGCCAGGAGAGCAGGGAAAGGCAGGAGCTGGGGGCACCGGGCGCCCCCCTGGGGCTAGGTCCTACCTTCAGGAAGGTGAAGGCCGTCCACTTGAGCTCCTCCGTGCCCTCCGGGGACTCGATGAGGCCCACGAAGCAGGCCTTCCAGATCTCCAGCACGAAGAGCGGGGAGGGGATGCGCTGCGGGGCACAAGGACAGGACCCCCCCCGAGTGCTGGGAGAACAATAACGCGACTCCCCCGACCGCAGCCAAGCCCTGCACCCCCTGCAAAGCTGCTGACGGGCTCACACGTCCCCCCCTCAGCTTTCCCCACGTCCTCGGACCGGGATCAGCCCCCTCCTCGCCCCGCAAGGCCCTGCTCCACGTCCCCCCAGGCCGCCCCGAGCGGGAGCAGGGGGTGCCACGTGTGTACCTGCATCCTCTTCACCATCATCAGCTGCTCCACCAGCGGCTGGGTCTCTCCCGTGAGGTTCATGGTGCCCTCCAGCAGCACCACGGCGTGCACGGTGGGGAAGCCGGTCTTGTTCAGCTGCTCCGAGTGAACCGAGAGCATGGTGGGGATGCTGAGGGAGGGGGGAAGATGATAATGCACGGTTACTGGAGCCTTGTGGGGACGGATCCTTGCTCCTCCTGTCCCATTTTCCCTTCCCAGCCAAGCCCCAGACCTCTGTGGTCGCCACAGGGGATTGTCCCCTGCCCTGCACGAGAGCCTTTGGGCACGTCCAAGTCCCCTCGCCACACCTCAGGCCGTGGAAGCACCTCCTGGGGCACACAGGACAGGGACAGCTCTGCCCACACTGGAGCAGCTGAGGGATGGCCCTAGGAGCCCTGTAGGATTCCTTGGTGGCAGGTCACCAGTCCCTGTCCCCCTTCCTACTACTTCCAGCCCCAGCCCACTGCCGGCACAAGAGCCAGAGCCGGAAAGGGACAGGAAGGCAGGGAGCCAGCGTGGGGAGAGGCAGGAGGAGGGCTCAGCCCCCTTTTTACCCTCCAAGCCCACGAGGAAAGCGGCGCGGAGCTACCTCTTGATGAGGGAGATGCAGTCGTCAGCCTGGCTTCGCAGGGGGGAGTTGCTGAGGCTGCTCAGGCTCTCCCCCAGCTTGACGAGGGATTGCTCCACGCTGCTCCACGAGGCTGCGGAGAGAGGGCAGGCGTTGGCTGGAGGGGGACGGGGACAGGACGAGGAGCCAGCAGCTTGGCTCTGACACACAGAGGGCTGCAGTCTGCACACCTCTGCACGCCCGGGCTGCGGGGGGGGGGGGCTGCGTGCAGGCCAGCAGCTCCCTGGCACGACCTCTAGGCCAGGCACGGGGACCGAGAGGAGGCACGGGGCTGTGCCAGGAGGGCTGGCAGAGCTCAGGACCCGCCGCGCGCCCGGGAACGGCTCCCGCAGCCTTGGCATTAATTCTGCTCCTCCGCCAAGGGCAGCGAGGAGGGGAGGGGGCAGGGGGTGGCACGGAGCCAAGGAGGAGACGGTGACAGCAACGGGGCTGCGAGCCACGGGGACAATGCGGCAGGAGCTGGGCAGGGGGAAGGGGAGGTGGCAGCTCCCTGGGGCCATGGGCAGGGACGTACAGGTCTCCTCCAGCTTGGCGATGTGGATCAGGGCGCGGTTCTTGGTGCTGCCCAGCATTTTCTCCAGCCGCTCCAAACACATCTTCAGCTGGTTCTCGGCTGCCGCTTGCTCCAGCGCCTCCTTCACCTTCTCGGCGTAGAAGGCGGCGCAGTGCAGGAGCCAGATGAGGGCACTCATCAGCGCCCGGCACAGCCCGATGCACTCCTCGGCCTTGCCGTGGCAGCTGGCAAGGGGAGAAAATGGAATTGTGCTCACCCTGGGCCAAGCTGCAGCCCCCAGTGAGCCCAAGGCATGGAAACGGGGCACCCTGGGGATCCAAACCACGTCCCACGCGCCCAGCCTGGCGTGCCCGCTGCCTCCCAGCTCCCCCACTGCAGACCTCGACCCGCTCAGCCCACGAGCTTCTCCCCCACGCCAGGGGAAATAAAAATAAAAGCCTGCCCAGTGCAGGCTCCTCTCTGGCCACTCAACTGCAGGGAAACTTTCCAAGCCCGTAATCAAATTATCTTGCTAAGAGAGGCTGAGCGCTGATCAATGCGTTTCGAGAGGTGAGCGCTTTCCCCTCCTGATGCACAAATCATCGGGGCCAGAAGTTTTGATCAAATTAAGCGGAGGATCAGATTAGGCAGGAACTGGATTAAGCAGCCAGCCCCGCAGTTGGCCAGCAACAGCTCCTTGTTAACATCTGCGACTGATGCACATTCATCGCTGCTGCTTCCATCTCGTGTAATTGAAGAGCTGCTACCTTCAGCCTCCCGCCCGCCCACACCGCCAGAAGAGGCTGGCAGGGGTTAACAGGAAGATTTCTCAGCTTTCTATAAAAGTTTTTTTTTGTTTTGTTTTGTTTTTTTGTTGTTTTTTTTGTGGCCTGAATTGTCTGGTCTCCCCTGGGCCCTGCGACACCAGCGGAAGAGCACGAAGCAAAACAAGGCAGCTGCACGCAGCGCCTGGGGCAGCGCAGGCAGGACGGAGAGCGCTGGCAGCCGGGGCCCTGGGAAGCCGCCGAGGCCACACAAGAGAAACAAAACAGAGAAGGGGACAGAAACCCACGGGCTGCAGGGCTCACACCCACCCCTACCCACCCAAACCGGGCAGGAGTGTCGTGGCAGAGGCTCTGAAACCCCACAGTTGGTGGGGTTTCAGACCCCCTCCTGCTCTGCCCACGCTGGCACTCACACGGCATCCCAACCCGGGGTAGCAGCTTGGGAATGGAGCCGGAGGGGGAATAGGGCCAAGGTGGGCACCCCAAGATCAGTTTGGGGCTCGTGGGGGTCACGGCAGGGCCGTGCTGTACCTGAGGCGGTCGCAGAACATGTCCATGATCTCCAGCAGCGACTGCACGCACAGGTCCCGGGAGAAGTCATCGAACTGTAGCAGGGAACAAGGAGGGATTTCAGTAGAGGGGGGGAGGAGGAAAAAAGGGGGTGCCGGGCTGCAGCACTTCCAAAAAACAGGCGTGGGACACCCAAACAAACAGAAACAGGGGCAGGGCTGTCCCTTGGCTGGGTCGTGGCCATCCAGGGTGGCCAAAAGCACCGGGAGCGCGGGGCGGCGGGGACCGGGCTGCGTTTTGTGAGCCGCCCTCCCCGAGGCACCGCGGGGGCCCGGAGCTCCGTTTGCAGCCCCCCGCTGAGGCAGCAGAGGCTCGGTGCCAGCCCCCCGCGCCCACCCCCGGCTCGGCGGGGCTTGGCAAGGAGCTCCAACAGCCCGGCTGGCCGCGGGGACGGCAGAGGCGCCGCTGACATCTCGGCGGAGCAGATGGGGCCGCCCTGCCGGGCCGGAGCTGGCCCGCGGGTCTGCGCCGAGCCCACGCTGCTCTGAAGGAGGAAGCTGCTGCCGTCAAGGTCAGCGCTTCTCCGACGGGCACGGCCCGGCCGTACGCTGCCTCTGCCTCCCCGACAGCCCTGGAGGGGAGCGGGCCCTGCCCAGGGGGCTCCCCGAAATCGCTGTCGGGTGCGGAGCCCCAAAATGACGCCATGCGGCCGCCGGCGCTTTGCTCGTCTTTGTGAGCGCAAAGAGGGGGGAGGAAAATTGTTCCCCCCTCTCTGTAACTCTCCCTAAAAACCTGGGGGTGCTGTGATGAGGCCCGGGGAGGGTTGAGGGCTTGATGCAGCCCACGGAGCAGCCCCAAACACCGAGCAGGCGCGTTTCTGGGGTGTCCTCGTCCCCCTCACAGTGGCACGGGGATGCCCAGCACCTCGGGAAGCCGCTCCCAGCACCCAGGTGGGATTTACACAGAGTTGCCATGGGGCAGGAGCCCACCAGGAGCCCCACACGAGGTTTTAGCACCCACAAAGCGTGGTTGTGCCTGGAAGCACCATCAGGGCTGTCCCCAGCGGGCCACGACGGGGCTGGCGCGCTGCTGACTCAGCGCAGGCTGTCACTTTCCACTTGACCTATATTCGGGGAGAGCGGCGGGGCAGGGAAGGGATCGGCGGCTCTCAGGTAAAGAGAAAAACCCTCGGGGAGCAGCTGGCAGAGCCGTACCTTGCTGATGGCCATCAGCACCGTGGAATAGGACACCATCTAGGAAGGAAGCAGAGAGAGAGAGAGAGAGCCCGGGCGGGCGCCGCCGGGCTCGTTGCTGAGGAACGGAGAGCTCAGGGCACGGCCCCGGGGCGCTGACCCGACACAAATCCCCTCAGACAGCTCGAGGTGAGCGCTGCCTGGTCTCACACAAACGTTAAAACGCTGCACGGAGGCAGCGTGGAGGCTCTCAGGGCAACAATCCCCACCCCGCGTGCAGCAGGCAGCAATATTCACAGAAATCTCCCTGCCCGGGGCACCCACCGAGCCCCCCTCCGCCCTGTCCCAGGCAGGGGTGATGCCTGCGGGGCGCAGACGGGACGTTTGGGGTGTGTGCCCGCCACCCACGAGCTCTCTGCCTGCTAATTGGGGCCGTGAGGTGACAGCCAGCAGCATCTGCAGCGTGGGGAGGGCGATTACCTGCGAGCTGATGGCGTACTTCAGGTAGGACAGGATGAGGGGGTTCGGCGACGGCCCGATCATCGCCTGCTCCAGCAGCGCCTCTGCGAGAAAAGAACGGGGCCAGGGGGTCCCGGGTCAGGCAGAGCACGGTGGGGACACGCTCACAGCACGGGGACACCCGCACCGTGCCCTCGTTTCTGCTCTCACCCCCCCCAAAAGGTGGCAGAAACCTCGTTACCCACAACAGCTCTGCCCTAAAATCAAAAGAATCCTCAACCTTTCTGCTTTTTCCTGAATAACTCAGCTCTCCCGAGCACCTCAGACCCAAACCAGCCCCTGCTGCTCTCCAAAAACGTTCCCCTTCCTCCCACGTCGTGCCCGGGGGGGGCTCAGGCAGCCGCCAGCACACGGCTCCTGCCCCGCTACCGGGGGCTGGACTCCGGGCACCCCACAAACACCACAAACGGCCCCATTTGGCCAGGATGAGCCCCACACGGCTGGCGGCCGGCCAGGGAGGCTGGAGGGGCTCTGCCCACCCCATCTGCTCAGCCGAGCCTTGAATCGACCGCTTGAGAGCGGGATGCACCTCCCAAAAATCCAGCCCGGGGCTGCGGGCACGGGCTCCAAGTAGGTCAAAGCAGGCGGCCCCCCCAAAAAAAGGTGGCACCGAGCTGGGGCCCGGCTGTAGGAGACACCCGGGGGGCTGGTGGAAGGCTGGAAACGGGGCCAGAAGGGCTGCTGGTGGCCGTCCCCTCCCCGCTGGCTCAGGGGGTGCCAGGAGGAGCTGGCCGCACGCTGGTGCCCACCGCAGGCGTTGTCAGCGCACATTTGTCGAGCCCGGCCGTGATTCGGGCCGCCCGTGCCAGGTTTTTCTGCTTTTGTAGTCGAAATTTGAAAGGCGTGAGGCTTTGGGGAGGGGGCAGCCTGCCAGCCGGGCAGGATCCGGATCCGGCCCCGTCCTCGCCGCGGGGGAGTCGTGGGCTAACGAGCCCAGCAGAGGGGCTGAGAGGTGGTGAGGAGAAATCCCATTTTTCTGGAAATTGCGGGGATTGATCGCTGCTGAGCGGTCGGTGGGAAGCTGAGGGGCTGGCACCCGGCAAATCCGAGCCCCCCTGGGCCACCCCACAACCACGGCTGCTAAAAAAAAAATACAGGTAGGGAAAAAAAGGAGGAAAAATAGGACCCAGTGGGGCTCGATTCCCCACCCCAGCGGGGTGAGGGGAAGCTTCCCTTCAAGGCAGCGAGCACTCGGGCAGCGCTCGGGGTTTTGTTTGTCCCAGGCTCCCAACCCCGTGCCCCTGCACAGGAAAACAAAGCTCCCACTTTCCTAAAACGGGCAGAAAAAGGTGGAAAATCTCTAAACCGCGCCGCACCGCAGGCACCGGCTGGCAGGGCTTGGGGCAAACGCCCTTGAGTAGGGACAAGGAAAAGAAATCCCGATAAGCGGGGGCGGGAAGGGGCCTTTTTGGGGGGTGGGGGCAGCACCAAGCACCTCGGTGGGGGAAACTGAGGCACAGAGCCCAGTCCCTGTCCCCATACCCTGGTCCCCCCAGCCTTTCCCCATCCCCCCCAGTCTTCCCCCACCCCCCAGCCCAACCCCAGTCCCCTCCCCATCCCCGTCCCTGTCCCCCCAGCACCTTCCCTGTCTCTGTCCCCAAAGCCCCTTCCCAGCCCCCCCAACCCCTTCCCCATCTCCCCAGCCTTCCCCTGCCCCCCGAGCCCACCCCCAGCCACCTTCCCCGTCCCTCCAGCCTTCCCCCAGCCCCCCAGGCCCCCCCAGCCCCTTCCCCAGCCCTGTCCTCCCAGCCCCTTCCCCGCTCCCCCACCCCCCCTTACCCCAGCCCCCCATCCTTCCCCAGGCCCCCCCACTCCCCCAGGCCCCCCAGCCCCTTCCCCAGCCCTGTCCCTATCCCCAAAGCCCCTTCCCCATCCCCCCCCACCCCCCTTTCCCCATCCCCCCAGCCTTCCCCTAGCCCCCCCAGGCCACCCCCAGCCCCTTCCCCACCCCCCCACCCCCCCCATCCCTCCCCCATCCCCCAGGCCTACCCCCACCCCCCTTTCCCCATCCCCTCAGCCTTCCCCCGTCCCCCCCATCCCCCCCCCACCCCCTCCTCACCCCCCCACCCCCCTCTCCCACCCCCCACCCCCCCCCACCTGCCAGGTTGAGGATGTCCCAGGTCGCCCCCCGGGGGAAGAAGCGCCTCATGTTGACGGCCCACTGGTAGTCGCTCCAGCGCTCCTTCCAGGCCTGCAGCAGGGCCTGCTTCAGGTTCACCACCTTCATGGCGCCGTTTGGGGGGGAGGGTCCCGGGGGGGGGGTCCCGCAGCCGGTACCGTGGGGGGGGGGGGGGAGGCCCTGAGGCTGCCGCCCGCCGCCCTCAGCGGCTGGGCACCGCCATCTTGGCGCCCGCCAGCAAGCCGCGCGCTGATTGGGCGGCGGGAGGCGGCGGGGCGCGGGGGCTGCTGGGAGATGTAGTTCGGTTGGGAGGGGGGGTAAAGCGGCGTGCATCTGCTGGGCGTGCAAACACGGGGGGTGCAAGCACGGGGGGTGCAAGCAGGGTTGCAAACGTGCAAGCCCTGAAGGCGTGCAAGCACCATGTGCAAAGGCGTGGGGTGTGCACACAGGGGGTGCAAATACAGGGTGGGCGTGCAACAGCAGCAGTGCAGCAAGGACGTGCGTGTGTGAGCGTGCAAGGGTGTGCACGGGTGTGCATGGGTGTGCAAGGGTGTGCAAGGGTGTGCATGGGTGTGCAAGGGTGTGCATGGGTGTGCAAGGGTGTGCACGGCTGCCTGGGGGTGTGCACGCCTTGCTGTGCACACAGAGCTCCATGCACACGCGTGTGAGCTCGGGTGCAGACAAGCAGGGGGCTGCCTGCGTGTGCAGGGACACGCGTGTGCGTGTGCAAGTGTGCACAGCCCCCCCGTGCACACTCGGCCCCCCCCGCGCCCCCCCCAGCCGTGCCCGCACCCATCCTCCTTGGCAGCACCCCGCGGCAGCCGCCCCCTCCCCGGCTGCGCCAAAACCAGCCCAAAAACACCCGATTCCCCGCCGCCCATCGCCATGGCAACGGGCAGATGGGGAGTGGGTGCCGGGGGGGGGGGGCTGCACACCACGGGGGGGGGCCCTGAGCCCCTCAACGCCCCCATTCAATCCCATCAGCGGGGCAAAGCCCCCCAGGGGCCTACAAGGGGGTCCCCCAGGGCAGCAGCCGCCCTCGGGTGGGCTCATGACCCCCCCCCCTTCATTTTGTGCCCCCCCCCGCCTCATTTTGTGCCCCCCAGGCCCGGGGGGGGGTCTCGGCGGCCCCTTAATGCCCCCGTTAATCATTCATGGGGCCGGGGAGGCCGCAAATCCCCCGAGAGCTGCAGCCGGGATTAGGCGGGCGAGCTGAGGCCCAGCCGGCGGCGTGAGGCCCCGGACCCCCGCCTTGGGGAGGGGGGGGGGGGATAAAAAATAAAAAATAAAAGAGGGGGGGGTCACACACACCCGGCCCCTATTCATGAGGACGGATTTCCTGTGCCGAGGACGGGGATGAAGCCAAGGGGGGGTCCCCACAGCTGCTTGGTGGGTGGGGGGGGGGAGGTAACCGGACCCTCGGAGCCCCCCCGGGTGCGAGCCCCCCGCCCTGTGGGAGCCCCCCCAGCACCCGAGGTTGTGCCCCCCCACCCCATAAAGCACCCCCACGGATCCATGAGGGGCTCTGTGTGTGTTTGGGGGGGATGGGGGGGTCCATTTAAGCCCCCCCCTCAGTGTGGGGAAGGCGCCGCCGAGGCCTTGGCAGGGCGCCCCCGGCACAGCTGCCTCCAGCCGGGGGGGGGGCCGGATGGGGCCGGGGCCGTTCCCAGCACCCCAAACTGTGAGGGGGGGGGGGAATGTGAAAGGGTGGGGGGCACCCAGCCCCCGCTGCTGCTTCCCACCCACCCCCACGGCGGCGTTTTATAGGGTGGGAAGGACGGGATGCAGCGGGGAGGGGGGCGCAGGCCGGGCTGGGGACCCCCCCCCATGGAGATTCTGGGCTCGGTGTCACCCCCAGCATGGGAGAAAAATTAAGGGGGGGGGTCCAAATGGGGGGGGGCTGCTGTGTGCTGCCAGCTCGGGCTAAATATAGTAAATACAGCGGGGGGAATGTTAATGAGTTGGTTCCGGCCGGCTGCACCGCGGCCCCTCCACATCCCGGGGGGGTCCTCACCCCAAATGGGGCCGGGGGGGGGGGCCGGGGGGGGGCTGTGGGGGCAGCTGGGTGCACCAGGGGGCTGAGGGCAGGCATCAAACCCCATGGATGGGGAGGGGGCAGGATGCAGGGACCCCCCCACACACACACACGCACCATGGCCCTGCCTCAGTTTCCCCTTTGGGGTGGGGGCCCCTGGGGGGGGGGCACGGGCTGGGGGCAGCCGAGCTCAGCCCGGCCCCGGCCTTATCGCGGGCAGACGGTGCTGGTGGAGGGGGGGGGGGGGCCACGGGTGTGCTGTGTTTGCTGAGGATAAAGTGTACGGCGGGGGCACCCGCGCCCCCACCCTGCCACGCTGGCGGCCCCGCTGGCCGGGGGTGTGAGGGGGGGGGGCGCTAAGGGAGGGGGGCATGGGAATGGGGGGGGGGTTACGGGGCTGTGGGGACAAGGGGTAATGGGGACTGGGGGGGGTCACAGGGCCATGGGGACTGCGGGGTGGGGGGGGGATCACAGGGCCATGGGGACCAGGACCAGGGGTAATGGGGACTGGGGGGGGGGGGTCACAGGGCCATGGGGACCAAGGGTAATGGGGACTGGGGATGGGGGGGGCACAGGGCCTTGGGAACCAGGGGGTCACAGGGACCTGGGGAGGCGGGTGACAGGGCTATGGGGACTGTGGGGGGGTCACAGGGTAATGGGGACCAGGGGGAATGGGGACTGGGGACTGGGGGGGGGGCACAGGGCAATGGGGACCAGGGTGAATGGGGACTGGGGACTGAGGGGGGGGGCACAGGGCCATGGGGAGCAGGGGGGCTATGGGGACTTTGGGGACCAAGGGTGGGGGGCAGTGGGGGGCACCCACCCTCAGCCCAGCAGCGGGGAGGGGGGGCCAGGGGCTGCTCTGGGTGCCGCTGGGCCACGGGGACCCCACCCTGGGGCCCCCCCTCCCCTGGGTGCCCCCGTCCCTTGGGGGGGGTGCTGGGGGGGGGGCCACACGCCATGGCAGCAGCCCTTTAGACCTGGGCATTATGGGATGTGTAGTCCTGGGGGGGGGGCTGACCGCGGGGGCTGCTGGGAAGGAGCCGGGGTGGGACAGGAGGGGGGGGTTTCTGGGGGGGGGCGACCCCAGCGTCACCCCTGGTGACCCCGGTGGGCCCCGAGTGCCCGTGGCCACCCCTGGCCCCCAAATTCCTGCTGCACAGCGTGGCCCTGGCCCCACAGCCCCCCCCCACCCCACAGCCCCCCCACCCCACACAGCCCCCACAGCCCCCTGTCATGGGGGCCAGATCCTGCCTGGGTGGGGAGGGGGCACAGCAGGGGGGGTCCTGGGGTGCCACGCAGCCCCCTGCCCACACCCAGGGCCTGCCGGCTGCTGCTCCCCCCAGCACCCTTGGGCAGGGTCCCCAGGACCCCCCCGCGGGCACAGTCCCCAGGACCCCCCCCGTGGACACCATCCCCAGGACCCCCCCATCCCCAGCTGTGTCCCCATGTCCCCATCCCCCCGTGGACGCTGTCCCCAACCCCCCTAGTCCACGTCCCCAGCCCCCTGTGGTCCCCGACACCGTCCCCACTTCCTCAGGGGACCCCCCCAGCCCCCCCTCGGGGCGCCGTCCCCCCCCCCCAGCCCCGAGCCCCCCCACTCCGTGCGGGCCCCTCCCCGGCTCCCCACAGGCACCGTCCCCGTCCCCTCGCCCCTGCCCCAGCCCCACGGCCGCTGTCCCCGTCCCCCCACTCACCCCCCCCCATTCGGTCCCTGTCCCCCGTGGGCACCCACGCGGGACCGACCCCATCCCTGGGGGCTGCGGGGGGGGGGGCACAGGGCGCGCGCAAAGAGGCGCGCACGGGGGGCGCGCAAGGAGCGCACGGAGGCGCACGGGGAGCGCGCACGGAGCACGAGGAGCGCACGGGGAGCGCGCACGGAGGGCGCAGGGGGCGCGCAGGGAGCGCACGGAGGCGCACGGGGCGCGCGCAAGGAGCGCGCAAAGAGCACGGGGAGCGCGCAAGGAGCACGGGGAGCGCGCACGGAGCGCGCGGGGCGCGCGCAAGGAGCGCGGAGCGCGCGCGGGGAGCGCACGGAGGCGCACGGCGCCGCGCGAGGAGGGCGCAGGGAGCGCGCAGGGAGCGCGCAAGCGGGCGCGGCGGCGGCGGCGGCGGCTGCAGGGAGCGGCTGCGGCCGGCGGAGGGGGCTGCGGCCGCGGCGGAGCGGGCGGGCGGGCGGCGCGGCGGGGCCGGGGGAGGAGCCAGGCGCCGTCGGTCGCCGCCGCCGCCGCCGCTGCCGCCGCCGCCGCCGCTGCCGCTGCGCCCCGCTCGGCTCCGCTCCGCGCCCCCCGCTCCGCGCCCCCGGCCCCTCCGCCACCGCCGCCGCCGCCGCCGCCCAGGTACGGCCCCGAGGGGGCCCCGCCGCCGCCGCCCCCCCCCACCCACCCCGGGCCCCGCCGCGGCCCCGGTTGTTTACCGAGGGCCCGCGGCCCCCGGGCGCCCCCGGCTGAGCCCGGGCGCAGGTCGGGCCGTGCAATGGGGAGGGGGTGGGGGTGGGAGGGTAGGGGGGGTTGCGCGGGGGCTCCCCCCCCGGCCCAGCGCGCACCGGGAGGCGAACTGCGGGTAAATATAAAAATAGCAATTTTTTTTTAATTATTTTTTTAATTATTTTTTTTTGGTGAAAAAATCCGGCTGTTCTGCACGGGAGGGGGGGCCTCCAACCTCCCTCTGCCCTGCCTTGCGCCCCCCCACCCCCCTCCCCTCTTTTTATCCCCCCCCATTCCTGCACCGCTCGGTGCTGCAGCGCGGGGCTGCCCCGGGGGGGGGGGCCACAGCCGCTGCCCACCCCCGCTGGGTGTGTGTGGTGGGGGGGACACACACAACGGCGCCGCCAACCGAGGGGGGGGGCCACGCACGGCGCAGCCACGGCAGCTCCCCCCCAGCCCCTCGGCGGCTGCGTGGCTGCGGCGTGGCGTGGCCGTGGGCCTGCACCGTGGCTGCACGGTCACCGGCGGCCACGGTGCTGCAGGGAGCCCGTGGCCGTGCCGTGGCCGTGCCGTGGCCGTGCTGCAGGGAGGCCGTGGCCTGGCCGTGGCGGTGCCGTGGCCCACCGTGGCGGCGGTGGGGCCGTGGCCGTGCCCCGTGGCCGTCCCCGCCCCGCTCTTGGCAGGCGGCGTCAGGAATGCATTTAATATTTTTGATTTTTTTTTTTTTTGTAATTTTTGATTTTTTTTTTTCTCTCTCTGCTGGAGGGAGAGCGCCCTTTTTTCTTTTTTTTTTTTTTTTTGGTGGTGGTGGTGGTGTTTGTTTGGTTGCGCTGCTTTACGCCGGGGTGGGGGCGTCCACGGCGCGGGCAGGGACGGGGACACCGACGGCCGTGGCCGTGCCCGTCGGGGTGCCCCCACGAGCGGGGCCGAGGGGCGTGGCGGGGCCTTGCCCTCCCCAAACCCGCCCCGGCCTCCCCGGGCACGCCGCCTCCCGATTCGGAGAGGAGAGGGGGGGGGGGCAAACGGCCTCGTCCCCCCCAACCTGAGCAGAAGCGTGGCGGTGGGACCCGCCGGCCACGGTGCCACCACCGGGGTTTGGGCCACGGTGCCGGGCCCGGCTCCGGTGCAGCCCCCGGTGCTTTTGGGGGGGAAACTGAGGCAGGGCAGCCGGGCGCCGCGGCCAAGGTCACCCCGGGCGGCCGAGCCGAGCCGGCGCTCGCTCGGGCCTCCGGCACGACCTCGCCGCCAGCTGTGCCGCGCCGAGCCGTGCCGGGCGCGTGCCAGGCAGCGCCGGGGCGTGCGGCCGCAGCGGTGTCCCCCCCCCCCCCGCGGCACCGCGCCGACCTTCGGCGGTGGCCACGGCTGCCGTGACCCCCGCGGGGCTGACACCGCCGTGACCGGCAGCGGGGCCGGGGAGGGGCAGGGGGGACACGACCCGGGCTCAGCCTCACCCCGCTTGACCTCCGCCGGTGCCAGCCCTGGCGCCGCCCGCCCCGTGGCCTCCCTGCGTGCCGGGGACCCTCGCGGCTCGGCACGGGGCGGGGGCCGGTGGCGGCGCAGCCGTGCGGCACGGCAGGCCCCGGTGGAACCAGTTTGGGGAAGGCTTCTCCCGCTCGCTCACTCGCTCGACGCCACGATCCCTTCCCCCCCCCGCCCCGGGGGTCTTGGCGCAGGGTGGGGGCGCGCTGGAAGGGTTCGGCGCCCCCCCTGCTGTCGGTGTGCAGCTGCCTGTGCCCCCCCCTGCTGCTCCCATCGGGGTGCCCCCCCCCAGCCCTGCTGGTGCCGGGGGTCCCCGGGCGGGTGCATGGTGCTGCTGGGGTGGGGGCGCAGCCCGACGCTCCCTCGCCCCCCCCTCACTGCTGCGCTGACCTTTGCAGAGCCACGGCGCTGCTGCCCTGCACGCAGCGGGGGGTGTGGATGCGGGGGGGCTGGGGGGCACAGCCCTGGGGTGCCCGGTGCGGTGTCGGGGTGCCGGCTGCCCCCACAGCCCCGGTGCGGGGCCGGATTCGTGCCAAACCCTCCCCCTCCCTCCCCGCTCACCCCTTGGAACCCCAGGGAGGGGGTCGGGCGTCCCCCCCGCGGACCCCCCGCCCACCCTTGCAGGCGTGGGGTGCTGCGTGGCGGCGGGCGCACCTCCCCGTCCCCGTCCCTTCCTGGGGGGGGCCGCGGCACCAGGAAGCGGCCCCCTCCCCGCCTCGCCACGCACTTTCCCGGGGCAAGCGAAGCCGCGGCTGGCGGCAAAGCCTGGAGCAGCTGCGGGCGGGCGGACGGACGGGACGGCAGCTCCGGGACCCCCCCCCTCCCCGGTGCCCCCCCCCCCCCCAAACCACGGAGCCGTGCGGCCGTGGGGCTCGGGGCTGTGTTGTCGAACGCCCGACAGGCGGAGCCGGGCGCCGGGATCCTCTCCCTGAGGAGCAGGAGGAGCGACGGGCGTTGCGGGGAGGGCGAAGGCGGGCACGGGCAGGGTGCCCGGCGGGGCGCACCGTGGCTCCGTGGGTCCCCGGCACGGTGGTGGTGGCACGGTGGTGGTGGCACGGTGGTGGCATCGCCAGGCACGGTTTGGGTGCTCAGCGCCCCCTTTTCCAGCTCCCGGTGGTGGGGACACCGTGGGGACTGTCCCCTTCCTGAGCTGGGTGCCCCACGCCAGGCTGGGTGCCCCGCGCCCCCCCGGCGATGCCGACCCCGGGGCGCCTCGTGGCAAGGTGGCTGCCAACAGCCCCTTTCCGAGCAGGGGGGGCCCACGGGGAGGGATCGCAGGAGTCGTCCCTCTCCTGCCCCCCCCCCATCCCCACCCGGTGCACGTGAACCGGAGCCCCCGCTCCTCTCCCCGATTTAGCAACGTCCCCGTGCCCGTGCCAAGCTCCCGCCCCGCGGCGCTGAGAATAGCTCCCCCGGCGTCCCGCGGCACGCGCGCGGGGCTCGGCCCTGAAACAGCCCCCCCGGGGGACAGGGGCACCCCACGGGGCCACCCCGCGAGCCCCGTCCGTGGGTGCTCATCACACGCCAGCCACCCGGGGTCCCCGTGGGGCGTCCCGTGTCCGTGGGGGGGCCGCGGCACGGCTGACCCCGGTGTGACGGCGGCACCGGGCACGGCCGTGGGGCCCTGGTGGGGAGCAGGGATCCGGCCTCATCCTGCCACGCACGGTGTGGCTGCTCATCCCGCACGCTGCTGAGCGTTGGTGGGATGGAGAAACTGAGGCACGGCTGGACGGGGCCGTGCAGGGCCAGCAGGATCAGGAGCCGAAGCCTCTGCCTTGTCCCGGCTGCGCACCCGAGTGCCACGGGCAGGAGCGGGCGGCACGGGCTCGGCTCGAGGCTCCCGGAGCCCCGTGGGGTTTGGGGTGGCCGTGCTGGCAGGGATTGAGGTCGTGGCTCAGCCGGGCAGGTCCCGGTGCCACCATCCAGGACCTCTCAGAGGTGCGAGGACACCAGGAGACGTGTCACCGTCCCCAGGGCCACCCGCCCTCGCTCGGTGGGCGCTGCTGAACCCCACGGGGTGCACAGATCCTGGTGCCGGAGTGCGGAGCCCGGCTCAGCCCCCCCCCTCCCCCAGCCCATCCCACGGCCCTGCCCTGACCCCCACCTGGGGGTCCCCAGCGCGCGGCTCCCCCGTGCCATGGGGCGGGCGCCCTGATGTCAGGCCCATGGCATCCCCCCGCGCTCGGGCTGCCCAGCTGCTGCGCATGCCTGGGATTCCTGCGGCCTCCAGTCACGGCAGCGCGGCCGCCGAGCACCCGCGGCACCACCGGGCACCGTGCGCCGGAGGGGACCGGGAGGTGGCACCGGGCACGAGGGCGCACGCATGGCACAGGGTGCACCCGTGCACGTGAACGCCGGCGGGTGCAGGGTGCAGGGTGCCGTGCCGGGTGCCCTGCGCTTGGCCCCGTGGCCACGGCACGGCCCTGCTGCCGGCACCGCCGGGCTTCTCCTGGTGTCACCGTGCCGGTGCCCACTGCTACCCGGTGCCGCGTGTGGGTGCCCAGCCGGTGGCGAGCCGCTGGGGCTGCCCGCGGCACCCTGCCCCCCTCCCCCCCGGTGCTAATCACGCTAATTGGCACCCTGGCTAAAGCGCTTAGGCCCTCACCTCCCTGACCCAGATAGCAGCTGGCCAGGGGGAGGGGGCGCCCGGGACCCCTGGGGCCCATCTGTGCCGGGGACAGGGACACCGACGGCGGCCCCGAGGGTGGCTGCACGGTGGGCTGGAGGCAGCCGGTGCCTGCTGGGCGTCCCGGTGCCGGGCTGGGGGGGGTCCTGGGCGGCCCCCATCCCATGGGATCGGGGTGCTCGGTGCCCCCCGTGCTCTGCAGCCGGCTCCCGCCGCTGGCCCAGCCCCGGACTTTGTCCCTGGGTTGTTTTCCATCGCGTGCGCAACCGCCCGACTCAGCAAAAACACTGCCCTGGGCGTGGGGCTGGGCTGGGGGGGGGGGCACGGGTGGGGGTTCCCCCCACTCCCCCCACTCCCCTCCCATGGGTGCTGCGCCCCTGCTCTGCCTCCAGCCCCCTCCCGCCCAGCCCGGCGGGGTGGGGACCCGCGGTCACGGTGCCACCGGTGCCCAAGGCGGTGCCGGGGGGGGGTGTTGAGGGGGGGGGCTGAGACCCGGCCACGCTCATTGCACGTGTCCCGCAGCGCAGGAGGGCCGCCTCCCGCCCATCCCTCTGTCTGTCCGTCTGTCTGTCTGCGATTCCTCGAGCTGAGGGTTCCTGGAGCAGCTCCACGCCCTCGGCCCCGAGCCCTGGGGGTGCCACCGGGCCCCATTTTGGGGGTGTCTTGGGTGTGTGTGTGGGGGGGGGCTCAACGGTGCAGGCGAGCCCCAAATTAGCAGCGTTCAGCCCCTCGGTTTGATGCCCAAAGGGGGGAAACTGAGGCAGCGGGGGGCTTTTGGAGCTGGGGGGGGGGGTAATGGGGCTGCCACGGTGCAGCCTCTCCATGCGTGCACCCAGCGGGTCGGGGCTCTGCAGGCGCCGAGGGGGGGGGGGTCCCGGGGCAGGGGAAGGGGGGGGGGGGCCGTGCCCAGCGGGGCCGCGCAGCGCTGGCTCCCGGCCAGTGCCTATACTTGGAAGTCTCGGCGCGGCGTTCCCATATGGAACAAACATTTGCTGCAGCCCCCGGCCGCGCGCCCGCTCTATAGGTACCGCCCGCGGCCGGCCCCAAAGCCTGGCCTGGAGCAGCAGCCAGGAGCCCCCCCCCCCCAAAAAAAAAAAAATAATTCAGGGTGCCCCCGCTCTGTGTGAGGGTTTCAGGGGGTGCGGGGGGGGCCCCACGGTGCCTCGTTGTCCCCGCGGTCCCGTTGGCTCCCCCGCCGCACCCCTTGTGCCGCGTGCCAGCACCCATGGGCGCAGCATCCCGCACCCCCCGTGGTGGTGGTGGTGGCGTGGTGGTGGCGTGGCCGGGCTTCCCCGGCTGGAGGGGGGCCAGGGGGGGGGAAAGGGGGGGGTGAAAATTGGGGAGAGGGGGGGGAGGGAGCGGTATAGGAGCCCCGGCTGCGCCACCACCGCTGCGCTTGAAATCCGCCGGAGGAATTTCTGCCGCGGCCAAGACAAACGTGACCTACTTTCTGCCTGTCCCCGCACGGAGCCGAGCAGCCCCAGGGCCGGGCACGGCGCCCACCCGGCGCGGGTTGGGGGCCCCGGCACCGCCACCAACCCCCCCGCCCCCCCCCCCCAACCCTTGCATATGTGGGGAGGGGGCTGGAGGGGAGTTGGGGGTGCGCCGGGGGGGAGCTGAGCGTGGGGCTCCCCGGTGCCGGGTGGGTGGGATGGGTGCTGGGTGCCCCTGGGGGTGTGGGGCTGGGGGTGGGGGTGTACGCCTCGTCTTCCCCATCGTGTGGTGGGCACATTTTGGGGAGGGGGGGGTCGCACGGATGTGGGGGTGCCCCCCCCCGGCCCCACCGGTGCCGTCTCTTTGCAGCAGGAGCGCTCGCGGAGGAGGCATCGCCCGGCACCGCCCCGGCGCCCCCCGGCGCCCCCCACCCCCGTGAGTCCACCCCCCCCACCCCAACCCCAACCCCAACCCGCTCAGCACCCAGCGGGGGGGCCCAGCACACCCTCACCGCTTGGGGAGGGGGGGGCTCAGCACCCCCCCCTGCGGCCCTGGCCCACGGCTGCGTGCGGCACCTGCACCCCTGCGCACGCTCCTGCTCCGTCTCCTGCGCCCTTGCCCCGCCGTGCACGCCCCGCGTGCTTTGCACGCTCGTGCACGCCCCTGCACACCCAACGTGCTCTTGCACGCCCCCCCCCCAAGCCCTGCACACCCCCCCCCGTGCTCCTGCACAGCACCCTGCAAGCCCTCGCTCGCTCCACGTGTTCTTGCACGCCCCTCGCGCTCCCACCCGGCCCCGCACGCCCTTGCACACCCCTGGGCGCTCTCCAGCAGCCTCGCACGCTCTTCGCACGCTCCCCACCCCACGTGCTCCTTGTGGGGGGGGGGGGGGGGGTTGCACGTACCCCCCCCCCCCTCACCCCACATCCCTCGTGGGTTCAGTGGGCGCCGTGGGTTTGTCTCGGCAGGGCCCCCCCCCCCCCCCCACTTCCCCGGGATGCTGCGCGGCGCTGAGCACTGAGGCGGGCGCCATGGGGCGCGCGTCGTAGCCCCCCGCCGTGGCCCCCCCTGCGCGTGGCACCGGTGGCGGAGCCCACTCGGTCGGTGCTGGGCGCTCCTTGATGGAATTGCGGTGAATGGAACAGAAGCCCAGCACCCTGGACCCGCTGTCGGAGCCAGAGGACACCCGGTGAGCCCCCCCGGGCACGGCCGCGGTGACCCCCCCGCTGTCCCCACGTGTCCCCCGTGCGCCTCCGTGTCCCCGTGCCCCGTGCATCACACCGTGTCCTCGTGCCCCTTTCTGTCCCTGTACCCTTCTGTGTCCCCGTGCCCCCGTGCCCTGCGCATCACCCGGTGTCCCGGTGCGTCCCCGTGCCCGGTGTCCCCGGGTGTCCCCGTGCCCCGGGTGTCCCCGTGCCCTGGGTGTCCCAGTGCCCTGCATCTCCCCTGTGTCCCCGTGTGTCCCCGTGCACACGCGTGTCCCCACGCCCACTGCATCCCTGTGCACACGTGTCCCCGTGCCCACTGTGTCCCCGTGCCCACAGTGTCCCCGTGCCCCAAAATATCCCCGTGCACACCCCCGTCCCCATGCCCCCTGCATCCCCGTGCCCCTCGGTGCCCCCCCAGCCATCCCCGCACCCCATCCGTGCCCGTGCCCCACACCTGTGCCCTCTCCCACCGCCTGCTCACACCCTGCCCCCCCCCCACTCCGGGCCCCCAGCCGCTGCCGCCCCCCCCCAGCCTGGGCCCCCCAGGGCCCTGCCAGCACCCGGGGCTATTTCGGGCGTGCGGCGGCGGCCGCTCACGTGCCCGGGGGGAGCCAGGCTCGGGGTCACCTTGGGCTGGCGCCCCGTGGCCCCCCCCTCGACACCCGGCCCCACTGCCTTAGGGGGGGCCTCCGGGGCACCCCTGGGTGCTGCCCCCACCCTGTCCAAGCGGGTGCGGTCCCCAATGGTGCTGGGACCCCTCCTGCCCGCCCCCCCCTCCCCACCCCGAGCTCGGGCACCTCCGGCACTGCGCCGGTGCGGGAGGGGGGGGGGGGGGGCGAGGCGCGGACCCCCGCCGCCGCCCATTGGCGCAGCCCCTCTGATGTCACTTCCCCGCTGAGCCAAAAGGACATTTTGTCTTTGACTGTAAATGAGCCCCTCCCCCACCCTTCCCTTCCCCTCCCCCCCCCCCCCCAAGCCTCAGCGCCCCCCCCCCCCAGCAATCCCACCCACCCACCCAAGCGATGCCGTGCCTCGTATCGGGGGTCCCTGGGGGCTCCGCGGCACCCTGGTCCCCCCCCCTTTCCATGGGGCGGTGCCCCCCCAAACCCCCCCTGGTCTCCCCACGCGTGGAATCATCCCCATCCGGCCCCCCCCAGGACCCCAGGGTGAGGGAGGGGTGCCCAGGCTTGTGGGGGGGGGTAAGGGGGGGGCACGGGGACACGGTGCCAGCGCCCCCCGTCCCGTCCCGCAGGTGGCTGGATGGCAAGCGCAAAAGAAAGAGCAGCCAATGTTTGGTGAAGAGCAGCATGTCAGGTACGGGGCCCCCCCCCCCGGGACCCCCACCCCACCCCGTGGCCCTAGGGCACCTCCCCACGTCCCCACGGCACCCTGCTGGGGTCCCTGAGCCACCCCCGGGGGTCCCTTGGGGTGTCCCACGTCTCTCCTGGAGACCCCGGGGTCCCCAAGGTGCCGTGTGCCTCCGGGGGTCCCTGTGCGCCCCGGGGGTCCCTGTGCACCCCACACCCCCCAGGGGTCCTCAGCACCTTGCTGGGCACCCCAGGGTGCCCTGGGTGCCGTGTCCTTCCTGGGGACCCCAGGGTCCCCAGCACCCCACACCCGCAGGGGTCCCCAGCGCCCCACATCCCTGCTGGGCACCCCAAGCGTCCCCTGGCCACCCCCTGTCCCCTCCTGGCACCCCAAAGGTCCCCCAGGCTCCCCATGTCCCCTTGTGAAACCCCAAGGGTCCCCCAGCCACCCCAAAACCCCTCCTGGGACCCCAAGTGTCCCCCAGCCACCCCATATCCCCCCCCCCAGGACCGCAGGCATCCCTGTGCCCCCCGTGTCCCTGCTGGCACCCCGGGATCCCGGAGCACCCCAAGGCTCCCCAGCACCCCGTGTCCCCATGGGGTGCCCCCCCCATGTCCCAGCAGCCATGGCGTGGGTCGGGCCGGCGCTATCGGGGCCAGCAGCACCGTTTGGGGTGGGGGGGGGGGGTTAGATAAGGGGGGCCCGGCCGGGCGCTGACCCCGGGGCTGGGCACCCAGCCCTGCCCCATTCCCCAGCGGGGAGCGGCCGGCGCCGGCGGGATCCGGGAGAGAGGGGAGGGGGGGGGGTGGGAAGGAGAAGGAGGTGGGGGGGGGAGGTTGGGGGTCAGCCCTTCCCCCACCCTGCACCGCTCTGCCCTCCCCTTCCCCGTGTCGATGTGGGGGGGGTCTCGGAAAGGGGGTGGGGGGGTTGCTCCGTGCCTCAGTTTCCCCGTGAGGCCGGTGATGGGGGGCACCCGGCCCTGTGCCGCCGGGGGACCCCGGACAATAGCGGGGACAGTGGGCCATTGTGCAGCGGGGGGGACGCCCCCCCCAGCACCACCACAGCCGGCTGGGGAGCCGGATAATGGGAGCTTTATTGCCACGGGGGGCACGGGCAGCCCCCCAGCCCCCTCCCCACAGCCCTTAACCCTTCCTCTGCCGGCACTTCCTGCAGCGGGGAGAGGAAAGGGGGGGGTAGGAGGAGGAAACGGAGGGGGGCGAGGGGAAACTGAGGCACTGGGGGGGGGGGTCCCTGACGCGTGGTGTCCCGCAGGGTACATCCCTAGTTACCTGGACAAAGATGAACAGTGCGTGGTGTGCGGGGACAAAGCCACCGGCTACCACTACCGCTGCATCACCTGCGAGGGCTGCAAGGTGAGGGGTTTTGGGTGAGCTGGGGGGGGGATGTACCCGAAAGCTTGGGTGGGGGAGGGTCTCACCGTGCCCCCCCCCCCCGCCCCAGGGTTTTTTCCGGCGGACCATCCAGAAGAACCTGCACCCCACCTACTCGTGCAAGTACGATGGGTGCTGCGTCATCGACAAGATCACCCGCAACCAGTGCCAGCTGTGCCGCTTCAAGAAGTGCATCTCCGTGGGCATGGCCATGGACCGTGAGTGCGGGGGGGCTTTGGGGGGTCGAGCACAGCCAGAGGTGCTTGGGTGGGGGCAATTTGGGGGGCCCAGAGCTAGCCATGGGGTGCGCCGAGGTGCCCGGCACAGCTGGCGGTGCCGTGGGATGCGCGGTGCTGCTGCAGGATCAGGTTGGGGTGCCAGGCACAGGGGGGTAGATTGGGGTGCCCCGTGCAGCCGTGGGGTAGTTTGGGGTGCCCCCCATGGCTCCTAGGGCTGTGGGGGGCGTGGGGTGTTTGGTGCAGCCTTAGGATCAGCGTGGGGTGCCCGGCACGCCCGGTGGTGCCAGGGGGCAGCTTGGGGTGCCCAGGACCAGGTTGGGGAGTACCCAACGGGTGCCGGGGGGCACCTTGGGGTGCTTGGCACGGCCATGGGGCAGGTTTGGGACCACTGTGGGACCAGCTCGGGGTGCCCACTGCAACTCCAGGACAGCTTGGGGTGCTTGGCACGGCCGGCAGTGCCATGGGGCAGCTCGGGGCACCCAGCAGGGTTGGGGGGGGGCACTGGGAGCTCGGTGGGGATGGGTTTTTGGGGCGTCCCCACTGACGGCAGCCCCGGCAGTGGTGCTGGACGACTCGAAGCGGGTAGCGAAGAGGAAGCTGATCGAGGAGAACCGGGAGCGGCGGCGCAAGGAGGAGATGATCAAATCGCTGCAGCACCGCCCCAGCCCCAGCGCCGAGGAGTGGGAGCTGATCCACGTGGTGACGGAGGCGCACCGCAGCACCAACGCCCAGGGCAGCCACTGGAAGCAGAAACGGAAATTCCTGGTGAGGGCACAGCCAAGGGGGGGAACCCTGCGCCCACCCCCCGGCACCGGCACCGGGCACGGCACCGGCACCGGGCACGGCTGAGCCCCGGCGCGCTCGGTGCGCTCCCGGCGGGGTTCACGCTCCTGGTGTTGCCTCCCCTCCCCAACAACACCCTCGGGAGCGGGGGCTTTGGGATGTCACCGCGTGTCCTTGAGCGCGTGGCCCCCGGGGAGGGTCAGGGGGGGTGCGGTGACCGAAGGGGACAGCTGTGCCCGCGGGGTGGCCCCGGCCCCACGGCGGTGCCGGGCACAGAGCTCCCTCTCCTGGCTGCCGCCCCGCCGGGCCCTGCCTCGGTTTCCCCTGGGGGGTGCGTGTGGGTAAAACGGGGTGTTGGGGTCACGGACACGGTGCCCCCAACCCGCCATCCGTCCCCCCTAAATCCCCCCAGCCTGAGGACATCGGCCAGTCGCCCATGGCCTCCATGCCCGACGGGGACAAAGTCGACCTGGAGGCGTTCAGCGAGTTTACAAAAATCATCACCCCGGCCATCACCCGCGTGGTCGACTTTGCCAAAAAACTGCCCATGTTTTCGGAGGTAAAGGGGGAAAAAGGGCTGCGATCTTGGGGAGGGTTGGGGGCCCCAAAAAAACCCTACTGACGCCGTGTCCCGCAGCTGCCTTGCGAAGACCAGATCATCCTGCTGAAGGGGTGCTGCATGGAGATCATGTCGCTGCGGGCGGCCGTGCGCTACGACCCCGAGAGCGAGACGCTGACGCTGAGCGGGGAGATGGCCGTCAAGCGCGAGCAGCTCAAGAACGGCGGCCTCGGGGTCGTCTCCGATGCCATCTTCGACCTGGGCAAGTCCCTCTCTGCCTTCAACCTGGACGACACCGAGGTGGCCCTGCTCCAGGCCGTGCTGCTCATGTCCTCAGGTAAGGGTGCTCGGCCCCTGGGGCACCACGGTGCACGGAGACCCGGAATTTGGGGGTGCACGGGGTGGGCATCCCAATGTCTGGAGCTCTGGTATTTAGGGGTGCACAAGGTGGGCATCCCGCTGCCTGGAGCTCCAATATTTGGGGGTGCACAGGGTGGGCTTTATGATATCTGGAGCTGCAGTATTTGGGGGTGCACAGGGTGGGCGTCCCAATGCCTGGAGTCCCAGTGTTTGGGGGTGCATAGAGTGGGCACCCCGGTGCCCAGAGCCCCAGCATTTGGGGGTGCACAGGAAAGCATCCTAATGCCCGGTTCCCCAGCATTTGGGGGCACATGGGGTGGGCACCCCAACATCTGGAGCTCTGGTGTTTGGGGGCACATGGGGCGAGCATCCCAATGCCCGATGCCCTCGTGTTTGGGGGCGCACTTGGAGAGCATCCCGGTGTCTGGAGCTCTGGTATTTGGGGGTGCACAGGGCGGGCATCCCAAAGCCTGGAGTCCCAGTGTTTGGGGGTGCACAGAGTGGGCAATCCGGTGCCGAGAGCCCCAGTTTTTGGGGGCGCATGGGTGGGCATCCCAATGCCCGGAGCTCTGGTATTTGGGGGTGCATGGGGTGGGTGTCCCAATGCCTGGAGCTCCAATATTTGGGGGCTCACAGGGTGGGCATCCCAATGCCCAGAACCCTGGCATTTGGGGGTGCACAGAGCAGGCATCCTGACGCCTGGAGCTCTGGTATTTGGGGGTGCATAGGGTGGGCACCCCGATACCTAGAGCTCTGCTATTTGGGGGCACATAAGGTGGGGGCGTCATGGGGCACATGGGGTGGGGGTTCTGACGCCCAGAGCCCCAGCATTTGGGGGTGCATGGGGTGAGCACCTTGCCCAGAGCCCCGGTATTTGTGGGTGTGTGAAGTGGGCACCCCAGTGCCCAGAACCCCGATGTTTTGGGGAGCGTGGTGTGGACCCTTTGGGGCCCAGAGCCTCAGGTTTGGGGGAGCATGGAGTGAGCACCTTGATACCAAGAGCCCCAATACCTGGGGGCACATGGGGTGGGCACCCCAGTGCCCAGAGCCCCAACATTTGGGGCACATGGGGGGCACCCCAATGGCCAGAGCCCCAATATCTGGGGGCACGTGGGGTTAGCACCCTGATGTCCAGCTCCCTGTGATTTGGGGTGCATGGGGTGGGCACCCCAATACCCAGAGCCCCAATATCTGGGGGCACATTGGTTGGGCACTGCGACACCCAGCTCCCCACCCTTTGGGCTGCATGGGGTGGGTACCCCAATGCCCAGCTCCCCACAGTTTAGGGTGTGTGGGGTGGGCACCCCGATCCCCAGAGCCCTAATGTTTAGGTTGTGCACCCCAATCCCCAGCTCCCCACCCTTTGGGGTGCATGGGGCAGGCACCCCAATGCCCAGAGCCCCAATATTTGGGGGCACGAGGGGTTAGCACCCTGATGCCCAGCTCCCCAGCATTTGGGGTGCATGGGGTGGGTACCCCAATTCTCAGAGCCCCAATATCTGAAGGTACATAGCTTGGGCACCCCGACACCCAGCCCCCCAGCATTTGGGGTGCATGGGATGGGCACCCCGACACCCAGAGCCCCAATATCTGGAGGCACATTGGTTGGGCACCCCAATACCCAGCTCCCCACCCTTTGGGGTGCATGGGATGGGCACCCCAACACCCTGCTCCCCACTATTTGGGGTGCATGGGGCAGGCACCCCAATACCCAGAACCCCAATATCTGGGATTACATGGGGTTAGCACCCTGACACCCAGCTCCCCACTATTTGGGGTGCATAGGGTGGGCACCCTGATACCCAGAGCCCCAATATTTGGGGGCACATCGGTTGGGCACTGCAACACCCAGCTCCCCACAATTTGGGGAGCATGGGGCAGGCACCCCAATGCCCAGAACTCCAATATCTGGGGGCACATGGGGTTAGCACCCTGATGCCCAGCTCCCCACTATTTGGGGTGCATGGGGTGGGCACCCCAATGCCCAGAGCCCCAATATCTGGGGGCACATAAGTCAGGCACCCCACACTTTGGGGTGCATTGGACGGGCACCCCAACACCCAGCTCCCCACCATTTGGGGTGCATGGGGCAGGCACCCCAATACCCAGAACCCCAATATCTGGGGGCACATAAGTTGGGCACCCTGACACCCAGCTCCCCACCCTTTGGGGTGCATGGGGTGGGCACCCTGATACTCAGAGCCCCAATATTTGGGGGCACATTGGTTGGGCACCGCAACACCCAGCTCCCCACCCTTTGGGGTGCATGGGGTGGGCACCCTGATACCCAGAGCCCCAATATTTGGGGGCACATCGGTTGGGCACTGCAACACCCAGCTCCCCACAATTTGGGGAGCATGGGGCAGGCACCCCAATGCCCAGAGCCCCAATATCTGGGGGCACATAAGTTGGGCACCCCGACACGCAGCTTCTCACCATTTGGGGTGCATGGGGCAGGCACCCCAATACCCAGAACCCCAATATCTGGGATTACATGGGGTTAGCACCCTGACACCCAGCTCCCCACCCTTTGGGGTGCATGGGGCAGGCACCCTGATACCCAGACCCCCAATATCTGCGTGCACACAGCTTGGGCGCACCCCAACCCCCATCTCCTTCGGGGCGCGTAATGCCAGCACCCCACAAACTCCCCCCCCAAACAATTTTCCCACCTCCCCTTCCCCCCCCCCGCAGACCGGACGGGGCTGATCTGCGTGGACAAGATCGAGAAGTGCCAGGAGACCTACCTGCTGGCGTTCGAGCACTACATCAACTACCGCAAACACAACATTCCCCACTTCTGGCCCAAGCTGCTGATGAAGGTGACGGATCTGCGCATGATCGGCGCCTGCCACGCCAGCCGCTTCCTGCACATGAAGGTGGAGTGCCCCACCGAGCTCTTCCCCCCCCTCTTCCTCGAGGTCTTCGAGGACCAGGAGGTGTAGGGCCCCCCCCCACCCGGCTCCCCACCATGCGGCCCCCACCCCCTCTCTGTGCGCCCCCTCCCCGATTTTTTCTTGTTTTTTTTTTTTTTGTTTTTTTTTTGTTTTTTTTTCTGCCCCCGAAGGTGGGCGAGGGCGGCGGTGCTGCACCCGGGGAGGGGGTTCAAAGATGGGGGGGGGGGGACCACACATAGCAGGGCATGGGGGGGGGGGGCTCCGTGCCGCCGCTCGCACCCGGACCCCCGGCAGCCCCCCAAAAAACCCCCCCCCTCCCCATACCAGGGTCTTGATGCCGGCCCCCCCAACCCCCCCCCAACCCCGCGCCCCCCCCCGGACTTGACGAATTTTGTTTGTTTGCACAGGGAAGGGCCCCGACGGTCGAGCGTTTCCTTTATTGTTCTTCTCTTCTTAGATTATTATTTTTGAAGCATTTATTTCCCTCCCTGAGAGGCTAAAATATTAAACTCACTGCACTTTGGAAGGAGAGGAGGAGGAGGAGGAGGAGGAGGAGGAGGAAGAGCAGAGGAGAGGAGGGGGCTGGGGGCTGCCCAGGGAGAGGCCGCCCCGGCCACGCGCACTTTGGGCCGGGCGGGGGCCAAATTTTGGGGAGGGGGGGGGGACACCATAAAGGGGGAGGTGGGGGCAGCGAGGGGGACCCCAACCCTGCCATGGGGCACGGGGCCGGCGGCAGCCCCCGGCCCCCTCGCCGTGCCCGGCTGGGTGGGGAGGGACCCCCCCCCCATACACCCCCCCCCACCCCAAGCCCTCTTTTGGGGCCGGATTCGGGGCTTTGTTGTTTTTTTGGTTTTTTTTTTGTTTTTTTTTTCTCTGTCCTTTTTTTATTTTTAATTATTTTTAATTTTTTTTTTATTTTTTTTGGGCTGAAAGGAGAGGGTTTTGTGCCAAGCGCGGGCGGACGGTGCGCGCTGCGGGCGGGGAGGGGGGGGGAGGGGAGTGGGGAAACACCCCCCCACCCCCCCCAAAAAAAAAAAACAAACACCCCTTTTCCGTTGTCTCCCCACCCCCCCCCGAACCCCGTGTCGTCGTCCTTTTATTTGTCGTTTTCCGTAAAAAAAAAAAAAAACGAAAAAAAGAAAAAAAATCCAAAAAGCCACAAAAAAGGAAAAAAAAAAAAAGAAAAAAACAAAAATCCCAAGTTGCAATGGCCCCGGAGGTGCCAGCACGGCGCGGCCCCCCCCTCACTGCACTACTGCCCCGGCCCCCCCCCAGCAGCAACAGCACTTCGGGGGGGGGGGTGAGGGGGGGGGCCCGGCACCCCCAGGGCAGCTCAGGGGGTGCCGGTGGGGGCTCGGCGCGGGGCAGGGCTGCGGAGGGGGGGGGGGGGGGGCACTTTTAATGGTTTTATCACCTTTTTTCCTCCTCCCCCCCCCCCACGGATTTAGGTTTGTGAATTTTTTTCTTACCTCAGGCGGAGGCCGAGGGGGGGGGGGGGGGCGCGGGGGCCGGGCGAGGCACGGCCGGCAGGCAGGCGGGCTGCCGGGGGGGCCCATTTAAGCTAATATATATATATATATAAATATATATAAAATATATAATTTTTGTAATTAAAAAAAAAAAAAAAATCTTTTTACGGGTCGTTTAAAAGCAGAAAATCCCAACACGAGACACTTCCTCCCCCCCCCTCTGGGGCTGAGGGGGGGGGGCGTGTGATGCCCCCCCCCCTCCCCGCTGCATCTCCCCCCCCCCCCCCATCCCTGCTGCCAGGGAAAGGGGGGGGGGGCAGTGTTTGGGGGGCAGCGGGGGCCGTGCCGGACCCCAAAAGCTGTGGGGGGGGGGGCAGAGGGGCAGTGGCGTGGCAGAGCCCCTTGGGGGGGGGGGGGGCAACACGCGGTGCCCTCGGTGCAAAATGTCTTAAAGCCCCCACCCGGGTGCCCGGCACGTTGGGGGGGGGGGGCCCAGTGGGCACAGCCCCCCCCCCCCAAACCCCCCAGCACCGGGTTGTGCAATAGGAGTCACTGCAGGAAACACAAACGCCCGCTCTGGGGGGGGGGGGTTTCAGGGGGGGGCGCAGGGTTTGGGATGCGTCGTGTGCCCCCCCCGGCACCCGACCCGATGCTCGTGGTCACGCTCGGCGCACGCGTGTGCCAACCCCCGGCCTTCCCACGTGCCTTCGGGCCGGGGGCGAGAGCTGCGGCCCCCCCCCCGGGGGCACGTTGCCACCCCCCCCCCCCCAAAATTGGCCACGCTGCAGCGGGGCCGTGCCACGCGACGGCCGTGCCGTGGCGGTGCAATGCCCGTGCAACGGCCGTGCCACGGGGGCGGCGCGTGTGCAAGGAGCGTGCAAGGAGCGTGCCCTGCTGCTGCTGCAGTGCATGTGCCGTGCCGGTGCAACGCGTGTGCAATGCGTGTGCAACACGTGTGCAATGCATGTGCAACGCGTGTGCAACGCGTGTGCAATGCACATGCCCTATTTGTGCACTGCCACGCCGCGCTGGCACCGTGCACACGCAATGCCCGTGCAACGGCCACGCCACGGTGCAACGTGCGTGCAACAAGCTGTGCAACGCCCGCGCCGTGCCCGTGCAAACGCCGTGCGCGTGCGGCGCCCTTGCAGCAGCCGGGCCGTGGTGCAATCGATGCGCGTGCAGCGCTCGCGTTGCAGCAGTGCAACGTTGTGCAGCGCCCGCGCCGTGTTGGTGCAACGCCCGTGCGCTGCACGTGCCGTGTTGGTGCAACGCCCGTGCAATGCCCGTGCTGTGCCGTGTTGGTGCAATGCCCACGCGCCGTGCCGTGCCGTGGGACCCCGCGCGCCGCCCGTTCTCGCCGCCTGCCCACGCGTGGCCGCGCCGCTGCCCCCCCCTCCCCGCGGTGATTTGAGGGGGTTGGGAGGAGGGGGGGGGGGTGCACAGCCCAGTCCTGTTGTCCCCGCCGTGGGGTCCCTGCGCCCCCCAGCACCCACCCGCACTCCCGCCCGCGCCCCGGGTCGCTCCGTCTCGTCTCCGTCTCGTGTCGCCATCGCACGTCCAGCGTCGCCCCCCCAAGCCCCGGCTTCATCCCGGGGGGAGGGGGGGGGGGGGGGGCAGCACCGGCACCCCCGTCCCCACCACCCGCTCCGTGCCCCCACGTCCCCGTCCCCACGCCCCCCCCCAAGCACATACCTCATGGCTCCCGGAGCTGCCCCTGCCCAGGGCTGCCCCCGGCTCGGCACGGCGCGGCGGGACCCCCACGTACTATGCATTGTGCCCCCCCCCCTCCCCTCGCCCTGTTTTTTGGGGGGGGGGGGGGGGGCCGTGGCAGGGAGTCGCTGAATGTACGGCGCGGGGAGAGGGAAGGGGCTGGGGGGGGGGGGGGGTTTTTTGGGGAGGGGGCCGAGGCAGGCGCTGCTGATTTACGTGACAATCACAGTCTGTGACGTGCGATTTTAAACCCTTTTGTGTTTTGGTCAGGATTTTAAAGAAAGATATTTTTATGGTAATTGTTGCTGGTCTATTTTACTATATATTTATGTAATAAATATATGATGAAAAAAAAAAAAAACGGAAAAAAAAAAGAAAAAAACGAAAAAAAAAATACCATCCAAACCCACCCACACAGCTCGGCTGGCCTCCGGCCTCTGCTTGTCCACCGCTGGCCACCGGGGCATGGGGGGGGGTCCTGGGGGGGGGCCCCAGCGCCGTGGGGAAGGGGAAATTGGGGGGATCCCGGCACCCGCTCGGGCTTCAGCCGTGGGGTGGGTGGCACCGGGGCCGCCCCCGCGCTATGTACAGGGTCCTGGAAAAGTGTGTGGGGAGGGGGGTCTGGGGGGCGTGGGGGGCACAGGAAGGGGCAGGTGGGGGGCACGGGGGGGGGCCCTACTGGGCGTCGATGCGGAAGGAGAGCAGCTTCTCGGAGTGGAGGTTGTTGAGGGTGCGCAGGTCGGGCAGCTTGAGCAGCAGCTTGGTGAAGCGCGAGGTCTCGGCCGGGTGCGTCTTCAGCACCAGGGCGCGCAGGGCGCGGATCAGCGTCTCCTGCAGCTGCTCCACCGACGCCGCGTCCTCCATGCCCGAGCGGTCTGCGTTGGGGGGGGGGGGGGTCCAGGGGTGCGGGGAGGGAAGAAACGGCGTCATAAACGGGGAGGGGGGGATGGCAGGAAAAATGGGTTCGTCCCCGTGGCGGCGCCCACCTGCCGAGACCAGCACGACGGCGGTGAAGAGCCCCAGCTCCTCGTCGCTCAGGTCGAGGGCGCTGAGCTTCTCGCTGAACTCGAACATGGAGCTGAGCAGGTCGCCCATGCCCATGCCCCACAGCTCCTCCAGGCTGTACTTCGTCCGGCTCATGAAGGTCACCGTCTGCTCCTTCACGTTGAACAGCGAGGCGAAGCGCACCATCAGCACCTGCGGCACACGGCGGCAGCGCCTTGGTGGGACGGGGGTGGCCGGGGGGAAACCGGGGGGCACCGTGCAGCACCATGGGGCACTGTATGGCACCGGGGGGCACAATGCAATGCCGTGGGGCACCATGCAGCACCGTGGGGCACCATACGGCACCGGGGGGCACAATGCAACACCATGGGGCACCATGCAGCACTGTGGGGCACTGTATGGCACCGGGGGACACGGTGCAATGCTGTGGGGCACCATGCAGCACTGTGGGACAGAATGCAACACTATGGGGCACCATGCAGCACCGTGGGACAGAATTCAACACTATGGGGCACCATGCAGCACCGTGGGACAGAATTCAACACTATGGGGCACTATGGGGCACCATGCAGCACCGTGGGGCACTGTATGGCACCAGGGGGCACCGTGCAATGCTGTGGGGAACTGTGCAAGGCTTTGGGACACCGTGCAATGCCATGGAGCACCATGCAGTGCCGTGGGACTCCGTGCAACAACATGGGGTGCTGTGCAATGCCGTGGGGAACTGTGCAACACCACAGAGCACCGTGCAATGCCATGGGGTACTGTGGAGTGCTGTGGGACACCGTGCAACACCACGGAGCATCACGCAACACCGTGGGACACCATGCAGTGTTGTGGGACTCTGTGCAACACCATAGGACACCACGCATTGCCATGGAGCACCGTGCAATGCCGTGGGGCACCGTGCAACACCGTGGGGCACTGTGCAATGCTGTGGGGCACTGTGCAATGCCAGAGGGCATCATGCAACACCACAGGGCACTGCGATGCGGCAGGACACCGTGCTGGGACATGGGGCCACCACGCGACACTGCAGGGCGCTGTGCTGGAACGTGGTGCACCGTGAGGTGCTGCGGGCACCGTGCAACACCGGGGAGCGCCGTGCAATGCAGGGAGCACTGTGTTAGGATACAGGGGGCCATATAATGCTGGGGGGCACCGTGCAATTCTGTGGGGTGTTGTGCAACGTGGTGGGGCACCGTGTCGGGCTGGGGGGCAGCACAAAACGCCACCAGCCAAGCTCGGCGGAGCCCCGGGGCGCCCCGGGACGTACCTCGAAGGTGCCGGCCTTGAGCAGGGTGACCTGGTCGTGCTGGGACAGGGCCTGGAAGCCGGGAATGTGCTTGGCGAACTCGACCACCTCGCGGACGGCGGGGGTGAAGCTGAGGGAGAAGTCCTCCCAGATCTCCTGCACCGAGCGCCCGCTGCGCCCGGGCGGGTGGCTGTTCATGGGGCAGGCCTGCGGGCGACGCGCGCGGCTCAGCACGGGGCTCGCCGGCAAGGCGATTAGCGCGATTAACGGCTAAAAATACCCGGGGGGGGGGGCCGGCGGGGGAGCCCCCGTGGCGGGCTGGCGCTCACCGGCAGGACGTCCTTGGGGCCGCGGGGCCAGGGGCAGCCCCGTGCAGGGGGCTCGGGGTAGGCGGCGGGGCAGAAGCGGGGCTTGGGGGGGCCGGGGGCCCATGCGGGGGGGCCGTCCCAGCGCAGGACGCCGCTGTCGCAGGCCGGGGGGGGCCCCAGCTTGTCGTGAGCGTAGACGAAGATCTCCTTGTGCGCCTTGGCCACCTGCGCGATGACGTCCTCGGTGGCCCCCCCGGGGCCGGGCGAACCGGGGGGCGTCAGCTGCTGGGGGAACTGGGAGAAGCAGGCGGGGGGGGGGACGAGCGGCGGGGGGCCGGGGGGCAACGCGTGACCCCCGGCGGGCACGGGACCCTCGCCGATGCTCGGCCCCCCCGGCGGGGGGCTGCCCATGCCGTTCATGGCGCTCTGCATCTCCGCCAGCATCCGCTGCTTCTCCCGCTTGGGGATGCGCCCGAAGCGCACGGCTGTGGGGACAGCGGCGTCAGGGGGGGCACCAAGACCTGGCACCATGTCCCCCCCCCCATCTCAAGCATAATGGGGGGGCTGCTGACCCCCTCCCCAACCCCGGGAGGGTCCCAGGGGCACAGGCATGCAGGACACCGCTCCCAAGGGGGGCACAGCCCGGAGTTTGGGGGGGTCCCAGCCCCAAGGGATGCACGGCACAGAAATGTGGGGGGGGGATATGGGGTCGGGGGGGGCTCCAGGCTCACCGTCGCGGGACATGCCGACCAGCAGGCACTTCTTGAAGCGGCACTGCTGGCAGCGGTTGCGGTTGATGCGGACGATGGAGCAGTTCTCATTCTTCAGGCACTTCTTGTACTGGATGTTCTGCTGGATGCTGCGGCGGAAGAAACCCTGCGGGACACCCGGGGGGGGGTCACTCCGGGTCCCCGTGTCCCCGGCATCCTCCTCACCCCCCCCTCCTTCTGCTCCATCCCCCTGCCAAGCCCTGGTACCTTGCAGCCCTCGCAGGCGTGGACGCCGTAGTGGAAGCCGGAGGCGACATCCCCGCAGACCTTGCAGAGCAGCACCATGCCGTTCAGCTCTGCAGGGGGGGCAAGGGGGGTGAGCGGCACCCTAGGGTGCTGGGGGGGTAGGGGAGGCACCCGTAACACCCCCAAAAAATAATAAATTCCACCCCCTCCCCTATACTCACTGGTGACGGTGCTGCCGCTCTTGCTGGGCGAGCTGCGCCGCCGCTCATCCGCCGGCACCGGCGGCGCACCGGGGAAGCTCGCCGAGGAGCCGTACGAGGAGGAGGAGGAGGAGGAAGAGGAGGAAGAAGAAGGGGAGCCGTCCTCGTGGGGGGGCAGCGAGCCCCCCCCGTAAGCACGGGAGTCCTGCAGGGAGCCGGTGGGCGAGGGGGGGAAGTAGGAGGGGAAGGGCTGGGAGCTGCCGCTGGAGCTGTCGCTGCAGAGCGAGACGGGGCTGGTGCGGCTGGGCGACGAGCCGCTGGAGCCCACGTAGCTGATCACACCGCCTGCGGGCACAGCGGGCACCGTCACACGGGGGGGGACACGGGGACACGGGGGGGAAGCACACGCGCCAACGGGGAGCACCCCGGAAAGGGCCGGGGTTGGCGGCGCCCTTGGGAGCGCCCCGGTGCCGCGGGTGCACGTGTGCCGTGCGCCCTGAGTCAGGCGGCGCTGGCGGCACGTGGGACGGGGACACGAGCCCCGGAAACGGACACAGGGCACGGGGGGGGACACACGGGGATGGGAACCCCCCAGGTTTGGGGTACGGGGGCAGCTCCGGCCTCACGGTGCAGCCCCCAGCCCCACGGCGCAGCCCCTGGCACCATGGGTGCGTTGCGCAGAAGGGGGCTGCGCGCCGGGGACCCCCCAAAACCAGGGGGCACCCAGGGGATGGTGGGGGTGGCACAGAGCCCCCCCAGCTCCCGAGGGTGCACCCAGGGGTGGCCAGAGCAAGGATGAAGCCCCGGACGGGGTCACGGCCCCCTCCCCTCTGTCCGTGTCCCCCCCCCGGGGCTGACTCAGGGCCAGGCACGTGGCGGGTGGCACGGGGACACACGGGCTGGCCCCGGCCATGTGTCGGCCGCCCCACGCGCGGCCACCGCCACCCCCCCCTTTTATTCCTTTATCCCCCCCCCATCTTTATTCCTCCCCCCCACACTTTATTCCCCCCCCCTTTCCCTTTATTCCTCTCCCCCCCTCCTTTTATTCCTCCCCCCTCTCCCGGTCTCGCCGTGCCAGCCCCAAAGCAGGTCACCGAATCGGGGGCAGCAGGTCCCAAACGGGGGGGGGGCACGGGTAGGGCTGTCCCCGTGCCGAGTGCCCGTGTCCCCCCCCCACACACACACCCTGTGTGCCCCCCCAAGGTGAAAGGGGTTTGGGGGGGGCCCTGCAGACCCCAGACTCTGCAGCAGAGGGGCTGCAGCCCCCCCCCGGGATAAAGCAGGGGGGTGGCAGCGGGGATCCCTGACCCCAAAACAGGGGGACAGTGGCACGGGGGGGGGGTCCCCGACCCCATGGCCCCTGGGGGGCACCAGCATTGGGGGGGTGCACCAGGGGGTCACCCCTGGGGGGACAAGGACATGGGGGGGGGGTCACCCTTGGGGGGGACAGGGACATGGGGGGGGTCACAGGGACATAGGGGGGGCATGTGGGGGGGTCACCCCTGGGGGCAGAGGGATATGTGGGGGGGTCTTGGGGGGGGGTCACCCCCATGGGGACATTGGGGGGGTCCTGGGGGGGTCACCCCTGGGGTCCCCCCAGCCCCAAATCCCCCGGGGGGGCTTCGGGGGGGTCCCTGAGGCTCCATCTCCCCGTCCCCCCCGGGGGCTCCCGGCCCCCCCCCGGCTCCCGCAGCCTCACGCCGCCGCCCCACGTGCTCCGGCCGCACGTGGCCGCCCCCCGGCCCCGCCCCTCACGCTTTGCCCCGCCCCCCCGCCGCCATTGGCCGCCCGCCCCGCCTCGCCCCGCCCCCGGCCCTTTGGTTGCCCCGGCGATGGCGTCACCAAGCCCCGCCCCCTCCTCCTCCCCCCTCCCCTCCCCTCCCCCCCTCCCCCTCCAGAAAAGGGCGAGCGGGACGCGGCGTCCCCGCTTCCGGGTGCGTGACGTCACGAGGGGGGGGGTGGGCGGGGCAAAGCGCGATGAGGTCATGAGGGGCCGGGGACCAATGGGCGGGGACGGGGCGGGGCTGCGGGGAAAACAAACTCCGCACGTGGCAGCGGCGGGGAGGGGGACACGTGCCGGGGGAGGGGGAGGGGAGGGGGGGGGGCACCGCCTCCGCCCCCCGCCGCGCCCGACCCCGGGCACCGGGACCCCGCCCCCAGCCCCGCCCCCGGCCCCGCCCCGGTCCTGGGGGGCCCCCGAGCACCGGGCCCGGCCGCAGCGCCCCCGACCCGGTGCCCCCCGGTACCCCCCGGTGCCCCCTGGTGCCGCTCCCGGCTCGGTGCCCCCCGGTACCCCCCGGTGCTGCCCCCAGCCCCGTGCCCCCCGGTATCTTCCGGTACCCCCCGCTGTCCCCCGTTACCCCCCGGGATCCTCCGGTGCACCCCGGTGCCGCTCCCCGGTTCGCTGCTCCGGTACCCCCCGGTGCCCCCCGGTACCCCCCGGTATCCCCCGGTATCCCCCGGTTCCGCTCCAGGCTCGGTGCCCCCGGTACCCCCCGGTGCCCCCCATTATCCTCCGGTATCCCCCGGTACTCCTCGGTACCCCCGGTACCGCTCCAGGCTCGGTGCCCCCCGGTGTCCCCCGGTACCCCCCGGTACCCCCCATTATCCTCCGGTACCCCCCGGTGCCGCTCCCCGGCTCGGTGCCGCCGCTGCCCCGCGGTGTCCCGGTGCCCCCGTCCCTCCCCACTGCACTCCCGGGATCTCTCCGGTGCCCGGCACCGCCCGGTGCCGCTGCCCGGTTGTCCTCCCTCTGTCCGCCCGTGCCCGCTCCCGGGACGGAGGAGCCCCGGGGTAAAGCCCCGGTGCACATCCCCCGGGGGCAGCTCTCGGGACAACCCCCCCAGATCCCGGTCCGGATCCCGGTGCCGGTCCCGGTCCCGATCCCGATCCCGGTGCCGGTGCTGATCCCGGTGCCAATCCCAAGCCGGTGCCGATCCCGGTCCCGATCCCGGTGCCAATCCCGATCCCAATCCCGGTGCCAATCCCGGTGCCGATCCCGCTCCCGCTGCCTCTTCCCGGTCCCTCTCCCATTACCGACCCCCCCCCTATCTCCTCCCCTCCCCTCTCCCGGTGCCGGTTCCCGTTGCTCCCCGGTACCCCGGGCACCCCCACTGACCTGTGCTGCCGGTATCGGGGGCGGCCATCCCGGGGGCCGTTCCTTCCCGACCCGTTCTCTCCCGAGCCGATCCGCTCCGTACCGTGCCGCCGGCTGCTGTGCGCCCGCCTCCCCCCCCCGTAACCCCCCCCCCCCGTGCCGTTCCCCCCCCCCCCCCTCCTCCCGGCACCGGGCGCGGTTGCGCACTGGGGCGCACGCGGCGCCGCCGCCTCCCCCATGTGATTCCCGGGGAGAGCCCCGTGCCCCACTGACACACTTTCCGCCGCCGGCTCCGGTTCGGCACCGGAGAGCCCCCGGGGCTGCGGCACCGCCACCCCCCGACACCGGGGGGGGCACCGGGAAGGGGAGCTGGGAACCCCCCGGGGAGCGGCAGAACCGGGGGTCCGGGCACCGCCACCACCAGTGGGGGTGGAAACGGGGGGGGGGGGGGGGGGGTACCGGGGGGGTGTGGGGGTACCGGGGGGGTGTGGGGGTACCCGGGGGGTGTGGGGGTACCCGGGGGGTACGGGGGTACCGGGGGGGTGTGGGGGTACCGGGGGGTGTGGGGGTACCCGGGGGGGTACGGGGGTACCGGGGGGGTGTGGGGGTACCGGGGGGGGGGGCGCAGGATGGTGCTGGGTGTGCCGGTGGGGTGCTGTCCTCTGCACCAGTGACACCAGTATGGCACTGGGAAGTGCTGTCGCCCAGTATGGCACTGTCACCCGCACCAGTAACACCAGTATGGCACTGTCAGCCAGACCAGTGAGACCCAGTATGGTGCTGTCACCCATACTGGGGACACCCAGTATGGCACTGGGCACCCCCGTCACCCAGTATGGCACTGCCCCCCACACCAGTGACACCCAGTATGGCACTGCCCCCCCCCCCACTGGTGTCACCCACTGGGGCTCTGAGCCCCCGAGCCCCCCACCTCCTGCTACTGGGGGGGTGCCGGCACCCTGAGGGTCCCCTGGGTGGAGGGGGGGGGACATCACACGACCACCATGGGGCTGGGGACCCCCTGGGGACCCCCCAGTGCCTGGAGGGGGGGGCGCTTGGGGTGGGGCGCAGCCGTGCGCCCCCCCCGGGGCCACCGAATCCACCAGCCCACCGCTCACCGTGCCCCACAACCCCCCCCAAAATTGCCCCCCAAAGCTGTGCCACGCGGGGGCTTTTTGTGGGGGTGCCGGGGGCCGTTACGGGGGTGCCGGGGGCAGCCCCACAACGCGGGGGGGGCCACTTTGAACCCAGCCGAGGCCGCCACGTGCCGCCGTGCCCAGGTGCCAGGTGCCACACGTGGCACCGTGACCCCCCCCCCGTCACCACTTATCCCCCCCCCGTGCACCCCAAAGCGGGGCAGCCCCCTACACCCCCTCTCCACGCACCCTCCAGGGGGGACAAAGGGGACAAGCTGGTGGTGCCGGGGGGGGGATATTTCGAGGCGGGGGGGGGGCCCGGTGGCCGCGTGCCCCCGTGGCCGGGTTGCCGGCGGTGCCGTGCGGCGGTGCCACGTGCCGGCGGCTGCGTGCACGAGGATTTATTTTTACGCCGGGGCCGCCCGGGTTGTTTACCTCGCTGCACCTTTTCCAGGAAAAAGCTCTGGACACGCCGCGGGGGGGGGCACACACACACACACACACACACACACACACCGAGGGGGGGGGGCGCCTCCTTTTTCTCCCTGTGCGCCCCCCACTTTTTGCTCCCGGCTGGGTGCTGGGGGCGCAGCGCGGTGAGGACCCCCCCCCCCCTCCGGGTGGGTGCTGGGGGTGCAGAGGGTTTGGAGCCCCCCCCAAAGTGCTGCAGACCCAGCTGCTCCCCCCCCCCAACCCCCCCAGACCCGCTGTGGGGTCCCTATGGGGTTGTGGGGTCCCTATGGGGTCGCGGACACGCAGCGTGGCCCGGTGCCACCGTGGGCACCTAGTGCCTCAGTTTCCCCCCCCCCACATACACAATTCGGTGCGGTGCTGCAGGAAGGGGGCTGCTGGGGGTGCCGAGTGGCACCCGAGGGGGGGTCCCACACCCTTGACCCCCCCCTTTTTCTCCCCGCGGGACCCCGCTGACGGCGGGCTAGGACCCCGCTTGCGCTCGGGGAGCTGGGCACGGCCGCTCGCCGGGGGGCCCCGGGGGGGTTTCCTGCCTGCAGAGCAGATTTCTGGCTGCAAGCAGGGAACTGCGGCCCCCACTTGGCCCCCCCCCCGCCGGCCCCCCCCCCCCTCTGCAGCTCTTGGCCGGGGCTGGAGGCTCCGTGCTGCCAGGACTCGCCTTTCCCCTCCCTGCGGAAAGGGAAAAGAGTCAGGTAAACAACGGGGCTGGGGCGCCCGGCCCCGCACCCAGCACCCTGCACCCAGCACCCCAAGGATGGGACGGGGCAGGGACCCCCCCCCCGGCAGGGCAGGGACCCCCCCCGCAGGGCAGGGGATGGGGTTGTGGAGTGCCCACGGTCAGGGGGTGCAGGGGTTAGGGGGGGACCTCTGGGGAGGGCGTAAAATGCCCAGGGGGCTGCGGGGTCTGGGGGTGCAGGGAACCCCGAGGATGTAGGGGTGCAGGGTTTTGGGGTGCAGGGACCCCGGGGAGGTGCAGGTTTGGGGGTGCAGGGACCCCCGAGTTTGTAGGGGTGCAGGATTTGGGGTACAAGGACTCCAGGGGGGTGCAGGTTTGGGGGTGCAGGGGCCCCGAGTTTGTAGGGGTGCAGGGTTTTGGGGTGCAGGGACCCCGGCGGGGTGCAGGTTTGGGGGTTCAGGGAACCCCAAGGTCATAGGGCTGCAGGATTTGGGGGTGCAGGGACCCCGGGGGGGTGCAGGTTTGGGGGTGCAGGGGCCCCTGAGGATGTAGGGGTGCAGAATTTGGGGGTGCAGGGACCTCAGGGGGGTGCAGGTTTGGGGGTGCAGGGACCCCCGAGGATGTAGGGGTGCAGGGTTTTGGGGTGCAGGGACCCCGGGGAGGTGCAGGTTTGGGGGTGCAGGGACCTCAGGGGGGTGCAGGTTTGGGGGTGCAGGGGCCCCCGAGGATGTAGGGCTGCAGGATTTGGGGTACAAGGACTCCAGGGGGGTGCAGGATTTGGGGGTGCAGGGCCCCCAGGGGAGTGCACAGCCCCAGAGATCGGGGTGATGCCAGGATGGGGGGGGGTGCAGAAGGGGCACAGGGACTTGGGGGGGGGACACAGGGAGCAGCCGGGGTGCTCAGGGGTGCCCCCCCACCCAAGCCCCCCCCCACACCCCCAAAACCAGGGGAGGGCAGGGGGGCTTGGGGGCTCCTTCAGCCTCACTCCCCCTTCCTCTATACATGATGAGGGGGGGAACAAACACCCCCCACCCCAACCCCACAGCCCCACAGCCTCCGATTTGGGGCACCAGCAGTGCCGGTGCAGCAGCGACCTTCATTATTTTTTTTTGGGGAGGGGGGACACACGACACACACATTGCGGGGGCTCGGCGTCTGTGCCAGCCCATGTGAGCGCCTCTCCCCCACCACCACCTCCCTTCCCCACCACCACCTCCTCCTCCTCCTCCTCGTCTTCCTCCTCCTCCGCCGTGTTTGCTGCATGCGCGCGGGGCCGCTGGCAGCATCACGTGGCGGGCGCATGTGAGCCCTGCTCCATTTTTAGCCGCCACAACCGCCCTGCGAAAGCAGCAGCCCTGCTGCAGAGCCATGTGCGGGCGGGCGCCCGGCCGGCACGTGGGCCTGCAGGAGCCGCAGGGAACCCCCCCCCTTTTAATTTTTTTATTTTATTTTATTTTATTTTATTTTATTCCCCCCCCCCCCCGGTACGCGCACATGCACCCCACACCGGGTATCCGTGGCCTGCTGGAGAGCCACGCAGGGAGAGCTGCGGCGCTGCAGCGGGGTCTCCTGGGGGGGGTTGTGGGTCTTAGGGGGGGTCCGCAGCCCCCCCTCGTGCTGCGGGTTTGCTCCTTGCACCCCCCGATTAAAAGCAGCGCTGCAGAGGCACACGTGTGTGTGTGTGTGTGTGTTTGTGTCCCTGCGTGTCCCCAAAGGAGGGGGGTGTTTGTGCAGAGGGTGGGGGGGTTGAGAGTGTGCGCGGGGGGGTGCAGGCACGTGTGCGTGCTGGGGCTGCAGTGCCTGCACGGGGGGGGTGGGATGTGTGCAGGGGGGGTGCATGCGGGGGGCTGCAGTGGCTCCCTGCAGGGGTGTGTGTGTGTGAGCAAGGGTGTGCACACGTGTGCATGCAGGTACGTGTGTGCACACGTGTGTGCATGCAGGGGGCTGCAGTGCCTCCCTGCAGGGGTGTGCATGCATGTGTGTGCATGC